>NC_041383.1:81635697-81727686 GCF_002162155.2 Triticum dicoccoides | reverse complement strand
GCCCCGCCGCTGCCTGCTCGCCACCGCGCCGCCCCGAGGCGCCTCGCGCCACCGCGCCTCCCCGTCGATCCGACCGGAGCCCTTCGCCGGACGCGGATCCCGCCGCCTCCCTCGCCGGATCTGACCACCGGCGCCGCCCCAGGCCTCCTCCGCCCCTCTCCGAACCCTCCGGCCGTCTCCCTCGTCGCCGTTGACCGAAGCCGCCGCCGCCTCGAAGCCCCTGCCAAAGACCCTAGATCTGGAAATTTGAGGTTGACCCCGTTATTTTCGTCTAAGTCCTTGTTATTTTGACATTATCATGCCATGTTCATCGCATCATATCTCCATGCATACTGCTCCGTTTCGTGCGTGTAATATGTCAAAATGATCGTCATGAGATGCTCTACAATACATTCCATTGTGCCATGTTGATTTGAGTCCATCTTGATGCCTAAATCATCGTTGAAGGGTGCTATATGATGTTGTCTGCTGTCTGTTAACAGAACTTGCTCATTTGTTATTTTTGCCATGTTTGATGTGTGCATCCTATGAGGATGATGTCTACATGTGTTTTGAACTATGTCATGCCATCTTTACAGGGGTGCCATCCATGTATTTTTGTGATTTATGTAGTGAGTGCATCAAGCTTGTTAAGTAGGGTACTTGATGTTACTGTTTTGCTAAGCTGAATCTGTTATTTCGTGATGCTATGTAAACCTGCTGCTACAAGTCATTCTATGCATAATCTGGAGATGTTGACTAAGGGTGTTTTGTTATACATGTCATGCTCTATCCATCCATGCCCCCGGTTGAATTTATAGCCTGCTGTAGCTTGTTGTAATCTTGCTCCAAAGTTGCTAAATAATGCTGTTGTCAGACTGTTAACATTAAGTTCAGTTGTTGCCATGATTGTTGTTAGTGATCCATGCACCCTATGAACTTGCTCTTGCCATGTTTAGCTTCATAAAAATGTCTTCTTACTATTGGTTGCCTTGTCATGCCATGTAATGCTCTATGGTGAGTCGTACAAGCTCACCAACATGCCTACTTATCGTTGTTCCTGCCATGTCCTGTTTGCTAATCTGTTAACGAAATATGCTATATTTACATGGGTGCCATCATATCTTCTGATCCTTTTTGGCTCATGGTCAGTAAGGGACTTTTGTTCTATGCAATTAGTAGATTCATTCCATGCCTTTGTTTGCCATGATAAGTTCCTGTAACATGTCGTTTGATAGCTCTGAACATTGCAACCTGATGTTATTTCTGCAAAATCTGAAACTATTATTATTTGCAATCTTGCCACGTGTGTTTGAGCATGTTCTAGTGATTTCTGGAGATAGCTCAGTGTTCATGTTTTGTTATGATTTACCTGTACATCATGCCCATGCCTTTTGTTATTATGTTGAGGTGTTGTAGCATGTTGTTTTGATGCTTGCAATATGCCTAGTTGCTGTTTTGGACAGATTGTTGCTATAACTTGTTTCATGTGTGTGTGTTGAACCGTTGCTCCGTTTTGAGTGTGCTCTATATGAAACTTGCTTCATTTTGCATGTAGTTTCATATTATCATGTTGCATCCTTGTTTTGAGGTGTTTGCTTGATGTTTGTATGCATTTTGCATCAATGCCATGTTTGACTTATTTTGCTCATATCTTCTAGGCCGTAGCTCCGAACTAAATGAACTTTATATGTAACTTGACTAGAATCTCGTGTAGATCATCTTGGTGAATCTTAACTTGCTGTTTAACAACTTGAACCTAAGGTTTGTTCAGATCTGGACCAATTTCGAAATTTGCATATGAGGACTTACCGGAATTGTTATATTTTGTTCATGTGTGGTGTGTTTACCATGTTGTGTTCTTCTTCTCGATAGGTCCCGTTTCGTTGCGATCGTGAGGATTCGTTCGTCTATGCTTGGTTCGTCTTCGTGGCTTCATCTTCTTCATGGACTCGTTCTTCTTCCTAGCGGAATCTCAGGCAAGATGACCGCTACCCTGGATGTCACTACTATCATTGCTATGCTAGTTGCTTCGTTTTATCGCTTTGCTGCCCTGCCTATCACCTGTTTAGCAAGCCTCCCAAATTACCATGTCAGCCTCTAACCTTTTTCACCCTTCCTAGCAAACCATTGCTTGGCTATGTTACCGCTTTGCTCAGCCCTCTTATAGCGTTGCCAGTTGCAGGTGAAGTTGAAGATTACTCCATGGTGGACAGGATTATGTTTGGGATATCACAATATCTCTTATATTATTATTAATGCATCTATATACTTGGTAAAGGGTGGAAGGCTCGGCCTTATGCCTGGTGTTTTGTTCCACTCTTGCCGCCCTGGTTTCCGTCATACCGGTGTTTTGTTCCCGGATTTTGCGTTCCTTACGCGGTTGGGTGATTTATGGGACCCCCTTGACAGTTCGCTTTGAATAAAACTACTCCAGCAAGGCCCAACATTGGTTTTACCATTTGCCTCACCACCACCTACATTTCCCTTGGGAGTAATTAACCCGAGGGTCATCTTTATTTTAGCCCCCCCGGGCCAATGCTTGTCTAAGTGTTAGTCCAAACCGAGTGATGTCTGGCGCCCCCTGGGCAACCAGGGTCTATGCCAACCCATCGTCTTGCTCATCCAGTGTGCCCTGAGAACGAGATATGTGCAGCTCCTATCGGGATTTGTCGGCACAGCGGGCGGTCTTGCTGGTCTTGTTTTACCATTGTCAAAATGTCTTGTAAACCGGGATTCCGAGTCTGATCGGGTCTTCCTGGGAGAAGGTATATCCTTCGTTGATTGCGAGAGCTTATCATGGGCTAAGTTTGGACACACCTGCAGGGTATAATCTTTCAAAAGCCGTGCATGCAGTTATAGGCAGATGGGAATTTGTTAATGTCCGGTTGTAGATAACTTGACACCAGATCCGAATTTAAAACGCATCAACCGCGTGTGTAGCCGTGATGGTCTCTTTTCGACGGAGTCCAGGAAGTGAACACGGTTTTTGGGTTATGTTTGACGTAAGGAGGAGTTCAGGATCACTTCTTGATCATTGCTAGCTTCACGATCGTTCCATTTGCTCTCTTCTCGCTCTTATTTGCGTATGTTAGCCACCATATATGCTTAGTCGCTGCTGCGACCTCACCACTTTACCCCTTCCTTTCCCATTAAGCTTAGCTAGTCTTGATACCCATGGTAATGTGATTGCTGAGTCCTCGTGGCTCACAGATTACTACAACAACAGTTGCAGGTATAGGTTATGCGATGATCATGACGCGAGAGCGATGTTTGCTTGTCTTGGAGTTTCTTCTTCTGCTTCTTCTTTGATCAGGGGATAGGTTCCAGGTCGGCAGCCTGGGCTAGCAGGGTGGATGTCGTTTGAGTTTCTGTTTGTGCTTCATCTGTAGTTGGATGATGATCTTATGTATGATGATGTTGTATTCGTTTCATTATATGCCTCTTGTATGTATCCTCATCTATTATGTAATGTTGATGTAATGATATCCACCTTGCAAAAGCGTTTCAATATGCGGTTCTATCCTTGGTGGGACCTTCGAGTCTCTTTAGGATAGTATCGCATATTGGGCGTGACACCGGGCGGGGACGACGGGAGGCCGGGGCGGGGCGCAGCAACGGGGACGACAGGGACGGGGACGGGGACGGCGATGGCGAGGCGACGGGATGGCGACAGCGAGGGATGGCGACGGGGGCGGTGACGAGGGGTGGCGGCGAGGGGCAGAGGAGAAGAATCAGAGGGAGAACAAAACTGACGAAACTTTTTGAAGGGTTTTCTTATATAGAACACCTCTTTAGTACCGGTTGGAGCCACCAACCGGTACTAAAGGTCAGTTTTGGCCAGGCCAAGCGGCGGGAAGCGCCCCCCCTTTAGTACCGGGTGGTGGCACCAACCGGTACTAAGACCCCCCTTTAGTACCGGTTGGAGCCACGACCCGGTACTAAAGGGTGTGCGCTGCTAGGTGAGGGGCGCAGAAGTTTAGTCCCGCCTCGCTAGTTTAGGAGCGCCAGGACCAGTTTATAAGCCCCGGTGCAGGCACTACATTGAGCTCCTCTCAATAGTAGGCCGTCTGGGCCTACCTCTCCTACTCTACCTGTGGGCCTACTGGGCTTGCGGGCCTGCATCCTGGCCCTACTACAGGTTGGGTTTCTAGTCGTATGCAGGCCGCTGTGGCGCAGTAGGCGGGCTTTTTTATTTTCTTATTTTTTTGCTTTATTTATTTTTGTTTTATTTATTTTTCAATTTTTTTTTCTGTATTTAGAGTTTCTTTCTGAATATTTTTTCTTTAGGTACAAAAAATTACAAACTTTCTAAGTGACGGTAGTTTACAAATTTGAATAGTTTATATTTTGAATTATTTGAAATTTGTGTGAATCACTAGTTTGTGAATAACTTAACTTTGAAAATAGATTTTTCAGTGATTCTTTTTTCCTATGTTTAATATTAGTGTGTTTTATCATTATATTCAATTTGGTAATGCTTAGGTTTTTTAAAAAATGAAATGCCTTTGTAATGGATGAGTTTTCGTCCAAAACCCTGATACTTCGAAATAGATTGTCCATTTTGTACACGAAGTGCATCCAGTTTTTGTGGTAACCCTCTCTACTTTTTTGTACATGCTATGTGGGTGAAATTATGATACGATGCCAACTTTCAACCTTTTTGAGTTCATTTGAAATGCTTTTCAATTTCAGGGTCATTTAGCTGAAAAAATCAGTAAATGCATGAAAGAATTTGTTTCCACATAAAGTTTCTTCGCGTTTCAAATGCCAAAACACATAACTAGCTACCCTAACTATTACAGAGATTCCCTCCTGGGTGTGAAACACAGAAGAAAGTGATGATAGTGAAGCCGATCATAACCTGGATCTTTGGGTGTGAAACTTTTTCTTCACGTGTGTCCCTTTGCGCCGTAACCATGGAAAATCTTCATCATTTAACGGGATGCTTGTGTCAATATTCATTGTGAGTGGAGCAATTTCATCAAACTTTTCATAATCTCCTGACATGTCTGTCTTGTCATCCACTCCCATGGTGTTTCTCTTCCTAGAAAGAACTATGTGCCGCTTTGGCTCGTCGTATGATGCATTCGCTTCCTTATCTTTTCTTTCTTTCGGCTTGGTAGACATGTCCTTCACATAGAAAACGTGTGCCACATCATTGGCTTGGACGAATGGTTCGTCTGCATACGCAAGATTGTTGAGATCCACTGTTGTCATTCCGTACTATGGGTCTTCCGTTACCCCGCCTCGTGTCATATTGACCCATTTGCACCGAAACAAAGGGACCTTCAAACCAAGTCTATAGTCAAGTTCCCATATATAACCATAATATGTTTCCTTTCCCGTCTTGGTTTCTACATCAAAGCGGACACCACTGTTTTGGTTGGTGCTCTTCTTATCTTGGGTGATCGTGTAAAATGTATTACCATTTATCTCATACCATTTGAAAGTCATTATATTCGAAGATGGTAACTGGGACAACAAGTACATGTCATCTTCAATAGAGGCGTCATGCATGGTATGTGTCTGCAACCAGCTGGAAAAACTCCTGGTTTGTTCACGTGTAATCCAGTCATCAGACCGCTCCGGTTGTTTGGAGCGTAGCAAATTCTTGCGTTCATCCATATACGGAGCCACCAAGGCAGAATTCTGTAGAACTGTGTAGTGTGCTTCAGTGAGAGAATGTCCGTCCATACATATTATTTGTTCCCCTCCTATCATGCATTTTCCATCCAGTCTGCCCTTATGCCGCGATTCAGGAACACCAATCGTCTTAAGGTCAGGAATAAAGTCAATACAAAACTGAATGACATCCTCATTTTCATGGCCCTTGGAGAAGATTCCTTCTGGCCTAGCACGGTTATGAACATATTTCTTTAAGACTCCCATGAACCTCTCAATGGGGAACATATTGTGTAGAAATACAGGACCCAAAATGTTAATCTCCTGGCATAGGTGAACTAGGACGTGCGTCATGATGTTGAAGAAGGATGGTGGGAACACCAACTCGAAACTGACAAGACATTGCACCAAATCATTCTCTAACCTTGGTATGATTTCTGGATCGATTACCTTCTGAGAGATTGCATTGAGGAATGCACATAGCTTCACAATGGCTAATCGAACTTTTTCCGGTAGAAGCCCCCTCAATGCAACCGGAAGAAGTTGCTTCATAATCACGTGGCAGTCATGAGACTTTAGGTTCTGGAACTTTTTCTCTGCCATGTTTATTATTCCCTTTATATTCGACGAGAAGCCAGACGGTACCTTAATACTGAGCAGGCATTCAAAGAAGATTTCCTTCTCTTCTTTGGTAAGAGCAAAGTTTGCATGATCCTGATGTATGCCGTATTTTCTGTGCATACGTTGCTGGTCCTCCCGTGCCTCAAGTGTATCTTTTGTCTTCCCATACACGCCCAAGAAGCCAAGCAGGGTCACACAAAGATTCTTCATCACGTGCATCACGTCGATTGCAGAGCGGACCTCTAGGTCTTTCCAATAGGGCAGGTCCCAAAATATAGATTTCTTCTTCCACATGGGTGTGTGTCAATCAGCGTCATTCGGAACAGGTTGTCCACCAGGACCCTTTCCAAAGACTACCTTCAAATCCTTGACCATATCATGTACATCAGCTCCAGTACAGTGGCGTGGCTTCGTCCGGTGATCCGCCTCACCTTTGAAATGCTTGCCTTTCTTTCTTACAACATGCCTGCTCGTAAGAAATTGATGATGTCCCAGGTACACATTCTTCTTACAGTTAGCCAAATATATACTGTCGGTATCATCGAAATAGTGCGTGCATGCGCAGTATCCCTTGTTTGTCTGTCCTGAAAGGTTACTGATAGTAGGCCAATCATTGATGGTCACGAACAGCAACGCCTTTACATCAAATTCTTCCCCCATGTTCTCATCCCATGCACGTACACCTGTTCCATTCCACAGTTGTAAGAATACTTCAACTAATAGCCTTAGGTACACATCAAAGTCGTTGCCGGGTTGCTTAGGGCCTTAGATGAGCACTGGCATCATAATGAACTTCCGCTTCATGCACAACCAAGGAGGAAGGTTATACAAACATAGAGTCACAGGCCAGGTCCTATGGTTGCTGCTCTGCTCCCCAAAAAGATTAATGCCATCTGCTCTTAGACCAAACCATACGTTCCTTGCGTCATCTGCAAACTCCTTCCCGTACTTTCTTTCGATTTTTCTCCACTGCGACCCGTCAGTGGGTACTCTCAAATTTTCGTCTTTCTTACGGTCTTCTCTGTGCCATCGCATCGCCTTGGCATGCTCTTTGTTTTGGAACAAACATTTCAATCATGGTATTATAGGAGCATACCACATCACCATGGCAGGAATCTTCTTCCTAGGGCGCTCGCCCTCGACATCACCAGGGTCATAGTGGCTGATCTTATAGCGCAATGCACCGCATACCGGGCAAGCGTTCTAATCCTCGTACTCACCGTGATAGAGGATGCAATCATTAGGGCATGCATGTATCTTCTGCACCTCTAACCCTAGAGGGCAGACAGCCTTGCTTCGTACGTACTCTCGGGAAATTCGTTGTCCTTTGGAAGCATATTCTTTATCATTATGAGCAACTTTCCAAATCCCTTGTCAGATACACGATTATCTTCCTTCCATTGCAGCAATTCCAGTGTGGTGCCCAGCTTTTTCTTGTCACCTACGCAATTCGGGTACAACAATTTTTTGTGATCCTCTAACTTGTGCTGCAACTTCTTCTTCTCCAAATCACTTGCGCAGTTTCTCTTTGCATTAGCAATGGCCCGACCTAGATCATCAATGGGCTCATCTGATGCCTCTTGTTCAGCTTCTTCCCGCATTGCCGGCTCAGCTTCTTCCCGCATTACCGGCTCAGCTTCTTCCCCCATTGTTATATCATCGTATTCAGGGAACCCATGGCCAGGATAACTGTCGCCGTCCTCTTCTTCTTCATTGTCTTCCATCATAACCCCTCTTTCTCCGTGCTTGGTCCAAACATTATAGTGGGGCACGAAACCGGACTTAAATAGGTGGACGTGAATGGTTCTTGACTTAGAGTAATTTAATTCATTCTTACAACCATAACATGGACAAGGCATAAAACCATCTGCCCGCTTGTTTGCCTCGGCGGCAAGCAGAAAAGTTTGCACGCCATTAATGAACTCCGGAGATCATCGGTCATCGTACATCCATTGCCGGCTCATCTTCAATACACAGCAACGAAAACACCAAATTAATACAATACATAAAGTTCATACATAAAGTTCATAAAACACTCAAATGCAACAAACAAATAACTCTCTAGCTAAAGCATTTAAATGCAACAACAAATGCGATCAAGATTGCAACTAAGGTAACAATTGATCCAACAGCATAATGATACCAAGCCTCACTATCAATGGCATATTTTCTAATCTTTCTAATCTTCAAGCGCATTTTCTCCATCTTGATCTTGTGATCATCGACGACATCGGCAACATGCAACTCCAATTCCATCTTCTCCCCCTCAATTCTTTTCAATTTTTCTTTCAAATACTCGTTTTCTCTTTCAACTAAACTTAACCTCTCGACAATAGGGTCGGTTGGAATTTCCGGTTCACATACCTCCTAGATAAAAATATCTATGTCAACTTGATGGGCATAATGTTTCATCAACACGAAATGCAACAAATAGTTTTAAAAGAGAATATACCACATCCGAATCATAACAAGGACGAGGGCCGACGGGGACGAATATCAAAACCATGGCACTATGTATAACAAACATAGTACGAGTAAGATAATTATACGAGTAACTATATATCCAAATCACACAAACATGAATTTTTTATATAAAATTTCATGAACAAGAGGCTCACCACAAGGTGGTGCCGGTGACGGGACGGTGCGGGCGATCGACGGTGGTTACGACGGAGATTTAGAAGGCAATAAGTAAACCACACCTACATATGCAAACTAAGTGTTATTTTGACCTCAAATTGCATATAAATCAAATACTACCACATATAATTCCTCCCAAATTACTAAAACCCACAATTATTCACTATATAAACCAATGCAATAGCTAATCTAGCAATGAGAGATGAAAGGACAAAGTTGCTAACCTTTGTGATCATTTGAATGGATGGGGGCCTGCAAATCTTGACAAATTTGGGGCAAATTTTGTGATGAACTCGAGAGGAAGAAGGGAGGAACAGAGGAGAGGGAGAGGGGAAAGGGGGAAGAACAGAGTGTGGGTGGACGGAGGGTTTATATAGGACGACCTTTAGTACAGGTTCGTGGCACGAACCAGTACTAAAGGTGCTGGAGGGGCCCCACTCTGACAACATCCTGCCACCACTTTCATTAGTACCGGTTCGTGGCACGAACCGGTGCTAAAGGTTCGCCACGATCCGGTACTAAAGAGCACCTCCCGCCTAGTCGTTGGAACCGGCACTAATGGACACATTAGTGCCGGTTCTGTTACAAACCGGGACTAATGTGTATCACATTTGACCCTTTTCTACTAGTGGAGAGAGAGAGAGAGAGAGGAAGAAAGGGGGCGTTTGTATCCATAAATTGCGTATAGATAGGGAGACAATGTTGATGTTGTTTGAAATTGCCTATGTACAGAGACGCAAGGGAAGCGAGTCATCGTGTGTGCGATAGGGACTTCATGAGAGATCTAGAATAGATGGTGTAGAGAACAATGTGCGAGATTGAAAGATTCACGACATATATGTATACAGGGAGGAGCTGGGGCGGGTCCGCATTTGGGAGAGATGGAAAGAGGAGAGTGGTGCACAAGGAGACAAAGTGTGCTTGTTTTGCAATGGGGGTGGTGTGTTAGGTGAGTGTGCGAGAACCACATAACTGGGGAGATAGATGTGTGGGGGCGACATTTTGTGTGTATGGGAAAGATACACTCTACATAGTGCATGTGCTTGGGAAAGAGAGAAGCCGGGAGACCTAGCTAGAGAGTGGGGGAAGAGATGTGTGCATGCCCAGGAGACAAAGTCATAGAGACCTATATTGGGGTCCGTACTTTAGAAGAGAGAGGGGTGTTAATGTGCTCGTGTGTTGGTGTTTGGAGGAGAGAATGACTTCTGTGAGTGTGGGGGGAGTGGGGGTGGCTTCAGATAAAGAGTGAGGTGTCTATATTTGAGGACTTTAGCATAATTGAGATATACATGGTCAATAGTGTTGAGGGAATCCTGGACTAAGGGGTCCTCGGGCGTCCGGCCTATTATTCATTCGGCCGGACTGATGGGACGTGAAGACATGAAGACAGAAGATTGTACCCGTGTCCGGATTGGACTCTACATGGCGTGGAAGGCAAGCTAGGCGACCGACTATGAAGATTCCCTGTTATGTATCCGATCCCGTGTAACCCTAGATCTCTCCGGTGCCTATATAAACCGGAGAGCATAGTCCGGATAGGGACAAATTCACTACCATATTCACATAGGCTAGATTTATATGGTTAAGCCATTACGATCTCATGGTAAATCAACTCTTGTAACACTCATATTCATCAAGATCAATCAAGCAGGAAGTAGGGTATTACCTCCGTAGAGAGGGCCCGAACCTGGGTAAACATCGTCTCCCCCGTCTCCTGTTACCATCGATCCTAGACGCACAGTTCGGGATCCCCTACCCGAGATCCGCCGGTTTTGACACCGACATTGGTGCTTTCAATGAGAGTTCCACTGTGCCGTCGACAAAGGTCTCGATGGCCCCTTTGATCGTCAGTAATGACGACGTCCAGGGAGAAACCTTCCTCCCTGGACAGATCTTCGTATTCGGTGGCTTCTACTGCGGGCCAACTCGCTCGGCCATCTGGAGCAGATCGATAGCTACACCCCTGGCCATCAGGTCAGCTTCGGAAGCTTGAACTACGTCGCGGACATCCGTGGAGACTTGATCTTCGACAGATTCGAGACAACGGCTACCGCTCCCCTTCGCCTCGATGAAAATGGCTTAAACCTGTCATCGGGCCGCATCCAGGAGATAGCTCCTGTAACAACTCTGGCCTTAGATTCAGAGCAGTTCAAGTCGTCCAAAGATGGTAAACTCAACCCCATCACGGGGGCTATTGATATTGCGGAGTTGGAGCCGCACGCGGATTCCCCTTTGTACGATACTTGCATCAACGGAACCACGGACGCGTCTCCCGTATGGAGTTCCGAACCATGTGAGCCCGTGGATACTTAACTTGATCGGTTGTCGATCTTCAAGTTCAGCGCCACGGATGTCTTCCAACACTCACCCATGGGCGACCTACTAAGCTCACTAAAAAACCTATCCCTGGCAGATGGATCGTCGCCGTACTATGTTCGGTTTGACCTTATGGCGGACGATGGAGAATTTAGCTTCCCACCCGCCACCCACTTCATAGCCACTGTCGAAGACCCAACCAACATGCCTGACCCCTGCTCCGAAGACATCGATGGTATGGACGATGATGAGGGGCAAAGCCAGAGCTTGCTATACGCTAGATGTGGGACGATCACTTCCTGGTATGACGTCTGTATGGTAGACACACCCAACGACGATCTCGACGATGACAGGGAGGATCCAGTTGAGGATAAACCTCCTGGTACACAGACTGAACACCGGCGCCCCCGGCGCCGCTCCCAGTCAGGCCACTCAAAAGAAAACAACACTAGCACTGGAGGTGACAGTACTCCAGACAACGAAGACCCTGTTGAGACAAGATCTGACCAGGAGGATGATAACCCACAAGTATAGGGGATCGCAACTGTTTTCGATAAGTAAGAATGTCGAACCCAACGAGGAGCTAAAGGTAGAATAAATATTCCCTCAAGTTCTATCGACCACCGATACAACTCTACGCACACTTGACGTTCGCTTTACCGGAAACAAGTATGAAACTAGAAGTACTTTGTAGGTGTTTTTAGATAGGTTAGCAAGGTAATAAAGAGTGTGTACATAAAAAGTAGGGGCTGTTTAGATAAAGACACAACTAAATTAGTTTTAGTAAAGAGATTTTTGTTACGAGAAAGTTATTTGTCCCGAGGCAATCGATAACTAGACCGGTAATCACTATTGCAATTTTATTTGAGGGAGAGACATAAGCTAACATACTTTCTCTACTTGGATCGTATGCACATATGATTGGAACTCTAGCAAGCATCCGCAACTACTAAAGATCATTAAGGTAAAAGCCAACCATAGCATTAAAGTATCAAGTCCCCTTTATCCCATACGCAAACAACCTACTTATTCGTGTCTGTGCTTCTGTCACTCACGCCACCCACCATAAGCAAATCATAAACATATTGCAAACCCTACAGCGGGGATCCCTCACGCTTGCACGACACGGAGAGCACCATAGGACAACACCAATAATAAAACAAGCAACTCAAACCAATCTTGATCATCAAATAGCCAATAGGACAAAACAGATCTACTCAAACATCATAGGATAGCCATACATCATTGGGAAATAATATATAGCGTTGAGCACCATGTTTAATTAAAGATTACAGTGGGTAAGAGAGAGGTTACACCGCTGCATAGAGGGGGGAAGAGTTGGTGAAGATGTTGGTGAAGATTGCGGTGATGATGATGGCCCCGGTGGCACTCCGGCGCCACAGGAAGCGAGGGGGAAAGAGCCCCCTCCTTCTTCTTCTTCCTTGACCTTCTCCCTAGATGGGAGAAGGGTTTCCCCTCTGGTCCATGGCCTCCATTGCATGGGAGGGGCGAGAGCCCCTCCGAGATTGGATCTGTCTCTCTGTCTCTCTCTGTTTCTGCGCTCCCTAATTCTTCCCTTTCACCGTTTTTTTATATCTGGAGATCCGTAACTCCGATTGGTGTGAATCTTTCACCCAGATCTTCCTCAAAAAATTAGGTTTCTTGCGGCAAAAGAAGGGCATGAACCGCCTTACGGGTGGACCACGAGGGTCAGGGGCGCGCCCAAGGGGGTAAGGCGCGTCCCCCTACCTCGTGCCCGCCGCGGACACCGTTTCGCGTTGATTCTTCTTCCGGAAAATCACAAATATTCCAAAATTAAGCTCCGTCCGTTTTTCTCCCGTTTGGACTCCGTTTGATATGGATATTCTGCGAAACCAAAAACATGCAACAGACAGGAACTGGCACTGGGCACTGGATCAACATGTTAGTCCCCAAAAATAGTATAAAAAGTTGCCAAAAGTATATGAAAGTTGTAGAATATTGGCACGGAACAATCAAAAATTATAGATACGACGGAGACGTATCAGCATCCCCAAGCTTAATTCCTGCTCGTCCTCGAGTAGGTAAATGATAAAAAAGATAATTTTTGATGTGGAATGCTACCTAGCATAATCTTGATCATGTATCTAATCATGGCATGAATATTAAGACACGAGTGATTCAAAGCAATAGTCTATCATTTGACATAAAAACAATAATACTTCAAGCATACTAATAAAGCAGTCATGTCTTCTCAAAATAACATGGCCAAAGAAAGCTATCCCTACAAAATCATATGGTCTGGCTATGCTCCATCTTCATCACACAAAATATTCAAATCATGCACAACCCCGGTTTCAGCCAAGCAATTGTTTCATACTTTTAACGCGCTTCAGCCTTTTCAACTTTCACGCAATACATGAGCATGAGCCATGGATATCGCACTATGGGTGTAATAGAATATGGTGGTTGTGGAGAAGACAAAAAGGAGAAGATAGTCTCACATCAACTAGGCGTATCAAACAGGCTATGGAGATGCCCATCAATAGATATCAATGCAAGGAGTAGGGACTGCCATGCAACGGATGCACTAAGAGCTATAAGTGTATGAAACCTCAAACTAGATGAAGACCTAGGGCATTTGAGGAAGCCCATCGTTGGAATATACAAGCCAAGTTCTATAATGAAAATTCCCACTGGTGTATGAAAGTGATAACTCAAGAGACTATCTGTATGAAGAACATGGTGCTACTTTGAAGCACAAGTGTGGTAAAAGGATAGTAACATTGCCCCTTTTTCTTTTTTTTCTTTTTTTTTCTTTTTTTGCGGGCTTCTTTGGCCCCATTTTTTTATTTAGGCTTCTTTGGCCTCTTTTTTTTTGGGGGGGACAATGCTCTAATAATGATGATCATCACACTTCTATTTACTTACAACTCAATATTACAACTCGATACTAGAACACAGATATGACTCTATATGAATGCCTCCGGCGGTGTACAGGGATGTGCAATGATCTAGCGTAGCAATGACATCAAAAAACGTACAAGCCATGAAAACATCATGCTAGCTATCTTACGATCATGCAAAGCAATATGACAATGAATGCTCAAGTCATGAATATGATGATGATGAAAGTTGCATGGCAATATATCTCGGAATGGCTATGGAAATGCCATGATAGGTAGGTATGGTGGCTGTTTTGAGGAAGATATATGGTGGGTGTAAAGCACCGGCGAAGTGTGCACCAACTCTCGAGATGAGAAAGGGAAATGCACGGTACCGAAGAGGCTAGCAATGATGGAAGGGTGAGAGTGCGTATAATCCATGGACTCAACATTAGTCATAAAGAACTCATATACTTATTGCAAAAGTTTATTAGCCCTCGAAGCAAAGTACTACTACGCATGCCCCTAGGGGAGAGGTTGGTAGGAGTTAACCCTCGCGCGCCCTCGACCTCCACACAAGGGAAGACAATCAGTAAATACCTCATGCTCCAACTTCGTTACATAACGGTTCACCATACGTGCATGTACGGGAATCACAAACCTCAACACAAGTATTTCTACTAATCCACAAGTACGCACTAGCACACTTTAATATCACCACCTTTATATCGCAAAACTATTGCAAGGAATCAAACATATCATATTCAGCGATCTACAAGTTTTATGTAGGATTTTATGACTAACCATGTGAATGACCAATTCCTGTCATCTCTCTAACTAGATATAAGTGAAGCAAGAGAATATAATTCTTTATACAAAAGATATGCCCATGCTCTAACAAATATAAGTGAAGCAAAAGAGCATTCTACAAATGGCGGTTGTCTATGTGAAGAGAAACAGGCAATCCAAACTTCAAATGATATAAGTGAAGCACGTGAAGCATTCTATAAAGCCATACTCAAAAGATATAAGTGAAGTTCAATGAGCATTCTATAAATCAACCAAGGACTATCTCATACCAGCATGGTGCATAAAAGAAAAGTGAAAACTAAAGCAAAAGACGCTCCAAGATTTGCACATAAAGCATGAACGAAACGAATCCGAAAACGTACCGATACTTGTTGAAGAAAGAGGTGATGCCTTCCGGGGCATCCCCAAGGTTAGACGCTTGAGTATCCTTGAATATTTACTTGGGGTGACTCGGGAATCCCCAAGCTTGATCTCTTGCCTCTCTTCCTTCTTCTCACATCGAGACCTCCTCGATCATTGAACACTTCATCCACACAAAACTTCAACAGAAAACAAGGTAAGATCCATTAGTATAATAAAGCAAATCACCACTCTAAGTACTGTTGCAAACCAATTCATATTTTGTTTTTGCATTGTGTCTACTGTAATATAAATTTTCCATGGCTTAATCCACTGATATAAATTGTTAGTTTCATCAAAACAAGCAAATTATGCATCAAAAACAGAATCTGTCTAAAACAGAACAGTCTGTAATAATCTGAACATTCACCATACTTCTGATACTTTATAAATTCTGCCAAAATTAGGAACAATAAATAATTTGTATATAAAGTCAGTGCAAGAAGAATCAGAACTATTTGGAGTCCCAGCAAAATAATTAAAAATCGAGGACTACAGGCAAAGTTTCTGCCCTGCACCGCACAAACCAACAAGCATTGTAACCATCCTAAAGGCAAACCTTGGCACATTATTTGTATAATACAACGCAATTGTACAAGGGGATAAATATTTTTGTTGAAAAGTTTCTGTAATTAAGATTCACAAAGTTGCCGTGAGCATGAACAAATTTCAAGGAGCTCTCCCACTTCAACAGTGCTTGTCTTTCTCACTTTCACTTTCCTTTTTGAAAAGTTTTAGGTTCCCCTCTTTATTTTTGTTGTTTTTAAACTATATGAATGCACTCAATAGAAATAAATGACTCTCTAAAACTTCCGGGTTGTCTCCCTGGCAGTGCTTTCTTTAAATCCACTAAGCTAGGGATATAGTGCTCAAGTAATGGATCCACCCGGATCCCAAGGTATATCAAAGCCAATTTTAATTAACAATGATTTGTAATTTAGTAGTGAGCACAAAGTAACATATATCAATCAATGACAAAGTCTAACTCTCTTTCTATGCATCGGCATGTCATACAAGAACAATTCATGAACATTGAGTAAAGGCCAATACATAGCATAAGCAGTTTCTTGCAATTTTATCGTGTTGGAAACATAAAGAGGTGGAGATGTAGTTCCTCACTCATAATAATTTCAAGTAGGAGCAACAAGCACACGCATTTTATATCTATCAAAATCATCATGTGTAGTAGTAAGATGCAACCCATCAATATAATCCTTAATAAGCACAAACTTCTCTGATATAGTGTAGTTTGGAGAATTGAAAAAGATAATAGGACTATCATGTGTGGGTGCAATAGCAACAATTTCATGTTTAACATAAGGAACTATAGCAAGTTCATATCCATAAGCATAATTCATATTGGCATCTTGGCCACAAGCATAGCAAGCATCATCAAAAAGGGATATTTCAAGAGAATCAACGAGATCATAACAATCATCATAGCAATCATCCTTCGGTAAGCACGAAGGGAAATTAAACAATGTATGATTTGAAGAGTTACTCTCATTAGAAGGTGGGCACGGGTAGCTAAACCGCTCTTCCTCCTTTTGTTCTTCGCTCTCCTCATCATCTTTTTCGTCCAATGAGCTCACAGTTTCATCAATTTCTTCTTCCATAGACTCCTGCAAAATATTAGTCTCTTCTTGGACAGCGGGGTAATCCTCAAGATATGGTTCAACAGAGGCATTAGAAGCATAATTATCATAGCAATATTTAAGTATGGAAATTTTTTTAGATTTGTGAAAAGTAACATCATATGTTTCAATCAAAGAAGCAATTTCGTAAGCACCCTTAAAAGCAACAAATTCTTCAATTTGTTGAATATCATAGTAATTATAAACACCCTTAGCACATGAAGATAGGATTCCATTATCAATAAACTCACATTGGTAGGGAAGGTGTTTCTTAGGGTTTTAAGAACAACAAGTAACATCATATATTTCAAATAAATTCCAAGCATGGCATTGCAAACGATGAATTTGACCCAATAGAATTTTTCCCTTTTTCAAATATTTTGTGTCGTGCATAACAAGCATGCTCATCTAAAGATTTGCCCTCAAGTAAGCTAGTTGGGGTTTCAGCACGAGCACAAAGGGATCGAAGATGATCCAAGTAAAAAGCTTCAGGAGTGTGATAGATTTTGAGTGGTTCTTCAACCATTAGTTCAGTAGGTACAACTCATTTTTTTGGTATTTTGTGTTTCCTACCCATAACTAAAGATAGAAAACAACTAAGAACAGCAAATAAAAATTACTTAGTGATAAAGCAAACAAACACACACGAGAATATTCACCCCACGCTATTGCTCCCCGGCAACTGCGCCAGAAAAAGGTCTTGATAACCCACAACTATAGGGGATCGCAACAGTTTTCGATAAGTAAGATTGTCAAACCCAACGAGGAGCTAAAGGTAGAATAAATATTCCTTCAAGTTCTATCGACCCCCGATACAACTCTACGCACACTTGACGTTCGCTTTACTGGAAACAAGTATGAAACTAGAAGTACTTCGTAGGTGTTTTTGGATAGGTTAGCACGGTAATAGAGAGCGCGTAAATAAAAAGTAGGGGCTGTTTAGATAAAGACACAACTAAATTTGTTTTAGTAAAGAGATTTTTGTTACGAGAAAGTTATTTGTCACTAGGCAATCGATAACTAGACCGGTGATCACTATTGCAATTTTATTTGAGGGAGAGGCATAAGCTAACATACTTTCTCTACTTGGATCGTATGCACTTATGATTGGAACTCTAGCAAGCATCCGCAGCTACTAAAGATCATTAAGGTAAAACCTAACCATAGCATTAAAGTATCAAGTTCTCTTTATCCCATACGCAAACAACCTACTTACTCAGGTCTGTGCTTCTGCCACTCACGCCACCCACCATAAGCAAATCATAAACATATTGCAAACCCTACAACGGGGATCCCTCACGCTTGCGCGACACGGAGAGCACCATAGGACAACACCAATAATAAATCATGCAACTCAAACCAATCTTGATCATCAAATAGCCAATAGGACAAAACCGATCTACTCAAACATCATAGGATACCATACATCATTGGGAAATAATATATAGCTTTGAGCACCATGTTTAAGTAGAGTTTACATCGGGTAAGAGAGAGGTTACTCCGCTGCATAGAGGGGGGAAGAGTTGGTGAAGATGTTGGTGAAGATTGCGGTGATGATGGCCCCGGTGGCACTCCGGCGCCACCGGAAGCGAGGGGGAGAGAGCCCCCTCCTTCTTCTTCTTCCTTGACCTTCTCCCTAGATGGGAGAAGGGTTTCCCCTCTGGTCCATGGCCTCCATGGCATGGGAGGGGCGAGAGCCCGTCTGAGATTGGATCTGTCTCTCTGTCTCTCTCTGTTTCTGCGCTCCCTGATTCTTCCCTTTCACCGTTTCTTTTATATCCGGAGATCCATCACTCCGTTTGGAGTGAATCTTTCGACCAGATTTTCCACATAAAATCAGCTTTCTTGCGGCAAAAGAAGGGCATCAACCGCCTTACGAGTGGACCACGAGGGTCAGGGGCCCGCCCAGGGGGGTAGGGCGCGCCCCCTACCTCGTGCCCACCTCGGACACAGTTTCACGTTGATTCTTCTTCCGGAAAATCACAAATATTCCAAAAATAAGCTCCGGCCGTTTTTATCCCATTTGGACTCTGTTTGATATGGGTATTCTGCGAAACCAAAAACATGCAACAGACGGGAACTGGCACTGGGCACTGGATCAATATGTTAGTCCCCAAAAATAGTATAAAAAGTTTCCAAAAGTATATGAAAGTTGTAGAACATTGGCATGGAACAATCAAAAATTATAGATACGACGGAGATGTATTAGAGGACCACGAAAGCGGGCAAGATAGCCCTGATGAACATGTCATATACGGAGACTCGGAGGATAGTAATTATCTCCCACTTTCCGAGGAAGAGGAGAGCCTCGGCAACGAGGAATTCATCATGTCTGAGGAACCTCTCGAGCAATAGTGCTTTAAACACCGGCTAATAGCCACGGCAACGAGTCTGAGGATAAAGCACCTGCAGCTTCAAGCGAACCAAGATCTACTCAATGATAAATGGACCAGGGTCCTAGCCGCCAAAGAATACAGCCTTAGCGGCCCGGACAAAAGCCACCCCAGATATAGGTGGTTCCCTCAACATGATGGCGAGGCGCTGGAGCCCGTACCACCATCGAATAATGCGGCAGGTCGACCATAGTTCGGTCCGGATAAGGCAGCAACCCAAGCAAAACACAATACCAACCAATCCGGTCGCAAAAACAAGAACAAGACAGTTCGAGAAACCACTCGCGATACCCAAAACTCGGTGGGAAGAGCAGGACACACAAGATCGATGTACAGATCGCAGGTATATGCTCCGACCGACGACGATGGTCACTTAGCCGGACATAACAAAGCCGACCACGCCTGGTCCCAAAGCCGGAAACGGCATCCAACATAGGTGCTGCACAGCTTGGCCCAACATAGAGGAGCTGCGCACCCTATTTGCTTCACGGATGAGGTAATGGAGCATGAATTTCCAGACGGGTTTAAACCCATCAACATCGAATCATACGATGGAACAACAGATCCCGTAGAATGGATTGAGGATTTCCTCCTCCATACCCACTTGGCTCGCGGAGACGACCTTCATGCCGTTAAATACCTTCCTCTTAAGCTTAAGGGGCCAGCATGGTACTGGCTAAACAGTTTGCGAGAAAATTCTATTGGCAGCTGGGAAGATTTGGAAGACGCCTTTCGTGACAACTTCCAAGGAACATATGTCCGGCCACCAGATGCCGATGACTTAAGTCATATTGTCCAGCAGCCCGGCGAGTCAGCCAGGGAGCTCTGGACTAGGTTCTTAGTCAAAAGGAACCAAATTGTCGAATGTCCGGACGTGGAAGCCCTTGCGGCCTTCAAACATGGCGTCCGGGATGAATGGCTAGCACGTCACCTCGGCCAGGAAGGACCTAAATCCATGACAGCCCTCACCTCTCAAATGACTTGCTTTTGTGCGGGGGAAGACAACTGGATCGCTCGTAAAAGCAACAACGCCAGCGACCCGAGCACTTCTGAAATCCGAGACGGCAACAGCAAGCCACGACTAAACGAACACAACAGTCGCAGCAATAATGAAAGATTACGCGATAGTGCGGTCAACGCCGGATTTCACAATCCGAAACCCGGTCAATGGAAGAAGCCATTCAAGGCCAACCAGGGTGGACCATTCGCCCTCGACAGGATATTAGACCGACCATGTCAGATTCACGGTCACCCAGATAAGCCAGCTAATCACACCAATAGAAACTATTGGGTCTTCAAGTAGGCAGGAAATCTTAACACCGAGCATAAGGGGAGAAGGCCACCCAGCGATAAAGATGACAGAGCGGCTCGTCAGCCGAATACCAGGGGCCAGAAGCAGTTTCCCTCCGAAGTTTGACCACTCCCGGAACGGAAATAGCAGTTCGGCTTCCGCAACCCACCAACTATGCTGGCAAGAGTTACACCACGCATACATCACTACATGCTCAAGATACCATGGGCATTGGCGGAAACACCATACGGACAACCCTGCAAGCATCCCCATAATGTTTTTATCTGTCTTCATTACTTTTCTTTATTATAACTTAAAAACAGGTGACCAACTGGACAACATCTACAATGGACTCTATCGGAGTTCGGATCCGTACATTCACCTAAGGGGCTACTTCCGTCAAGGATTCCCATCCCTGAGGACGGGCGGCACAGACGTGCGACAGGAGGTCCAAATCAGCTTTTTGTAGACCGCACTATTTATTTTGAGCCTGTACTATGCCTTTTTCCTCTATTCCTCACCCCGAGCATGTCAAATAGCCGGGTTGTGGTTTTTTATTTTTATATATATATTTGAATTTATCATTGGCTTATTGCTCCACTCCTAGTAAAAACTTTATCCAAACTCTTTCTACAATGAGTATGGCCATAATGGCTTTGTTACAAGATGCACCTCGGCATTACCTGCCAGGGGAACAAATGAGTCACCAATAAAAAGTACGAACAACTCTATAGTGTACTTCGGCGTCGCAAGCTTGGCCTTATATGCATCAGCTCTGAATCATTGTCTTTGGTCAATAGTTTGGTTGCCTGGCTCCTGTGCTTGCTACCCTATGTTCCGCTCTACCGGCTAGGGTAGTAAAGGGAGAACTACTGTGATTGTGCCCTGGGTTTGACAGGATGAGCACCTCAGTAGAGAAAGCCGAAAACTGACTGTCATGATGCGGCGAGAGCTGGTCAACCACTTGACGACTTATTCGAATCTTTAGCGATTCTCCGTGTCACACGAAGAATCTTTTTTAGATCAAAACATGTATTATAATATGCCGCATACATACTAGGGGGTATGTCGTAGCCCCGCCGTAAAACTCCTATGGCTAAGTGAAAGTGTTAATGCCCTATAGTCCAATTTCCTGGTTCGCCGCATTATCACCTCCTTTATGGACCAAGACGTTGGATAAAGAGTGATTCAATGCTTTTCCGAACACCCCCGTATTTCCTACGAGGGGGATAAAGCAGAAGACTGGAAAACTTTCAGATTACATTAAAACGGCCGCACAGAAGGAATATAAGCTTTCGAGCAAAACATGAAAATAGATTAGCTATAAAGTTGTCTGTTACAACCCTTATACACATCACTCCAATATTATGTTTTCCAAGCACTGACCCTCTATCAAGCGGGCGGCCTCTAGGACGTCTTCAAAATAATAATCCGGTTCTAGACGGTCCTTGCCTCTGGGTGGACTCTGCACCGCAACATCGATGGCCTTCATCTTCCCCCAGAATGTCTTGCACCTTTAACGCACGCCGACCGCTTCACAACGTCGATACGCGGCACCGCATCAACAAGCCGCTGCACCAGGCCGAAATAACTACTCGGAACAGGTTCAGTCGGCCACAACCGGACTATGACGTCCTTCATGGCAGCGCGGATATCCTCTGTAGCTCGGCCCACTGGGACATCTACTCATTTAGCAACAGAGGGCGCTTTGACGCGCCAAATTGTGACCAGAAAAGCTTCTCCGTTGCATATCATTCTTGCGCATGGTAAAACTGCGCCGCATTGGAAGAACTCTTCGGCAAATCTAAAAAATTGTCTGTAGAACTCCATATTTGGTTAAGCTGAGCATAGTTGGGATCGCCGAACTTGGCCTATAGCAAAAAGGGCTTGCCAGCCACAATCTCCCCAGCTTGCCTGATCTCCTCACGGGCTGTTCTGGATACAGACCGTGCTTCTCTCGCCTCTCGTAAGGCCTTGTCAAGATCAGCGGTTTTTTCTTCATTTTCCTTCTCAAGAAGTTTACAGTGGCTAGCAGCATTCTCTAACTCGCGCACCATGGTGGACATCAACTCCTGGTCTTGGCGCCGCGCAGCTTGTTCTCAACTCGGCCGATGCCTTTTCGGCAGCCGCATTACTAAACCGGGCCTGCTCCTTGGCCTGGGCTAGCTCCGCCCGAAGGGCTTCCACGGCGGCAGCACCATCTGCATTCATGCACATTTCATATAAAACTCTTTTCAGAGTCCGGCTTAAATTACAATCACATTGGTGTAAGGAATGCTCGAAACATATACCTTGCGAGTCGTCAAGACGCCTGTTGATCAAAGCAATGTCATCCTCCGCAGTATCCATCTTTCGCTGCAGTTCGGTCACTTCTGTATTTCGGGCAGTGGCATGAGGGGCGGTAGCTTGTATTTCAACTTAAATCAAGGTTAGTACCTGAGCATATCTTTTTGATCCTCCGATTGCTTCCTTCGGCAAGCAATCCAAGTCTAAGGGGCTACTGCATACACAACAGGTGCATTCTGTCAATATTATTCAATTGGCAATATTACATCACAATCCTCAAAACCTCTTAGAAGGCTCGTAAAAGCCTCGTTCAACCCGCTCATCATGAAGAGAACCTTTTTGACCACCATGTCCATTAAGGCGCGGTGCTCCTCTGAAACGGACGCTTGTCGCAGCATGTCCGCCAGCGTCTCCGGCACTCCTGGGTCCTCAGACACCGCCGCCGGAGCATGACATTCCTTTGAAGGAATCCGCTTACCCACCTCCAAAATGGTCTCCGGTTGTAAAGCGGATAGTTTGGGGGCATCATTCTTGATCCCCGAACCCTGAGTGACAAAAGCACCACCTTCGGGTAACTCCTTCCTCATTTCCTGGGCTACTTGCCAGTCGGGAGGAGCCCTCCGGGACGACACCTCAAGATCATCCGCCCTATTGGGCAAGGAGGCCGGAGAATGCGTGTCACTCTCCATCATCTCCGGAAGAAGGTCTCCCGAGGAGGAGGACGAATGAGAAACACCAGGCGTTAACCTGCGAGGACGTACATATGTCGGAGGACTAATTCAGTAATAAGGAAATAATGGGGTATGGTTAAAGTACCCTGCTTCACTTACGGTATGGCCGGAGCTTCATCCTCATCATCAAGCTCTACATCAACATTGCTTGCCCGGCCCAAGACGCCCGCCGATGGTGTTTTCCCTTTCTTGGAAGGTTTTCCCTCCTGACCTCTGGAAGCGGCCCTCTTCTTGCTATGGAAGGCCCCCTCCACACCTTTGCCCCTGGGCAAAAGGGCTTTGGTTTCCCCGAACACAACTTCTAAATCGTCCTCAGGGCGGACATCTCCTTTGGGCTCCCCACTCTTGCCCCCCTCTGCAGACACCTGGTACGGTGTCAACATCCGCGTCAGCAGGGCAGACGCAGGGTCTTCGGCAAGGGGCGTCAGACACAAGATTAACACCGCTTTCTTTATCCAGTCTTATATGAGGACGGGTTGTTTAGTATCTTGTCAAGAGATGCTTGAACAAATGGTTATCGGAGATTTAATACTTACCGGAGTGTCCGGATGGTTTCAGTCAAGGCCAACGTCTTCGGTGGTGTCCGGCCATTGCTCTCGCTTCCGAAATATAATCTCCACATCCCTTCGTGCGTAGCGCCAAAGAAGTGCTGAAGAGTCTGCCGCCCTTCTGGATTAAACTCCCACATACGGAGAGGCCGCCGCTGACATTGCAGGGTCCGGCGGACTAGCATTACTTGAACAACATTCACAAGTTCAATTCCTTTCTCACCAAGGCTTCGGATGCGACGTTGCAAGGTATGTACTTCATTGACGGATCCCCAATCCAATCCCTTGTTGATCCATGAAGCGATCTGAATTGGAGGGCCGGGTCGGAATGCAGGCATAGCCACCCACTTGGAGCCCCACGACTCATTGACATAAAACCACCCCTGCTTCCATAGGTCAGAAGACTTGTTAAAAGATCCTTCAAACCAAACCGCGCTGGCAAGCTTGCTTATTATGACGCTGACGCACTCTGCCAGCTCCTCCTCTGTCACCCGCGGCCTCACGTCAAAAGTCTTGAGCCACAAACAAAAGTGCGGGGGAGTTCGGAGGAAGGCCTCACACGTGACGATGAATGTCGAGATGAGAAGAACACAATCCGGGGCCAGATCGTGAAAATCTAGACCATAGTAGAACATGAGCCCCCGGACGAAGGGGTTAAGCACGAACCCTAACCCATGGAGGAAGTGGGACACAAATACTACGCTCTTGCCAGATTTGGGGGTGGGAATAACCTGCCCCTCGGCAGGAAGTCGATGGAGGATTTTTGGGATCAGATACCTCGCCACGCGGAGCTTCGCAATATCCTCTTCCGTGACAGAAGAGGCCGCCCACCGGGCTGAATGGGTGGAACCGGACATGATTGCGGGCTGATGGTGATTGGAACCCGAGGGCTAGAACTCGAGGTGGCTAGCGTTGAGGAAGAAGAAAGCGCAAAAGAGCAAGACAAGTCTGGGTCCCTATATAAAGACCCAGAATATCGAGCGTCCCCTCATGGGTGTCGAAACTTACCTATCCTTAATGAGTTGTACCCAGGGGACGGTTCGGTTACCCATACCTACATTATTAAAAATCCCGTGAATAAGAGGACATGATCTCTGCTTTGACAGGACGCGCCTGTAAAACCGTGTCCCAAGATGTGGGGCGACGGGCTAGCCAACGGTTGGAAATAATAACCGGGCAGGTGTGATACAATGTCACAAACAGTTGTCAGCAGATTGGACTCGTGTGGTACTGTATTTTCTCCAATTACATACATAGGTCCGGATACATTTCCTACATCTGAGGACTATCTTGGAGTTCAGAAGAAGGGGAACCCGCCTTGCAATGCCGAAGACAATCCGAACGCCAAACACCTCGTCATTGAAGCCAGGTTCAGGGGCTACTGAGGGAGTCCTCGACTAAGGGGTCCTCGGGCGTCCGACCTGTTATTCATTGGGCCGGACTGATGGGCTGTGAAGACATGAACACCGAAGACTGTACCCGTGTCTGGATTGGACTCTACTTGGCGAGGAAGGCAAGCTAGGCGACCGACTATGAAGATTCCCTCTTATGTATCCGATTCCGTGTAACCCTAGATCTCTCCGGTGTCTATATAAACCGGAGAGCATAGTACGGATAGGGACAGATTCACTAACATATTCACATAGGCTAGATTTCTAGGGTTTATCCATTACGATCTCACGGTAGATCAACTCTTGGAAAACTCATATTCAACAAGATCAATCAAGCAGGAAGTAGGGTATTACCTCCGTAGACAGGTCATGAACCTGGGTAAACATCGTGTCCCTCGTCTCCTATTACCATCGATCCTAGACGCACTGTTCGGCACCCCCTACCCGAGATCCGCCGGTTTTGACACCGACAAGTGTGTGCACTCAAGGTTGATCAATTTGTTTCACAGTTTGGACTATGAGATAATGATACTTTTGAACATGTGTGATATTCTTTGATGTACCCGAATTACAAACCTAAGATTGGAATTTTGGAATTCGATTCCATCATTAGCTTTTGTAATTCATTTAAATGGAGGTACATTTTTAAGCCGGGATTATGTGATTTCAAATTCATATATCAAACCTAGAGATATACACATACGGGCATGTTCAAACCTTATAGTCATCCACTTTATTCATACACATACACATTTTGCTTTTGTCATCATATTTAGGATAAACACATTTGGAATTTAATTGGAATTGGACCATATGATGGTATTTGCTTGTAGTAACTCAATGATCCATATTTGAATTGAATGGACAATCTAAGTTTCGAGTTGGAGACATTGATTTTCAAAACTTGCACTTCTTTTTGCGTTCAAAACAAACAAATTCTCAGCCATGATATCATAGTCGGCCGTACAAGAGTAGAATAGATTTCAGGCGCCAAAAGCTTTCAAACTTCCCGCTCACATCGAAATATCTCGCGGCCGAAAGTTTAGCCCTGCGATATTCCTGTTTTACCCCTGCCACATGAACGAAAAGGGCTGCTTTGGTAACTCCATTGTTTTCCCCTCTTTGCCCCCAACATTCTTCCCCAGAGCCCCTCCCCTTCCCCACCCCGACCCCCCCCCCCAACCACGGCAAGCCGCCGAATCTAGTCCTCCGCCGCAGCAGTGGACCTCACACTCCGACGGATCTACCTTCCGCACCTTGGAACCCCCAACTGCCAACTCACCACTTCACCGGAGCCGCTTCAGCGACTGGCTTCTACACCGCTCAAGATCTCCTTGACCGCCATCATGGTCCACCGCACCGGATCTGCTTAACTGGCGCCCTTGTCCACCACAGTGTAGGCCCTTCACTGACTACCTCGTCCGTCCCTTCGCTGGCCCTTCATACAAGCCCTCGTCCGCTGCAACAGATCCGCCTTACCGAAAGCACTGTACAACGCGCCCGCCGAAGCCTTCGTCCACTGCACCGGACCCGCTCCACGGATGCCATAGTCAACTCCACCGGCCCTACTTTACCGACGCTGCAGCCTCATCAGGTTATTTCGATCTGTACTCCTTTGATTTTTCTCTTTACCGTGCAACTGTTCACTTACCACAGACGAGCTTTCTTGTATGTCGACAGGGGCCGCAACCGTAGCACCGGATCCGCTTCAGCGACGGAGACAGCCGTCCCAAACTCAACCGCAACACGAGCACCATCGACGATCCTTAGCTATCAAGTATGCCAACGATACCCATACGCCGCCGAGAATCAGGTACTATTATCCAACGGCCGACGCCTACGTTCACTTTCTTAGCATAAGCACCGCACCTTTTAATTTCTTTAGGGCATCATTCAGTTTTTCATGAGACGCGTTATTCTGCTTGCACCTGTAGGGCCATACTTCTGGAAGTGAACATGTTACATGTGCTAAATTACATACCAGTGCACATATAGTTAATATGCTTTAGTTTTGTCCTAAGTATTACTGTACTTCCTAGATATCACTGCCTACTATTTTACTTCTTGCATGCTATATTTATGATAATGGTGTTGTTCTGATGCCACCTGTTGGTTCCATCAGACTGCTTCATGTTCTCTATGCTTAATTACACATCAGCAAACTAGCATGTGGTTCCGTTGGGTTTTGTTCGTTTTACCCTACATTTTCTGATGCTAGCTATTACATCACTGCTACGAGCCTCTATTAATTACTTTTTTTTGTGTTCTTGATCTTCCCAAGTTGCATGACTAATTTGATGCTTCTATTAATTATGGAGCTGCCAACCCTATCAAGCAAAATATTTGTTCTTTTGGGGCTGGCACCTCGAACAAGCATAAAAATAGAGGGAAGCAGATATATTGTCGTGTATGCACACACCCTTCTTTCATTAGTTTAGATGAACCATTGATGATCAATTCGAACCAGTGCATGTGATTAAAATTAATTTTACCTAAATAGAGGGTGCAGAATAAACTACAACAAGTAGATTTGCAACCACGGGAGGCTGACGATATCTTCAAAGAACATTGCAACAGCAGCGAGGCTTCACAGCACCATATGGTAAGCCAGTGTATTTTAGTACATGTGAAATGTAATGTGTGTCGGCTGCTTTCTTGGCTTGTGCCCTCAACCTGTAATCCTACAGAATAACAAATAGTTCAGTTGTCTGCTTTGTTGTATTGCTTGATTCGAATGCTTGTTTGTTACTTGTTACACTATACCTGAGTTGGCCAACATGTCAGTAGTGCCTACTATACTATCGTAAAGAAATGCATGCCTAGTTCATTTGAGTCCTTAACTTTTCCTGTAAACTTCATCACAAGACTGTCTTCGTAGTTTATATGAGGCCACACTGTTAAGTGCTTTCTCAGATTATTTCAACTGCTTAGATGCCTTGGCAACTTAAATATAGCGGTGGTACACTCCCTTTCAACTAGGGATGTCAACTAGTTCAAAAGAGTTTTTGTTTTTTGAGGAAAATGAACCAGGGAGCTAGCAAAAACTAACTAGATGGGACTGGCGGATGTCGTTTATTTTCCATTTACATCCCTAGTTTCATCTTACCATTTTAATTTATTTTCGGCTGATGCTGCTTTGAACCATTTACATATAGCTTGCCATGCTCGGAAATAATTCGTATGTCGTTTACCATGTAAGCTTACTGCCAGGATCATGTGATAACTATCTCTTACTTATGTCCAGCGGGAACCTTTCAGGATGCCGTTCACACTAGGACACAATGTACAACCCCAGAATCTATTTGTGGAAGCAGTGCACCATCCATGTTACTAGATGGTAGCAGTTCAGAGGCAGCACCGCTGGAGAGCAGTCTGAGCACAAATATTATAGTTCTTGAGGCTCTACTAGAGGCAGAAAGAGATGGTGTGGCTGCCATGAATGAGGTAATCTCGATCTTGAAGCTGGAAATTATGCAATTAGCTGCACGCACTATGCAAGCAACCCAAGAATTGGAGGAAGTAAGAATGTTGCATTTGAAGACGGAGGAGGTCCTACTGCTTCTGCTATCTGAAGCCCAAGGTAATCCCAGTTCTTCTTTAGATAACAGTTGAAATAATTGTCATTAGATTATTGTACTTGCATGTTGTGTCATGTATCTGTATGGATTTTGTTGTAAGTCCCCCTATGTTGTCCATGTGTTGTAATGATCCGAGTTTTTTAGGCGAGGTAATCCTCAGTACTTATATGATTGACATTAGGTGAACTGTTTTTCATGTGAGCATATTGTATTGGATCAAATAACTGTTTGACTCAAAGTGTATCCCACCTACTAAATTCAAAGATCACGACATTTCTAAATCATAATCATATATAAAGGTGGAATAAATCTTTGTCGTGGTTTTGAAGAAATAAATAACAAAACATAGAATTTATTTGTGGATATTCGTAATCGAATAAAAATTGGATTTGGATTTAGTTGCCAGGGCCCAGGGCAAACGTGAATGCTAATTCTCCCGAGTTTTGAACGAAGCGGCTAAACACCCACTATCATTTGTGGGCTGCCCGAAGCAAGTGTTTGCGAGATGGAAATTACTGTCTACCCCTGACACTTGACATCCTTATCGACCGGATTTACACTGCTGTCAATAGGGGTAGACAAGTAACTTCAATCAGACGTGACATGACGGCCACTGAGCCCATTCAGACACGGTGGGCGCCAAATGTGGGTGGCAAAACACATTTGATTCAAGCTCGTCCGAAAGACATGTGTCTCTCCCTCCATTTCCCCATTCATCCACGGTGGGAGGCAAAACAAACTCTCCTCGCCCGAAATCGATGTAGGCTAAAATTTTAAGCGCTGCTTTGACTCAAAGGAATTGCATAGGATTTTTGAAGGATTTGGACCCTTAGGAATGTTTCCTGCGATGCTCGTTTGATTCGTAGGATTGACATCCTTAAGAATTTTTTCATAGGATCCATTTGTACTACATTTTGGAGGAAAATTTCCATCCACTCAAACCTCTTTGTAGAATTCCTTTGTTTTTCCTGCGCTATCAAACATTCTTTCAAATCCTGTAGGATACTATAAGACATAGCATCCTATTCCTGCATTTTTCCTATTCCTTCATTTTGACAATCCTACGAATCAAAGAGGCCCTAAATAGGGGCAGATGTGTAACTTCCCTCAGACGTTACACAACCGCCCTACCTGTCAGCCCCGTTCATACACCATGGGCGCCAACCATGGGCGGCAAAACACCCTCTCCTCGCCCGAAATCGTTACCGGCAAATATTTGGGAGATGCGAGATTACCGTCCTATCCCCAACTGACATGATGTCTGAAATTTGAAACGGGGGATAAGTTCGTAACTTCCCCACATTTCAGACAAGCGCGTCCCAAAGTTTGAGATCCCCCATCCCCCTCCATTTCCCCATTCATACACCGTCGGCGCCACGACAACCTCCCCACTGCGGCCATCTTCCTTCATCCGCCACCCCATCCTCCACCTTCCCGGAGCCGCTACCCCTACTCCGTCGTCCACTGCAAGAGATGGATGTCTCTCATCCATAGCGCCGGACCAGGATTCTTTCATCGCGTCGTCTCACTTCATCGGCGTCGTCATCCACTTTTCCGCTGCCGCTCCTACGACCGCCTCCTCCACGGCAACATGATTTATCCCCCAACCCGTTCGTCTGCCATCTAAAGTCTTCTTCCCCCCCCGCCGATAGCCATCACACCCGCAGCACCCTCAACGTATCAGCAGGGACCTACACGGCGTCGCAGGAGAGGTGGTACTCTTCCATATATGCTTAGGTTATTGATCTAACCAGGAAAATAGATCTGAAATTGTTTACTATACTTTTCTTGTCCGTACCAAATCTTAGTGGCTAGTTGAATGCAAACATTGGTTGCGAAGTAGCTTTGTCCGGTTTGCACCTTCAGATCCGCCATGTCACAGTCACTATACTCGTAAATCTTATGGTTTCCCCCCTTTATATTCACTACCATCATCGTAGGTGCTTCACTACTTCATGTCGTGCTAGCACTGCTCCTCAAGACCTCAACCCATCAAGCGAAATAACATGCCACTCATAATTCCAAAGGTTATGTGTTGAAATACGAATATGATATGATGCTCGTATTACTAAAACAGAGAACATTTAATTGGTCACCTAATGTTACTATATTCATTTCGAAAAGCATGTGCGCCACCCACTGGTCCAGCTAGTTCCACTTTCCTGATTTTACTCTTGATGCTTAGGGTTTCCCCCTTTTATCTACTCTACTATGATCTGCGTAGGTGCTTTCTGTCATACTAGCCTTACTCCACCCTTCAAGCTAAACAACACAACACTCAAAATTCCAAAGCTTAGTTGTTCAAATATGATTGTGATATGATACTGATATTAGTTAAAAGACACATTTAATTGGTTAGCTAAAGGTCCCACTTGAGTTTCCAAATGCATGTCGCGACATATAGAGAGACAGCAGAATTGCATTTCTTTGTCACTTGTTGATTGTACTTTCTTGTCCATACCAAATCTTAGTTGTTATTTCAAAGCAAATATCGGTTGCTAACTACCCTTTGCGCGATTTGCAGCTTCAGATCTGCCATCCCACTGCCACGGTCAACACTTTACTCATCATGCTTACGGTTTCCCCATTTTATGATGACCACGATCAGCCTACGTGGTCCGTGTCGTAATAGCACTACTGCACCCATCGAGCTAAACAAGCTTAGTTGTACAAATTCAAATCTGATATTATGCTGATATTAGTAAAACTGAGAGATGTTTAATTTGTCAGCTAAATGTTCCTACTTTAGTTTCAAAATGCATGTGAGCCACATATGGAGAGACCGGAAGGAATAGTATTTCTCTGTGCACTCTGGTTCATGATGGGTGGCCAACCGACATTGTATAGAAAGACTTGTAATATCTTTAATCTGCTTGCTCTTGTGCTCTTCTTTAAGATGATCCTCTTGTCTTGCGGTCGACTGGTCAGGTGGAGTTATTCTCCCTCGGTATATTTTGAATCTGTCAGGTCAGGTCGACTTGTTCTTCTTTACTATATGTTGACGCTGTCATCTGCGAAGTATCATCACTTCTGGAGCTCTCATATTTTGAGTAATAGGCCACATTATATTAGTGCACACACCAAGTTACATCATGCGTGGCACCTCTTAAAAGAATTTCAGAGATAGCACAAAGGGGTTTACAGGGAAGAAGTATTGGATTAAAATCACTTCTGCATTACAAAGATAATCTCACTTGTTTTTATGTTTTCATGCATGTCAGGTATTGAACATTATCAAAATGAATATGAGAATGGGCGCACAAGAGGAATATTGTGGAGCAATCCACTGGCTAACAAACTTGGCGTGGTGGAGGATGGCCTATCTTATTCACCCATCAAGGTGCATGCTCTAACTTGGCAAGGTTGTATTGGTCGCACATATTTTGCATCTGACCTCTTGCATTACTTCTACTTTGTTACACCATCTGCTTAGTTTAAGCATCATATATGAGTATATGCCATGCCTATTCATTTTCTATACCTATTCCATGTGTCGTCATACTATGTTTTTCCAGTCAAATGTTGTTCTTTCATAATATATGTCCAAAAGGAAGAGGGTGATTGCAGATCCTCAACAAGTACAAACTAGGTATTTGGAAAAGGTAGTGATACCTGTTAAATCAGATAGATCAGCGGCCACAGAAAACACATGCCCAACTGTAACAGACTTTACGCCTATTCCAGTGGCCAAACCCCTATTAGAACTGTTGACAGCCCAGCGTCAGGTATTTTCTATGATATCAATTCAAAATTTGAACTCCTAAATTTCTGCATGTGCCTTACCTTCTCTCTTGTATGAAAACTAATTTCAGATGAATCTCCTTGCTCAAAGGATCATAGGATCTCATGACAATGCTGGGCTCTGCATTGCTCTTGTCAGTACCTCTTGCCCTTTGTCAGCATACTTACACTCATTGCTGTTTGATTATGTAGCATCACTATAAATGTTCACTTCTTTATCCTCCCTTTGCTCGAAATTATAAGATCTATATTTACTATTAGATAAATGTAGAATTAACACAATGGTTATGAAGTTTTGGATTGCTCATGTAAGTACCTGTTGTCATGTACTCCCTCTGTATCGAATTAATTGTTGATCAATTGGATTTATTTAGAACTTAATACTGCTAGATACATCCATTTGAGCGACAACAAATGACGGACGGTGGTGGTATTACTGTACATGCATCGCGAGATAGTTGATTGTCTAACATTACTCTGCACCTTATCTGCCCTGCCCTCCACTTTCTCCAAATTATCATATCTACATTTACTTTTACCAAAATGTTGAATAAAGCCAATGCCCTACACATGTTGATGTCTGCATTCCTCTTGTCAGTACCTTTTGCCTTGTAATTCTATACTTAATTAATTGCTATTTGATTATGTATCATCAGTCTGCACCTGAGCTTCATTATACTCTATTTCTTCCAATATTATTTGATCTATATTTACTCTTTGCAAAATGTAGAATAATGGCAACGCTTATAAAGAATTTTCTTTGGGGAATTTATTGAATTATCTTTCCATCAACATGGAGAAGGCCTTTGTCCAGCCCGTGTTAACATGTAATGTAAGTTCATCCTTCTCAAGCCTTCAAACTTTGTTCTAGTATAGATTTGGATAAGCATCATTTCCTCCACTGCTGTTTACATCTGACTAGATGTTTGCAACAACTACCGGTTTTAAATTCTGGTTGTAAAAACATGTTCCCTTATGCAGAACAGATCCATTTATTTGCTTATATAATTGTGAAACCTGTTACGTGTCTCCTTGTTTCTATTTCAGATGTCGTATCTCTTATGCCAGGCAGAATTTAGGAAAGATAGTGAGCCAAACCATCTTGAGGATAGCGAGATGACCCCACGGTCCTATCTTGATGAAGACAGTGAGTTGAAGCTACTCACCAGCAGGTGTGAGACAACCTCTGTGCAGTCGCTGCCTCAATCAGTTCGACTTCTTCAGTCTCAACTTAAAGCGGAAAGGCTTGCTTCAGCTCAGCTCAAGTCAAAGATATAATTAAGATGTCAGGGGACTGTCGTGCGCACTATGGTGCCATACAGCTAGGGATAAAGCATCTATCATTGACACAACTGAGGTCTCATCAGCTTGTTCGGCTGCTTGCGGGGGCCGAGCTTTCCAGGTCTAGTGTCTTCTGAAGTGCTCTCAGTTTTGTACATTCTTTTGTCAGTGCGTTTATATGCACTGGTGGCGACCTTTGATTCCCAGTGTTTGTAATCCGCGGTCATGTTGCGCTTTATTATCACCGGTAGCGAACTTTGATTCCTAGTGGATGTAATATGTCGTAATTTCTTTGTTGTATAGTCTAGGTTTATTCTTTGGTCAGTATGCTGTAATTTAGGCCGGAAGGTTCAGTCGATCTCAGTGTTGTCGGTCTTCAGACCGGCCCATTAATCATATGACCCAAAACGTGGGCCTATAATCATCTTGGGCCATTAGCAGGTCTAAACCTATAGTAGTTTCCCGCCTTTAACAAGCCATGGGCTACATATCTACTGTAGTGACACTAGGCTTCCTACGGGCCGTAGAAACGATGGGCCTTCTTCGGTCCGTAGAAACAATGGGCCTTCTACGGGTCGTATCATCAATGGGCCTTAGACGGGCCGTATGATCGATTGGCCAAACATGGGCCAACAACAGACCGCATTATGGCCGTAAACGGGCTAGAGTTGGAGTCGTCCATTCATGGGCCGACCATAATGGGTCGTCGTTAATAGGCCGTATTTGATGACGCTATGAAAATGGCCCAACGTATTAACGGGCCACAAATGGGCCGACTGTAACCACGGACTGAATTTGTCCCACAAGTAGAAAATGGCAGTAATGGGCCGTAATTAACCAAATGCTCGAAATGTGCCCAAGAATAAATGGGCCCTGAGAAGGCCAAAAGATAACATGGGCTCAAAACGGCCCAACGGAATAATGGGCCGTTAATGGGTATAAAGTCATACACTGTTCATTACAGGCCAGTTTCACCACGGGCCGTTAATGGGCCAAGAGTTACAAAGGGCCTCATATGGGTCGAAAGACGTCATGGGCCATACATGGGCCGGAACTTAAAACTGGCTGGAATTATATTGGACGGCCCAGATGATGCTACTCGGCCTAATTCGGATAGGCCGTAAACGGGCCCTGGGTTAGCGGGCTGTAAATGGGCTATATGCGAATAGGCCGTTAACAGGCTTTCCATGGGCTGTCCCGCCACCTTTTGACCAAGTCAAACGGGCCGGCCTTTTCACAGGAATGAGCCTCTGTTGGGCTGTGCCACGTGTCGACGTATCATAGGCGCTTTTGGTCCAATGAGTGGATAACATCTGTCCCAACGATGAGCCGACACGTGTTTCCTCCAGCCAATGATGATTTTACACATGGAAAATCCCCATTGGTCGGGGCTATTAATGGGTTATCGGATCCAAAATCGGACCCGATAGCTTAACGACATTCCGTTACGATGGATGCCATGTGTCGGGCACCCTTGACGAAAGCACTTCCGTGACGCGCGATTTATCTTCATGGAAGTGGAGACTTCTGTGATGATAATTTTGGTAATGTCATGGAACACTTCTACGACAACACATGTACGACTATCTTGATTCTGTCATAAATTTGTCATGGATGTACATGCATGACAGAAAACATGACCTACTGTGACAAACACGTATCATCACGGAAGTGTATTTTTTTGTAGTCTGAGTCACCTTTTGGGCCTTGGACCCTTAACTGAACCGCCATCTTCCAAAGCTGTCTTGGGCTTCATGAATCTCCATAGGTATAACCCGGCCCCTCCTAGGCGGGTCATACCTAATAGTTATATCCCCAACACTCGTCGTAAATGGTTACGCCGATGCAAGCTTTGACATTGATCCGGATGACTCGAAGTCACAAACTGGGTATGTATTTATATTGAACGGTGGAGCTGGCAGTTGGTGCAGTTCTAAGCAAAGTGTCGTGGCGGGATCTACGTGCGAAGCAGAGTACATAGCTGCTTTGGAAGCAGGAAATGAAGGAGTCTGGATGAAGGAGTTCATATCCGATCTAGGTGTCATACCTAGAGCATCGGGTCCAATGAAAATCTTTTGTGACAATACTGGTGTAATTGACTTGGCAAAGGAATCCAGATTTCACAAGAGAACCAAGCACATCAAGAGACGCTTCAATTCCATCCGCGATCAAGTCAAGGAGGGAGACATAGAGATTTGCAAGATACATACGGATCTGAATGTTGCAGACCCATTGACTAAGCCTCTCTCACTAGCAAAACATGATCATCTCCAAGAATGGATGTTAGAATCATTACTGTGTAATCTTGATTATTGACTCTAGTGCAAGTGGGAGACTGAAGGAAATATGCCCTAGAGGCAATAATAAAGTTGTTATTTATATTTCCATATATCATGATAAATGTTTATTATTCATGCTAGAATTGTATTAACCGAAAACTTAGTGCATCTGTGAGTACACAGACAAACAGAGTGTCACTAGTATGCCTCTACTTGACTAGCTCGTTGAATCAAAGATGGTTATGTTTCCCAGCCATAGCATGAGTTGTCATTTGATTAACAAGATCACATCATTAAAGAATGATGTGATTGACTTGACCCATTCCGTTAGCATATCACTTGATCGTTTAGTATGTTGCTATTGCTTTCTTCATGACTTATACATGTTCCTATGACTATGAGATTATGCAACTCCCGAAAACTGGAGGAACACTTTGTGTGCTACCAAATGTCACAACGTAACTGGGTGATTATAAAGGTGCTCTACAGGTATCTCCAAAGGCACTTGTTGGGTTGGCGTATTTCGAGATTAGGATTTGTCACTCCGATTGTCAGACAGGTATCTCTGGGCCCACTTGGTAATGCACATCACTTATGCCTTGCAAACATTGCAACTAATGAGTTAGTTGCAGGATGTTGTATTATGGAACGAGTAAAGAGACTTTCCGGTAATGATATTGAACTAGGTATTGAGATACCGACGATCGAATCTCGGGCAAGTAACATATTGATGACAAAGGGAATAACGTATGTTGTTATGCGGTTTGACCGATAAAGATCTTCGTAGAATATGTGCGAGCCAATATGAGCATCCAGGTTCCGCTATTGGTTATTGACCGGAGACGTGTCTCGGTCATGTCTACATAGTTCTTGAACCCGTAGGGTCCGCACGTTTAAAGTTTGATGACGGTTATATTATGAGTTTATACGTTTTAATGTACCGAAGATAGTTCGGAGTCCCGGATGTGATCACGGACATGATGAGGAGTCTTGAAATGGTCGAGACATGAAGATTGGGGGGTCCTACTCCTACTCCTACTAGGAGGAGGACTCCTCTCCTGGCGCGCCACAAGGGCCGACCGGCCTTCCCCTTGCTCGTTTTATATATGGGGACAGGGGGCACCCTAGAAGCACAACAGACATTGTTCTTAGCCATGTGCGGTGCCCCCCTCCACCATAATCCACCTCGGTCATATCGTTGCAGTGCTTAGGCGAAGCCCTGTGCTGGTAGCTTCATGATAACCCACAAGTATAGGGGATTGCAACAATTTTCGAGGGTAGAGTATTCAACCCAAATTTAATGATTCAACACAAGGGGAGCCAAAGAATATTCTCAAGTATTAGCAGTTGAGTTGTCAATTCAACCACACCTGGATAACTTAATATCTGCAGCAATGTATTTAGTAGCAAAGTAGTATGTAGGTAACGGTAACAGTGGCAAAAGTAACAGTGATAGTTTTGTAGTGATTGTAACACTGGCAACGGAAAAGTAAATAAGTGAAGAACAATATGGAAAAGCTTGTAGGCATTGGATTGGTGATGGAGAATTATGCCTGATGCGGTTCATCATGTAACAGTCATAACATAGGGTGACACAGAACTAGCTCCAGTTCATCAATGTAATGTAGGCATGTATTCCGAATATAGTCATACATGCTTATGGAAAAGAACTTGCATGACATCTTTTGTCCTACCCTCCCGTGGTAGCGGGGTCCTAATGGAAAATAAGGGATATTAAGGCCTCCTTTTAATAGAGTACCGGACCAAAGCATTAACACATAGTGAATAGATGAACTCCTCAAACTATAGTCATCACCGGGAGTGGTCCCGATTATTGTCACTTTGGGGTTGTCGGATCATAACACAGAATAGGTGACTATTGACTTGCAAGATAGGATCAAGAACTCACATATATTCATGAAAACATAATAGGTTCAGATCTGAAATCATGGCACTCGGGCCCTAGTGACAAGCATTAAGCATAGCAAAGTCATAGCAACATCAATCTCAGAACATAGTGGATACTAGGGATCAAACCCTAACAAAACTAACTAGATTACATGATAACTCTCATCCAACCCATCACTATCCAGCAAGCCTACGATGTAATTACTCACGCACGCGGTGACCATCATGAAATTGGTGATGGAGGATGGTTGATGATGACGATGGTGACGGATTCCCCTCTCCGGAGCCCTGAACGGACTCCAGATCAGCCCTCCCAAGAGAGTTTGGAGCTTGGCGGCGGCTCTGTATCGTAAAACGCGATGAATCCTTCTCTCTGATTTTTTCTCCCCGAACATGAATATATAGAGTTGGAGTTGAGGTCGTTGGAGCTCCAGGGGGCCCACAAGGTAGGGGGCGCGCCCAGGGGGGCAGGCGTGCCTCCCACCCTTGTGGACAGGGTGTGGGCCCCCTGGCTTTGATTCTTTCACCAGTATTTTTTATTATTCCCAAAAATAATCTCCGTGAAGTTTCAGGTAATTCTGAGAAATTTTGTTTCTGCACAAAAATAACACCATGGCAATTCTGCTGAAAACAGCGTCAATCCGGGTTAGTTCCATTCAAATCATGCAAGTTAGAGTGCAAAACAAGGGCAAAAGTGTTTGGAAAAGTAGATACGACGGAGACGTATCAACTCCCCCAAGCTTAAACCTTTGCTTGTCCTCAAGCAATTCAGGTGATAAACTGAAAGTGATAAAGAAAAACTTTTACAAACTCTGTTTGCTCCTGTTGTTGTAAATATGTAAAGCCAGCATTCTAGTTTTCAGCAAAGATTATGACTAACCATATTCACAATAATGCTTAGGTCTCATGTTTACTCATATCAATGGCATAATCAACTAGCGAGCAATAATAATAAATCTCGGATGACAACACTTTCTCAAAACAATCATAATATGATATAACAAGATGGTATCTCGCTAGCCCTTTTTGAGACCGCAAAACATAAATGCAGAGCACCTTTAAAGATAAAGCACTGACTAAATATTGTAATTCATGGTAAAAGAGATCCAGTCATAGTCATACCCAATCTAAATCGATACTAATGAATGCAAATGACAGCGGTGCTCTCCAACTGGTTATTTTTAATAAGATGGTGATGACTCAACATAAAAGTAAATAGATAGGCCCTTCGCAGAGGGAAGCAAGGATTTGTAGAGGTGCCAGAGCTCGATTTTGAAATAGAGATAAATAATATTTTGAGCGGCATACTTTCATTGTTAACATAACAACCGAGAGATGGCGATATCTTCCATGCTACACACATTATAGGCGGTTCCCAAACAGAATGGTAAAGTTTATACTCCCCCTCCACCAACAAGCATCAATCCATGGCTTGCTCGAAACAACGAGTGCCTCCAACTAACAACAGTCCTGGGGGAGTTTTGTATGCAATTATTTTGATTTGGTTTGCATAAAGCATGGGACTAGGCATCCCGGTGACCAGCCATTTTCTCGTGAGTGAGGAGCGGAGTCCACTCCTCTTGAGAATAACCCGCCCAGTATGGAAGATACAGATAGCCCTAGTTGATACATGAGCTCTTCGAGCATACAAAACATAATTTCATTTGAAGATTTGGAGTTTGTCACATACAACTTTACTTGGAACGGCAGGTAGATACCGCATATAGGAAGGTATGGTGGACTCATACGGAATAACTTTGGGGTTTATGGAAGTGGATGCACAATCAGTATTCCCGCTTAGTACAAGTGAAGGCTAGCAAAAGACTGGGAAGCGACCAACTAGAGAGCGACAACAGTCATGAACATGCATTAAAATTAATGAACATTGAGTGCAAGTATGAGTAGGATATAATCCACCATGAACATAAATATCATGAAGGCTATGTTGAATTTTGTTTCTACTACATGTGTGAACATGTGCCAAGTCAAGTCACTCGAATCATTCAAAGGAGGATACCACCCTACTATACCACATCACAATCATTTTAATAGCATGTTGGCACGCAAGATAAACCATTATAAACTCCTAGCTAATTAAGCATGGCATAAGAAACTATAATCTCTAATTGTCATTGCAAGTATGTTTATTCATAATAGGCTGAATAAGGAACGATGAACTAATCATATTTACAAAAAGAAGAGAGGTCGAGTTTATACCAGCTTTCCTCATCTCAATCAGTCCATCATATATCGTCCTAATTGCCTTTCACTTGCACGACCGAATGATGTGTATAATAATAGTCCGCGTTCATTGGACTAAGCTGGAATCTGCAGGCATTCAATAAATAGGAGAAGACAAGGCAACACGGGCTCTTGGTTAAATCAAAAATAATGCATATAAGAGCCACTTCAACATTTTAATCATGGTCTTCTCCTTTTGACCCCCAAAGAAAAGAAAAGAAATAAAACTATTTACATGGGAAAGCTCCCAACAAACAAAAGAAGAACGAGAATTCTTTTTGGGTTTTCTTCTAATTACTACTACTACAAGCAAGAAAGTAAACTAGCTAAAAGCTACAACTATTTTTTTTGTTTTTCTTAAGGTTTTTCAAACACACAAGAAGAAAGCAAAAAAAGGGAAAATAAACTAGCATGGATATTACAGTGAAAAAGTATGAGCACCAACAACTAGCAATGAGTGTGTGAACATGAATGTAATGTCGATGAGAAATACGCACTCCCTCAAGCTTAGGCTTTTGGCCTAAGTTGGTATATTGCCATGGCTGGCCTGGCGGATATCCGAAGTTACAGTTGGGGTCGTAATGAGATGCAGCAGCTATTGCATCGTGGGCTGCAGCTTGGAGGCGGGCTGCCCTCGTCCTCCTCTCGTACTCATTTGCCTCTTCCCTGTTTATGACATTTCTCCCCTTTGCCTGAAAGTCAAAGAGAGTAGGATCAGGGAGGACAATATTGATGGCATGACGCCTGTCAAAGATTTGTCGGTACTTGTCGTGATTTTGTCACGATAGATGTCCTCATGAAAGGACTTAGTCGTGGAGACATCGCTACGGGTTAGCTTGAAGGGGTTAAAGCGGACACAAGGACGCAAGAGAGTTTATACTAGTTCGGCCCCTTCGATGAAGGTAAAAGCCTATGTCTAGTTGTGATGGAATTGATGGGGGTTTCGATGACTAGGGAGCAAACAAGCTTGGCCTATGTCTCGAGTTGTTTTCTGTCCTCTTGAATCGCCGCCGGGTCGTCCCCTTATATACATGGGTGACGCCCGTCGGTTTGCAGAGTCCCGAGACCGGCTCATAGACGTGTCCGGTTCGGTCTCTAGTATTTCTAACTTACAACACAAGTTACATACTAATGTCAGGTCACGGCTACAAGCCTTAAACCGGTTCTGGGCCTTGGGCCCTTATAGAATATCCTCACGGGCTTTAAGCATACTTGACTACTGATGAAGTTAACCCGGCCTCTCCTGGCCGGTTTACGCCCAGTAGTAATATCCCCAACATTAGGCCCCAGATTGATTTGAACAGGTTCATGTCAATCCTTAGTGAAAAACTTCGTCTTCAACATCTTCTTGGTTGAACCACCGTGACGTCATCTTCTTTGATTATGATGAACCGGCATGAAGTCATCTGTCATAAAGAACTGTATATAACATCTTTTCATTAATGAGTCTGCAACAATCGAGGCGACAGCTCCGCTTCCAAACTTGCGGCCCCTTGATTTTCACGCCTGACACACATATCTCTTGCCTTTATAAATAGACCGAAGGGACATTTATTTTTTTCCCTTCGTGCCCCTTTGCTTCGTCTTCCTCGCGCCGCCCAGCTTCGGAGTTCCGCCGCCGCCGTCAACTTCTGCACCAACCTTGGCCGCTGCATCACCCTGAACGTACCAGAGCATCGCCACGACCTTCCGCTTCTTCCTCAGCCTCGGTAAGTTTTCTATCCTGTCACCATAGATCTGATCTAGGGTTTCCATGTTCTTCGGTGCTCATCGCTTGCTTCTTGCTCATATGATAACTTTATTTAAGTCTGTGAATCCTTGGTCTGCGTGGCGGTAGTTTTTTAGCATCCGTTGTCACCTGCGCATCTCAAGGTCATAGATCTCCCTGCGTCCTTGCTCATTGATTCGGTACCGCTCCGTTTTTGGACCTTGAATATTTATTTCTTTTCTGAATATGCTCCAGATCCAAAACTGTGACAAGCTTTTGTGAAACATGTTTTCGCACATCCACTCTTGATTCATCAATGTCTCAGACCAGGCGGTTTAACTTGGTAGAGAAATTGACAACTCGGCATATACCATTAGTCCCCTTGTTGAACCGCCAAGGTTTTCCGGTTATGTATTGCCACCTTGCAGAACTCCGGTTTATAAGCAACTTCTTCCGGTTTAACAATGAATGTATCAATATATAGCCTTCCAACATATTCTTGAACCGGTATTACTGCCTTGCAGATTGCATCATGGCCAAGCAAGTGTACGAGTGTAACTGGGTCCCTTCTCGAGTGACTGAAACTCAACTGGATAACTTAGTCCGCACTGGCGCTTTAGGCAAAAAAGACGTCATTCACTGGAGGGTCCCTTGCCCGAAGAGTTCTCCAGAACCCAAGGATGGAGAAGTTGTTGTTTTTGCTGATCATTTAGCCCGGGGCTTCAGTCCACCCGGTTCAAAGTTTTATCGGGATGTCTTGGCCAACTTCCAACTGCGTCCACAAGACATTGGCCCCAACTCCATAACCAATATCTGTCACTTTCAAGTGCTCTATGAGGTGTTTTTTCAAGAGGAGCCCAAAGTTGAATTGTTCAGAGATTGCTTCCATCTAAACCGTCGCACTGAATTTTCTGATGGTCCCAACACTGAGTTGGGTGGTGTGGCAAATCAGAAGCGGAAAGAGGTCACTTACCCTCACGCCAAACCGCACAGCCATCCCAAAGAGTGGAATTCAACATGGTTTTACTGCAAAGATACCTCCCTTGAGGAAGAAAATCCTTTACCGGGTTACCGTCCGGAGCGGCTAAGCAACACACATCCCCTCCCTCACAGACTGACTGCTAAGGAGAGAAGCAAATATGCCCCTCAACTATCCAAGCTCCGGGCCTTCATGGCCAACGGGTTGACAGGAGTTGATCTTGCTCACTTCTGGATATCTTGGAGTATACTGCCCCTCAACCTACGCTCCGGATTGATGTGCAAATACACAGAAGATGTGAAAGACCCTCTACGGCATATTGAGATCCAGCTGACAGACGATGAAGTTACTGAGGCTGTTAAGAGGATGTTAAACGAACCGGAAGCTGCTTACGCCCAAACCGGCCTCGCTCCCTTTTCTGCCATTAATAAACCGCCAGCCGTAAGACTCATATCTTATACCTTTATAAAATCTGACTATGTTTAAGTACTCTTTGTTGATATTAACATCTTTCAAACAGGGTGATGATCCATTTTGAAGCAGGAAGACTCCATAAGAGAAATCGGTGGCAATAACCCGGCCCAAGACCAAAGTTGTGAAAAAACCAGCAAATAGAAAGAAAACCACTACCTCCTACGATCCACCAGCTGACGATGATGTGGGTAATCTGGATCTTGTGGTAGAACTTGACTCACTTGGTCTATTTTTTACATGCCTTATTGATAATGATTATTGCCAGGATGATGCTGAAGCTAGTCATGCTGATGTTGTAGAGGTAATCGCTCTTTCTTCCAATTCAAACCCTTTACCTTCAGTAAAAATCCGTCGGGCAAACCAGAAAGTTAAATTTTCTCATCCTCTTGCTTACTTGGATCGAAACTTTCTTATGAAGACACAACAGCATGAAGCTCGTCGCGCAACCCGGCAAAGTGACCAGGTAGTCACCTCCACCGGTTTACCGAACAGTCCAGTTCGGAAACGCCGTTCAGAGGTCTCTAGCTGTTTCATCAATGCTTATCCTAAAGCGGGTTGCATTCGTCAACCTCTTAATCCATCTGACTCCGATTATCAAGTGACTTCTCATTCTTCCTCTGGCGAGTCGACAGGCACCCAACTCCACCACTCAAGACAGTGCTTGGGTGTGCCATATTCCTGATAATGTTGTTTCGTATACCACTTTCAGTGTTCATTGGACTGATCCGTCTTTTTCCTTTCAGGGCCAAGCCTAGGCCAAGCAAGAAAGCTCGCCTGGACAAAGCGGCAGAAGACGATGCTCCTGAACCGACCCAAATACCAAATCCCGAGGAACACATCCAGGATGATATGCTGACCGACCCACCATTTCAAGATCATGATGTTACTATTGAAGAGCCACATGTTGATACCACTAGCCCTTCAAATCAACCCACAAGTCCTTCTCAAGCTGACAAGACAGCGAGTCCACCAAAGCATATGGATAAACCGGCGACCCCAGTGCGAACCGGCGAAGCCAAGGATGACAATGTTGTTATTACTGGCTTTGGCCATTCCAAGCCAGGTAATCCGGTCGCCTTGTCCAAGCACACTGCCAAGGATGAATTTACTGCGTTTGGTAAAGGCAAATGGAATGCCGATTTGGTAACTTATGCCGCTTTGAATCCGCAAGATCTTCATTCCGTTTATCTGAACCTGTTATATACCAGCCGTGATTATGAAGCCGGTCTGGTGAATATGATGAAGGACAAATATGAGGTAAACTCCATATAACTCTATGCTTGTATATTTTAATCTGTGAACTCCAATAACCCTCAAGTGACGGTTTTAAGATGTGAACTTAAACCGGGACTTCCCAATATAATCCTGAGCAAAGATATACTGTTGGGAAAGTAGCCCCCAAGGGCCGATTCAACCTAATGTAGTTAAACCAAGACTTTTATAAAAAATCCAGTATCCCTCAAAGATAGAGCAAATAAGCATTAGCCCCCAAGTGCCAAACTGAATACTTGTATTGAGTTTGGGACTTGATATAGAAATTGTAGGATGAACAGCAAATATGCATTAGCCCCCATGTCAGGACCCCGACTCAATGCCATATCGATCTAGCATGTAACACCTCATATCACTTTGCAGCCTCACGCACGGTATTCCACGGGTGTCGCCTTACCTTTCCTCGGGACCGTTTGCGCCTTTTGGCTCACGTATATGATGATGTCGCTAGCATCCATATGATAAGGAGCCCGGGCTGACATGGCTAGTCATAAACCCAAAGTGGCACAGACTTAAAGGGACAGGCATCCATGACCCAGCATCGAACGTGTCGGTCATCAGCGAGAGAAACCAGGCTGTAGCACTGGGCTAGCAGGACTCCGGTGAACCGGGCTGTAGCGGGCTAACAGGACTCCGGTATTCATCGCGTGACATTTCCCCGAAGGGACAGACACAGGAACGAAGAAGGACACATGCCGGCCAGCCTACGTGTTCCGGAGCAGTAGCAAGCTACCATGGCTCGGTGGAAACACTAGGAGACATTTCCCGGTAAGAGAGGCTACTAAAGATAAACAACTAGATAGTCAGATCCCACACATACCAAGCATTTCAATAACATACACACAATATGCTCGATATGTGCAAACACAACATGGCATCACAACATGACTCTACGACTCAAGTATTTTACTCAATAGGCTCCGAGGAGCGAGATATTACAAACATGGGTCTCATGACCCAACAATCAAAGCATACAAGTCAAAGCACAAGCGGAAGCTATCATGTCTGAGTACAGATATCTATAAATGAAAAAGGCTGAGAAGCCTGACTATCTACCAGATCCTGCCGAGGGCACAAGATCGTAGCTGAGGTAACAAGCTAAACGTCGAAGTCCACGCGAAACTATTAGTGAGACCGAAGTCTCTCTGCAAAACATAAAATAGGAAAACGTGAGTACAAATGTACCCAGCAAGACTTACATCAGATGTAACTACATATGCCTCATTATCAACAAAGGGGGGTGGTGGAGTTTAACTGCAGCAAGCCAGCTTTGACTCGGTGGCTAACCTAGACTACGACTGCAAGTAACTCTTTTGAGGTGGCGCACACGAGTCCACATATTCACCATATCAATACACCACTATGGATCCATTCCCGTCTCCCTACGAGAGTGCCATCCATAGCACTCATGCTTATCTTGTGTATTTTAGAGTATCCACTTTCACTTGTCTATGAACTGTACAAGGGGTCCAAGTTTCCATATCCGAGGAATCCGGCTATTCGAATAGATAATGATAACCCTGCAGGGGTGTACTTCTTCACACACGCTTTCGCCACTTATCGCCCTGTACACGTCATGTACCTCGGCAACCTTCAAGCGGAAGCCGGGCGAGGGAGTCGGCCACGACCTGACTAACCGAACAAGTCTCTAGTCCAGGTTTATCGCCTATTCAGGTTCCATCCGCAAGGAGATCCGGCCGGGGTGTCGCTTACGGCCCCAAACGATGTGAGCAGGGTTCCCAAGCCCACCAACCGGGTGCCACTTGGTACACCGGGCCACTGTGCCTAGTCTGTCCCAAGCCCACCTATACCGGGTGCCACTTGGTAGACTACTAACACTACCTACAAACACAAGAAACTAGTTGCAACTCCTGGACAGAGATCATGTTGATTAATAAGTCGAGAGGGGTCGAGTTACCGGAACCCAATGTGTGGTTGTAACTGGTCATGGATCACAAACACAGAACTCAGTTCCTGAGGACGGCTGCAATGAGACAACCCACCATGTACTCCTACATGGCCTCTCACCGCTACCTTTACCAAATCGTGTTCACACACTTAGCTCTCAATGGTAGGACATGTTCACACACCTCTGATTCATCCCCGATGAATCAGACCTGACTCAACTCTAAGCAGTAGCAGGCATGACAACCAAACATGAATGAGTAGGCACAACAGGGCTCAAACAACTCCTACTCATGCTAGTGGGTTTCATCTATTTACTGTGGCAATGACAGGTCATGCAGAGGATAAAGGGGTTCAACTACCGCAGCAAGTAACAATTATGTCGTTGTTGTCCTAATGCAGTAAAAGAGAGCAGGAGCGAGAGAGTGGGATTTTATCGGAATGAACAAGGGGTTTTTGCTTGCCTGGCACTTCTGAAGATAACATTGACTCTTCATCAGTGTCAACGATCACCACGTCAGAACATCGTCTACCGGGAGGGAACAGATACCGACAACAAAGAAGAAATACGATCAATGCAATGCACAATATGATGCATGCTCATGACATGGCAATATGAATGTGTTTTGGGCTAATGCAACTAGCAACAGATTAAATGAAGTTGGTTTGAATACAAGATTCAAATTCAAACTCCATATGTGATTATTTAAATGCCATTCACTTGATTTGTGCTAAACAGAAGCTATAAGTTGTTCTAACATGCATGAAAATGGTACAGATGGATTCCTTGAATTTTTCTGATAATTTTTCATATATAAATTATTTAATTTGGAGCTACGGTTGAATTTCTATGAATTTTAGAAGTTTTAGGCATTTTCTGGAATTTCCTGATTATTTAGAATTAAAATAATTCCAGAAAATGCATTACTGCGTCAGCACTACGTCAGCATGACGTAAGAGGGTCAACGGGGTGTGGTGCAGGTCAAACCTGACCAGTGGGGTCCACTGGGCAGTGACTGGGGCTGGTTAGTGCCGCTGACGGGTGGGCCCAGTCAACGGCCACGTCAGCACGGTCAAACTGACGCGTGGGGCCACTGCAATTAGACTAAACTAAACAGAAAAATATACTAATCCTAATTAGGCGCAGGGGCCCACATGGCAGTGGCTCATAGGGTGATTAGCCCCTAACTAAGTGGCCACATCGGCCCGCCGGAGTTTGGCCGGCGGTGACCACAGAGCACGGCGGGGGCACGCCGGACTTGCGCTAGGGCATCGGATTCGCGCGCTGAGGGCACCGGGGCGTAGCCCGGGCTCTCCCGCATCTGATGGGGTAGGTGGGAGGCTGCGGGGACGCCGGGGCTCGTCGGAACGGAGCTCCCGGCGGCGCCGGAGTTCGGGTGGTAACGGGCGCGAGGCACTGGTGGGGTTTTGGACAAGCTGAGCTGCGCATGGGCTTCCTGTGAGCCTCACGAGCTCAAAGCCGTGCTCGGACGCGACCGAAACAGGCCATGGCCGCGATGGCAATATGGACGGCGGCAGCGAGCTCCGGTTGCGGTGAGACGGCGGGTGCAGCATAGGGGCGAGCCAATGGAGAGAGGGGAAACACGACGGGGCTCACCTCGATGACGACGGAATGCTCGGCGAGGTCGGGGAGGTTCCGGAGCCGACGAATTTGACGGTGATGGTCGGCGGGTCCGAGGTGGAAGACGAGCCCAGTGAGGTCGTTTGGGGGCTTCTGGAGGGGCGTGGCTCGGTGAGGTGGGTCGAGGACGGAGTGACGGAGCTCCTGAGCTCAGCGGGAGGGCGAGGGGTGGCCGGTGGCTGCGGCAATCGGCGTCGGCGGCGATGGTGGCGTGTCGGAGGTGCTGCGGGAGAGAGCAGAGAAGGGGGGGGGAGGAGTACAGAGGGAGTGAGAAGGGCCAGGGGATGCATGGCGTTGCGGACGGAGTCCAGGGCGACGAGAGGAAGTAGGAGGTGGCCAGGGGGAAGCAGGAGGTGGCCGAGGCCTCTCGGGCGCGCGCCACGCCTCGCCTCTGTTCGTCCTCCTGGCAGAGGAGGAAGATGACAAGGGGGAGGAGGTGGGCTAGGCCGGCCAGATGGGCTGGCCAGCTGGGCCACTAGAGGAGCTGGGCCGGCTCTGGTGGGCTGCACGAGTGAGGCCAGGTAACTTCCTTCTCTCTCTCTTTTATTTCTGTTTCAGTTCTGTTTTCTTTTATTTAATCTGTTTTGCCACTGTTTGAATTTAAAAAATAATTCAAACAATGCCAAAAACTCCTCTGAAAATATTTATGCTGCTTAATGGACTTTTCCAAAAGCACATAAAATGTTTCAGGGTATTTGGAAATATATTCTATACAAGTTATGAATATAGTTCCAAATGCAAATATAGTAATGATTTAAATTCAGTGCTCAAAATATTCCTCAAAAATGTTCATTATTTTTGGTTTGGTGAAAAAACCCTTGCCAAAATATATCCAACATTATTTAAGGCCATTTTGAAAACATTGAATGCATTTTCCAGGGTTCTTTGCCCCTCTTTTATTTAAGTTTTTGAGGCTTCCAGAATTCCTCAGTTCAAGTTTCAGAAATTTAAATATGATGCCTGGATGAAGATGCAACTATTTACAAACAATATTCTAGGGATGTGACAACTCACCCCCACTAAACAAAAATCTCGTCCCGAGATTCAAGCGTAGGGTAAGGTGAAGGGGGAGTGCAAACTAGCACAATCTTCACGATCCAGGTTGCACTTCAAATGAACATTGATTTAAACACCATCTTTGTCTCGAAGTCTTGCTCTGAGAAATCCTGTCAACATGACATGGAGGGAAGAAGGAGACTCTAGAAGGGTAGATCTTCTTGAAGATCGAACAACTCACGGAATGAGACATAGGACCATCTCTCGGGTTGAGACACGAGATACACATCAAGAGGGGTGGAAAGAAACGGATGACGAAGGTTCACTAGGTAGACAACGATTCCACACCTAAGAAGGTGGTAAACGATTGTCCACGTAGCGAGGAGTTGAGTTGCCATGATACCACGACGAAACATCCTGAAGGAGGGTGATTCGTAGATTATCCCCTTAAGTGGCAAAAAGAATTACCTTTGATTTAAAGATCATTGAAACTCTTTATACCAGCCTAAGGCAATCACAAGCGATCATTTTAGAGGGGTTCGGTAGAATGGCATACTCGAACTTGGATGATGTGGATTACCTTGTTGAAGACAACGTAATGGATGAATTTCCTTATCACCGGAGATGGAAGAGACCCATGGTAGGATGGCACAATGGCGGTGCAAGCTGGGAACAAAATGCAAATGCTGGGAATGATTCTGGTAACTGGGGAAGAACCCAACAATAGAGAGTGAATTCACTGTTTGGAGGTCATAGCATTGCTGAGGAAACTGAGAGGAATCCCAGTTAGTGCCGATGATAACACCTAGCGCTTGTGCGTGTTCTCAAGAACTTGAGCATTTCCACAATCATCAAGGTTTTATCAACATCCGTGTCAAGGGTGCTGACAACACAACATACTACCATGATGGCTAATGATGGATGATGCAGATGCAAAGGAAGATAACACTTTCCCAGATTTCACCTTAGCGAGGCCAAGGAAGCAAAATCTGGATGATCGACCGAGAGACATTTAGCACTCCGCTTCTAATGTTCTCCTTGATGTGCTAGTGTATCCCATTCATAGATATGGTTTGATTACTAGAACATCAAGTAAAGGTCGGACTTCGGAAGCTCAAGAATCCATAAGGAACAACTACTAGAATAAGCTCTACGAGATCCTTATGGAGAGGTGGCCAACTGCTTCAATCAAGATACTACAATAATAGGTCTTCCGGCTGGGTGTGTTGGCCATGACATCCACTTTACCGGTTTTCGAGGGCCGATATTATAGTTCTTGGGAAATGTTCCAAACCATCATATCTGCCTGAGATTCAGATCTGGTTGGTGTCAGAATAATCCAGACTCATCGAGTCTAGGAAGAAAAATGAAAGTTTGCAACACAAATCGACGAGATGACGTTGCGAGATTCTCGGGAAATGAACTACGATAGCAAGCTCCAAAACATGAGCTGGTTCTGCTACAAACATGTGAACATGTTGTCCCAGACAAGCATGACCACATGGTAGTCTTATAATAAAACACTACCGAGTTCGGGTAGGGAACCATCATTGAGGATATCGAAGTTCTTTCATAAGTCCGGATTAGCTCTTATGAAGGAACTCCTTCTCCTTGAACAAATCAATTAGTGGCTTAGGGTGCTACGGAATACATATGGAGTGGAGGTAATTAATCTACCAAACCATAGTATACTTTGCACATGCATGACTAACTTGGGATGATTCCAGAGGAGCAAAACAAACTTTCTCGAATTCACGACGACAACTTACATCAAATGCACGTGAATTAGAGGAAGTCACTTCTCCCATCCAAGCATAGGCTTCATGAACGGAACACGAAGGCATTGCTTACAAAGTTTCCAACACTAGGTTGATGTTCAACATGAATCATGGGGGAGACAAAATGCTGCTGATGGGCTCAACAACAACTCATCAGAATTTCCATATCACTGGACTTCCACCATCATGTGAACACGGTGATAGTATTGGTCAGACCCAAAAATGTAATGGTGTAGGCTCGAGGAAAAAAAACCACGAGTAAGACAACATTACGAATATTGTTGGTTTTGATTTGATATGACGATAGCCCATACTCAATCAAAGGTTTGGGTAAGATAATAGATCCAACAATTGTTCACAAGGGCCAATTGATGAAGATATCATCTTTCTTCAACACACACACACACACCAAAAAGATATCCCTTAACATGAACTAAGTCGGACAAGCTTTTATCTTCCAACTCTCCAAGTTGTTGTTTAGCTTGACCAACTAACTCAGGGGTATCCCACACAGATTCTTGGGGAAGGGATGGTTTACAAGAAACCAACTTGATCACGAGCTCAACATAACAGTCAGGAAACAACCCGGTAACACTTCCAGGAAGATATTTGGAAAGTCACGAACCACCAGTATGTTACTAAGCTCGAGAACAATCTTGCTTTTCAGGGCAAGATGATATGATCAAATGAGCGAGGACTTGACAAAATCCTAACTCATCAATCAAAGAGTGCACCAGGAAATAAGGACTAGGTAGCACAATCTATCTTAGAATGGTGATTCAATAACCAACATGCTAAGAATGAGAATATTGTCCATTTACTACCAAGCAACTAGTTGCTAGGGGTACTGATCTCACACATCATAGTTCACCCGTCGGCATTCCGGTTGCAACAACACGGTAGCCGAGAAATGAATAATGATGGCGAGAAGTATCACTGCACTAAGAATTCATAAGATGATGTGTAATTCCTATGACTTTATTGACATAAAGAGGGTAATACTTCAGGGTAGAACAGAACCAAAAGCTGGATTGGCATTTGATCTGCGGAATACAACTTCTTTGACCCAATCCTGGATATGGAAGAGGTACTGGAGTTTGTTTCTCCTAGTCATCCCGCCATAGAATGGCTTGACGGACCACAAGAGTAATAGGCATCGATAAACGATTGCACGCATACTCTTGACTATCAATTGATAAACAAGGGTCAGAAAACAACTAAAGAGGGACAACTCAAAGGAACATACGATTTTCTGGGTTGTGGATGCATAGATTAGTATGTCGAACCAAGTTCAACATAATTATACCGGATAACCCATGCAGAAAGGTTGATCTGGCAGAGTCACAATATAGCATGGAGAACTCATCGAGAGCACTCTTGTTGTGATATTTTTATCCAACAAACTTCTGCCGTAAGTGGTTCATGGTATTTGGAAGAAGGATATACCACGGACCTCGAGGACTAATGCAAGGTTACTAATATCCTAAAGGAACTAGCAACACTATCAACAAGATGTAAGTAGGGTGAATCTCGGGTTCAAAACCCAGGAATAGAATACCTACTACTAAGTAGCATCACGGGATGCTTTCGGGGATAAAGCCAGAGTCATCACACTGGGACACAAATCATAGCTAGATTGCTAGATGATCCCCTAAGACACCTAGGGTCATAATAATATCTGCAACATAAGTGTCAAGGCAATAGAATACCTCAACTCAACAATTAGTGTGATTGAGCTGGCATAAAGGAACATCGAAACCAGAGGGAAAGGATTTTGCAAATGCATCAGATTATTTAGAATCCTGGGATGACTCGGACAGCATAACGGCTATAAATGCTCAAAAAGATTTGAGACATGCTACAAAAATGGTGGTATAACCACTCAGAAGCACAATATCAAGGTCTCGAGATCAATAATTAACATACGGAAGTCGTAGGAACTGAACTCAAGCTTAAATCCAACAATCTTACAAGTCTACGGATTAGTAACACGTGATCCTGATAGAGAGAAGAGAAAGCCTAGTTCCTTAACCCCGTAGGAAAGATAAGATGACTCGGATCAGAAAGGCATAAGGTATAAGGAGTAAAAAGAGCCTTACGTTCCATCCCACAATCAATTCCCTTATATAACTAAAGAATTCCTAGACTCAACTTCGACCAGTTTGGCTTGGTAAACCTACAGGCAGTCAAGCTCTGATACCAACGCTGTCAGGACCCCGACTCAATGCCATATCGATCTAGCATGTAACACCTCATATCACTTTGCAGCCTCACGCACGGTATTCCACGGGTGTCGCCTTACCTTTCCCCGGGACCGTTTGCGCCTTTTGGCTCACGTATATGATGATGTCGCTAGCATCCATATGATAAGGAGCCCGGGCTGACATGGCTAGTCGTAAACCCAAAGTGGCACAGACTTACAGGGACAGGCATCCATGACCCAGCATCGAACGTGTCGGTCATCAGCGAGTGAAACCAGGCTGTAGCACTGGGCTAGCAGGACTCCGGTGAACCGGGCTGTAGCGGGCTAACAGGACTCCGGTATTCATCGCGTGACATTTCCCCGAAGGGACAGACACAAGAACGAAGAAGGACACATGCCGGCCAGCCTATGTGTTCCGGAGCAGTAGCAAGCTACCATGGCTCGGTGGAAACACTAGGAGACATTTCCCGGTAAGAGAGGCTACTAAAGATAAACAACTAGATAGTCAGATCCCACACATACCAAGCATTTCAATAACATACACACAATATGCTCGATATGTGCAAACACAACATGGCATCACAACATGACTCTACGACTCAAGTATTTTACTCAATAGGCTCCGAGGAGCGAGATATTACAAACATGGGTCTCATGACCCAACAATCAGAGCATACAAGTCAAAGCACAAGCGGAAGCTATCATGTCTGAGTACAGACATCTATAAATGAAAAAGGCTGAGAAGCCTGACTATCTACCAGATCCTGCCGAGGGCACAAGATCGTAGCTGAGGTAACAAGCTAAACGTCGAAGTCCACGCGAAACTATTAGTGAGACCGAAGTCTCTCTGCAAAACATAAAATAGGAAAACGTGAGTACAAATGTACCCAGCAAGACTTACATCAGATCTAACTACATATGCCTCATTATCAACAAAGGGGGGTGGTGGAGTTTAACTGCAGCAAGCCAGCTTTGACTCGGTGGCTAACCTAGACTACGACTGCAAGTAACTCTTTTGAGGTGGCGCACACGAGTCCACATATTCACCATATCAATACACCACTATGGATCCATTCCCGTCTCCCTACGAGAGTGCCATCCATAGCACTCACGCTTATCTTGCGTATTTTAGAGTATCCACTTTCACTTGTCTATGAACTGTACAAGGGGTCCAAGTTTCCATATCCGAGGAATCCGGCTATTCGAATAGATAATGATAACCCTGCAGGGGTGTACTTCTTCACACATGCTTTCGCCACTTATCGCCCTGTACACGTCATGTACCTCGGCAACCTTCAAGCGGAAGCCGGGCGAGGGAGTCGGCCACGACCTGACTAACCGAACAAGTCTCTAGTCCAGGTTTATCGCCTATTCGGGTTCCATCCGCAAGGAGATCCGGCTGGGGTGTCGCTTACGGCCCCAAACGATGTGAGCAGGGTTCCCAAGCCCACCAACCGGGTGCCACTTGGTACACCGGGCCACTGTGCCTAGTCTGTCCCAAGCCCACCTATACCGGGTGCCACTTGGTAGACTACTAACACTACCTACAAACACAAGAAACTAGTTGCAACTCCTGGACAGAGATCATGTTGATTAATAAGTCGAGAGGGGTTGAGTTACCGGAACCCAATGTGTGGTAGTAACTGGTCATGGATCACAAACACAGAACTCAGTTCCTGAGGACGGCTGCAATGAGACAACCCACCATGTACTCCTACATGGCCTCTCACCGCTACCTTTACCAAATCGTGTTCACACACTTAGCTCTCAATGGTAGGACATGTTCACACACCTCTTATTCATCCCCGATGAATCATACCTGACTCAACTCTAAGCAGTAGCAGGCATGACAACCAAACATGAATAAGTAGGCACAACACGGCTCAAACAACTCCTACTCATGCTAGTGGGTTTCATCTATTTACTGTGGCAATGACAGGTCATGCAGAGGATAAAGGGGTTCAACTACCGCAGCAAGTAACAATTATGTCGTTGTTGTCCTAATGCAGTAAAAGAGAGCAGGAGCGAGAGAGTGGGATTTTATCGGAATGAACAAGGGGGCTTTGCTTGACTGGCACTTCTGAAGATAACATTGAGTCTTCATCAGTGTCAACGATCACCACGTCAGAACATCGTCTACCGGGAGGGAACAGATACCGACAACAAAGAAGAAATACGATCAATGCAATGCACAATATGATGCATGCTCATGACATGGCAATATGAATGTGTTTTGGGCTAATGCAACTAGCAATTAAATGAAGTTGGTTTGAATACAAGATTCAAATTCAAACTCCATATGTGATTATTTAAATGCCATTCACTTGATTTGTGCTAAACAGCAGCTATAAGTTGTTCTAACATGCATGAAAATGTTACAGATGGATTCCTTGATTTTTTCTGATATTTTTTCTATGAATTTTAGAAGTTTTAGGCATTTTCTGGAATTTCCTGATTATTTAGAATTAAAATAATTCCAGAAAATGCATTACTGCGTCAACACTACGTCAGCATGACGTAAGAGTGTCAACGGGGTGCGGTCCAGGTCAAACCTGACCAGTGGGGTCCACTGGTCAGTGACTGGGGCTAGTTAGTGCCGCTGACGGGTGGGCCCAGTCAACGGCCACGTCAGCACGGTCAAACTGACGCGTGGGGCCACTGCAATTAGACTAAACTAAACAGAAAAATATACTAATCCTAATTAGGCGCAGGGGCCCACATGGCAGTGGCTCATAGGGTGATTAGCCCCTAACTAAGTGGCCACATCGGCCCGCCGGAGTTTGGCCGGCGGTGACCACAGAGCACGGCGGGGGCACGCCGGACTTGCGCTAGGGCATCGGATTCGCGCGCTGAGCGCACCGGGGCGTAGCCTGGGCTCTCCCGCATCTGATGGGGTAGGTGGGAGGCTGCGGGGACGCCGGGGCTCGTCGGAACGGAGCTCGCGGCGGCGCCGGAGTTCGGGTGGTAACGGGCGCGAGGCCCTGGTGGGGTTTTGGACAAGCTGAGCTGCGCATGGGCTTCCTGTGAGCCTCACGAGCTCAAAGCCGTGCTCGGACGCGACCGAAACAAGCCATGGCCGCGACGGCAATATGGCCGGCGGCAGCGAGCTCCGGTTGCGGTGAGACGGCGGGTGCAGCATAGGGGCGAGCGAATGGAGAGAGGGGAAACACGACGGGGCTCACCGCGATGACGACGGAACGCTCGGCGAGGTCGTGGAGGTTCCGGAGCCGACGAATTTGACGGTGATGGTCGGCGGGTCCGAGGTGGAAGACGAGCCCAGTGAGGTCGTTTGGGGGCTTCTGGAGGGGCGTGGCTCGGTGAGGTGGGTCGAGGACGGAGTGACGGAGCTCCTGAGCTCAGCGGGAGGGCGAGGGGTGGCCGGTGGCTGCGGCAATCGGCGTCGGCGGCGATGGTGGCGTGTCGGTGGTGCTGCGGGAGAGAGCAGAAAAGGGGGGGGGGGAGGAGTGCAGAGGGAGTGAGAAGGGCCAGGGGCTGCGTGGCGTTGCGGACGGAGTCCAGGGCGACGAGAGGAAGCAGGAGGTGGCCAGGGGGAAGCAGGAGGTGGCCGACGCCTCTCGGGCGCGCGCCACGCCTCGCCTCTGTTCGTCCTCCTGGCAGAGGAGGAAGATGACAAGGGGGAGGAGGTGGGCTGGGCCGGCCAGATGGGCTGGCCAGCTGGGCCACTGGAGGAGCTGGGCCGGCTCTGGTGGGCTGCACGGGTGAGGCCAGGTAACTTCCTTCTCTCTCTCTTTTATTTCTGTTTCAGTTCTGTTTTCTTTTATTTAATCTGTTTTGCCACTGTTTGAATTTAAAAAATAATTCAAACAATGCCAAAAACTCCTCTGAAAATATTTATGCTGCTTAATGGACTTTTCCAAAAGCACATAAAATGTTTCAGGGTATTTGGAAATATATTCTATACAAGTTATGAATATAGTTCCAAATGCAAATATAGTAATGATTTAAATTCAGTGCTCAAAATATTCCTCAAAAATGTTCATTATTTTTGGTTTGGTGCAAAAACCCTTGCCAAAATATAACCAACATTATTTAAGGCCATTTTGAAAACATTGAATGCATTTTCCAGGGTTCTTTGCCCCTCTTTTATTTAAGTTTTTGAGGCTTCCAGAATTCCTCAGTTCAAGTTTCAGAAATTTAAATATGATGCCTGGATGAAGATGCAACTATTTACAAACAATATTCTAGGGCTGTGACACCCCAAGTACCAAAGGCATAACTTGTTATGGGGTTGGTACTTCAAGTCTGCTCCTTAATCTTTATCCAATGATTATCTGTATGTAGGCTGATCTGAACAAGAAAGAAAGCCAAATCGCTGATCTCCAAGAAAACCTGAAATCCCGGCAAGCTGAAACCTCCAAAGCAAAGAACGAATTAACCAGCGCTTTAAGCGTCATGGAAAAGCTTAAGGAGGGCTTCAACAAGGAGCAGGCGGATTGGGCCACTGAAAAGGCCGCTTTAACTCAACGAGCAGAACATGCTGAAGCTGCCCTTAAACTGGTGGTGGATGAACTGACCAGTGTAAAGCGGCAAGTACATGCCATGACCGCTGTTGTCTTTGGTAAGCCATTTTGACTTCTTCCGTAATGAGGCCTTCTCATGAAATTGTTGGTTTATTAACCCATTGAATTATACAGGGACACGTATTGGCCACTTGGGATCAGACGTGTGGAAGAAATTGAAAGCCTCTTATACATTGATAGAGCAACTCTATACTGGTGCGGAACGGATCATCAGCACCGCTTCTCGCAACAACCCAGCCCCGACCTTGATCCAGGACACCCTTAAAAGGTTGTCAATGCTTCCTGCCCGGTTTGAAGAATTAAAGAAATCTGCTCCTAGAACCGGCGCCATAAATGCCTTAATCCGGGCCAAAGCGTGGGTGCCGGATTTTGATCCTGTTGAAGTGGCCCAAGGCTTCCCAAGCTTGAAGGAAGACGGGACAGAATTTAGTGAAGAGGATCTTCGAGCTATAAACCGGGAAGTGCGCCCTTTGGCTTGTCAGTTGGTTGAAGAGGAAAATCTGTCTCACTACCAAGCCCAATATGATGGAGAAAATAAACGAGTGCCTGCACCGATTCCTGAAGCGGAGAACCTTATACCGCCAATCCGTAAGCTTACTTACGCTCCTGATATTGAACCGTCGTTGCTGATCAATGATGAAGCCGTATTCCAAGCATTAATGGGAATCGACTAGACGACTGTTGATTTCCAGCCGCTGGGTAGGGAATCACAAGCTGAAGCGGCACAGGATGACCCGCAACCATCAGGCCAAGCTGGCGATCAAGCATAAACCAGAGGCCGGTTTACATTAGTGCTGCCTTATGTTATGCCAAAAAACAATTATCTTATCTGGGCACTGTGTTGCCTTGTAATGGACTAGCTGCCACACTTTGTGTTGATATGCCTTCGTGCATATTTATTGCAATTTATGTTTTTGTTGAATCATCAACCTTAAACCGTTGTTTGCAACAAAAAGCTTAAAACGCCATTGTGGTTGTATCACCAGGCGGGTCATCATATCCATGTATATGAAATTAAAGATAATACTTTAGATTAAACATATGAGAAAATATGGGAATATATGATAACTGCCATCGTAGGGCATGAAGTTGGCTGTGCCAATCTTGAAGCGGAGCTGTAAGAAACCCGCTCTGCTGAAGGAGAAAACAGCTGCTGCGTATATAAGGGTCGGTTTACCAGGTAAACCGTTCCGGGTTAAAATGAACACCGGTGTTAGTCCATAATAGGATGTTTATCAAAAATCAAACCGGGCAAAGTGTCTCCGGATGAACAACAAACCGTGTCAAGTCAACTGGTAGTTGAATCGGTTTTAATAATTCTCGGTTTAAGAACACAACAAGAGAAATATGCAAAAAGACAAATAGATTTCAAGCAAAGGCAAAGATAAAATCTTTTTGCAAAAAGAGGCTGTTTGAGCCGATCAAGTGGCATTACCATGGTCGGACACGACCAAGCCCCCAATAGGCGTAGCTATGGTTCATGTCAGCCAGGTCCCCAAATTATGCAGTGGCATTACGCCGATCAAGAGGTGTAGCGATGGTTCGGGTTCGACCAAAGCCCCCAAGTGATTCTGTGGCCTTAGGCCGACCAAGAGGCCTGACTGGTTCAGACGTGACCAAGTCCCCAAGTGATCTCGTGGCTTTCGCCTGTCAAAAGGTGTTGCATTGGTTCGGACACGACCAAGCCCCCAAGTGACATGATATAAAGCTTTGTTAAAAAGCTAACTCAAGGGGTAAATCAGAGACCGCTTTAAGACAAAACTCCGTGTAACCACTCATGATGTAAAAATAACAGAGACCCTACTTTAGCTAAGGCTCCGGTTTATTGTATTGATCATAATATATACATTGTCATAATATGTACATAAGTAGAGCCTATGGCTCAAGTATAGTAGGGCCGAAGATTAGCTATGTTCCACGGCTTGTTGGTCTCCTCCTCTGATGTACGTGAGTCTTTATGCTCTCGAATATCAATCAGACAGTATGACGCGTTGTGCAGATTCTTGCTGACCATGAAAGGCCCCTCCCAAGGTGGGGATAGCTTGTGCATATCAGTCTGGTCTTGGATGAGCCGGAGCACCAAATCTCCTTCTAGAAAAGTTCTGGTTCTAACTCGGCGACTGTGATAGCGACGATGATCCTGCTGGTAGATCACCGAACGGGCAGCTGCAATGTCACGCTCCTCATCCAACAGGTCCAAAGCGTCTTGCCGTGCTACCTCGTTGTCCGCTTCAACATAAGTTGCTACACGAGGTGAATCATGACAGATATCACTGGGGAGAACCGCCTCCACTCCGTAGACCATGAAGAACGGTGTGTATCCTATCGATCTGTTGGGTGTAGTGTTGATGCTCCATAACACAGATGGTAACTCCTCAACCCAACAACCCGGTGTCCGCTGCAAAGGGACCATAAGCCGGGGTTTGATGCCTCGTAAGATCTCCTGGTTAGCTCTCTCTGCTTGGCCATTGGACTGTGGGTGAGCCACTGATGAAACATCAAGCCGGATGTGCTCACGTTCATTGAACTCCTTCATAGCACCCTTAGACAGATTGGTACCATTATCAGTAATGATACTGTGTGGAAATCCAAACCGGAAAATCACCTTCTTAATGAATTGAACGGCCGTGGCTGCATCACACTTGCTGACGGGCTCCGCTTCTACCCACTTTGTAAACTTGTCAACCGCCACCAAAAGGTGGGTCTTCTTGTCCTTGGACCGTTTGAAAGGCCCAACCATATCCAGCCCCCAAGTCGCAAACGGCCAAGTAATTGGAATCATCCTCAATTCTTGAGCCAGCACATGAGAGCGTCTTGAGAACTTCTGACAGCCGTCACATCGCCTAACCAGGTCCTCCGCATCAGCATGAGCAGTCAACCAATAGAAACCGTGACGAAACGCCTTAGCCACGAGAGATTTTGAACCGACATGGTGACCACAATCTCCTTCGTGGATTTCACGCAAGATCTCACAACCTTCCTCCGGTGACACACAATGTTGAAACGCTCCTGACACACTGCAATGATGCAACTCACCATTGACAATAGTCATGGACTTGGATCGCCGGATTATCTGTCTGGCCAGCGTTTCATCCTCTGGTAACTTGCCCCGGTTCATGTACGCAAGATAAGGAACCGTCCAATCCGGAATGACATGTAGGGCCGCCACCAACTGAGCCTCCGGATCAGGAATAGCCAAATCCTCTTCACTAGGGAGCACGATCGACGGGTTATGCAGGACATCTAAGAAAACATTAGGCGGGACCGGTTTACGCTGAGAGCCCAGCCGGCTTAAAGCGTCCGCCGCTTCGTTCTTCCGTCTGTCCACATGATCCACCTGATATCCCTTGAAGTGGCCTGCAATGATATCCACCTCCGACGGTATGCTGCCATGAGCGGGTCCTTAGAATCCCAACTACCAGACACTTGTTGGGCCACCAGGTCCGAGTCACCGAAGCACTTGACTCGGCTGAGATTCATCTCCTTAGCCATCTGGAGACCATGGAGTAAAGCTTCATACTCAGCTGCATTGTTATTACAAGGGAACATTAAGCGGAGAACATAACAAAACTTATCACCTCGTGGGGAAGTTAATACGACTCCAGCCCCTGAGCCCTCCAATTTCCTGGACCCATCAGAATGAATAGTCCAATAGGTGTGATCTGACTTCTCTTCAGGTGCTTGTAACTCCGTCCAATCATTGATGAAATCAACAAGTGATTGAGATTTGATCGCCGTCCGAGGCACGTATTTCAAACCGTGCGGCCCAAGCTCTATAGCCCACTTGGCAATCCGGCCAGTTGCCTCCTTGTTCTGAATTATGTCTCCCAAAGGAGCAGAGCTGACCACAGTGATGGGATGTCCCTGGAAGTATTGCTTAAGCTTCTGTCTTGCCATGAAAACTCCATACACCAGCTTCTGCCAATGCGGGTATCTTTGCTTGGACTCAACAAGCACCTCGTTGATATAGTAAATCAGACGCTGAACCGGATATTCCTTGCCCGCCTCCTTGCGCTCCACCACAATGGCTATGCTGACCGCACGAGCATTAGCTGCCACATATAGTAGCAATGGTTCCTTGTCAATCGGAGCAGCAAGAACAAGCGGATTGGCTAGTTGTCGCTTTAAATCCTCCAATGCCTTATCAGTGGCCGGACTCCAGACAAAGGGATCTGCTTTCTTCAGCATCTGATACAATGGAATCGCCTTCTCACCGAGGCGGCTGATAAACCGGCTCAATGCGGCAATCCGGCCTACCAAGCGTTGGACATCATTGATACATTTCGGTTTAGCCAGGGAGGTGAGAGCTGTAATCTTCTCCGGATTAGCCTCAATTCCCCTGTTGGACACCAGAAAACCCAATAACTTGCCTCCCGGTACACCAAAAACACATTTGGCTGGGTTGAGCATCATCTTGTATGTCCGTAGGTTATCAAAGGTCTCCTTCAAATCGTCAACAAGAGTCTCCTTCTTCCTTGACTTAACCACAATATCATCCACATAGGCATGCACATTACGACCGACCTGCTTATGAAGGCAATTCTGTACACACCGTTGATAAGTTGCCTATGCACTCTTGAGCCCAAAGGGAATAGATACATAGCAGAAGGATCCAAAGGGAGTTATGAATGACGTATTCTCCTGGTCCTTAACTGCCATCCTGATCTGATGATAACCAGAATATGAATCCAGAAAACTCAAAAGCTTACAACCCGCCGTAGCATCAATAATCTGATCGATGCAGGGGAGGGCAAAAGGATCTGCTGGACAAGCCTTGTTAAGATCTGTGTAATCCACACACATGCGCCAGGTGCCGTTTTTCTTAAGGACCAGCACCGGATTAGCCAGCCATTCAGGATGGAACACTTCAACAATAAAGCCAGTAGCTAAGAGCCTGGCCACTTCCTCTCCAATAGCTTTGCACCTTTCTTCGTTGAACCGACGGAGAAACTGCTTCACCGGTTTGTACTTAGGATCAACATTAAGATTGTGCTCAGCGAGTTCTCTTGGTACACCTGGCATGTCAGAAGGCTTCCATGCAAAAATGTCCCGGTTCTCACGGATGAACTCGATGAGTGCGCTTTCCTATTTCAGATCCAAGTTGGTGCTGATACTAAACTGCCTGGACGAATCGCCAGGTACAAAGTCAACAAGCTTAGTATCAGCTGCCGATTTGAACTTTAAAGCCAGATCATGCTCTGTGGTTGGCTTCTTCAATGGAGTCATGTCCGCCGGATCAACATTATCCTTGTAGTACTTCAACTCTTCCGTGGCACAAACCGACTCTGCATAGGCCACATCACCTTCTTCACACTCCAAGGCAATCTTGCGAATTCCATAAACGGTTATGATCCCCTTGTGACCCAGCATCTTGAGCTGCAGATAGATATAACAGGGTCGTGCCATAAACTTGGCATAAGCCGGCCGCCCAAATAAAGCGTGTTATGGGCTCTGGATCTTCACCACCTCAAAAATCAATGTTTCTGACCTGGAATCATGATCATCTCCAAAAGCCACCTCCAGAACTATCTTGCCAACGGGATATGCTGACTTACCAGGTACCACACCATGGAATACCGTATTGGACGGTTTAAATTTCTTGTCTGTTAGCCCCATACGACGGAAGGTCTCATAGTACAAGATATTAATGCTGCTTCCTCCATCCATGAGCACCTTAGTGAACTTATAACCTCCCACCTGAGGTGCCACCACCAAGGCTAGTTGACCCGGATTGTCAACCTGGGGAGGGTGATCCTCTTTGCTCCATATGATTGGCTGTTTGGACCAGCGTAAATAACGAGGCACGGCCGGTTCAACAGAATTCACTGCTCGCTTGTGAAGCTTCTGGTCTCGTTTGTCCAAGCTAGTGGCGAATACATGATATTGCCCACTATTCAACTGGTTTGGATTGCTCTGATATCCCGACTGCTGCTGCTGGTTGTAACCACCCTGGCTATTCTGATTGTTTTGATTGCTATGTCCACCCTGATCTCCATTGAAGCCTGAACTGACATTTCCTCCACCGTGACCCGGCCCATGGAATCCGGATCCCGAGCCACCACCTGATCCGTGATCATACCGGAAAGCAATAGAATTTTTGAACTCCTGCATAATATAGCAATCCTTCCAAAGGTGGGTGGCTGGCACCTCCTTCGTCCCATGCTTTGGACAGGGCTAGTTTAATAGATAAGTCAGGCGGTCCGGATTGGGGTTTGGAGCTCCACCGCGATTTGGCGGTTTAACCTTCCGTCACTGGCCCCTATCCTGTGCGCTACTATTAGCCACAAAGTCCATGCTGCCATCCGCTTTACGCTTGCCTCCATTACCATGACCTGTCGTGTTGTGTTGCTGCCCCTTGGAGTTGCTGTTCTTCTTTCCCTTCCCTGTCTTGTCATCATCAGACTCGGGATCCTTGGTACCATCAGAATCAGCATACTTCACTAACGTAGTCATGAGGGTCCCCATATTGTTACAATGGCGCTTCATCCGTCCCAATTTCAACTTCAGAGGTTTAAACCGACAGTTTCTTTCCAAAGTTATAACCGCGGAGTCAGCGTTGATACGGTCTGATGAGTGCAAAATTTCCGAGACTCGGCGTACCCAGCGGGTTGTTAACTCTCCTTCCTCCTGGACAGAGGCCGCTAAATCCACTATCGACATGGGCTGCTTACATGTATCATTGAAATTCTGGATAAACCAGGCTCGCAACCGGGCCCATGAACTGATATAATTGGTTGGTAAGCTCTTTAACCAAATACGGGCTGTCCCTTCAAGCATCATGGTGAAATACTTTGCACATGCCGCTTCATCTACGTCAAGCATCTCCATGGACATCTCATAGCTCTCTACCCATGCTTCCAGAGACAAATCGTCCATGTAATTTGGCACCTTGCACGGGCCCTTCAAATCCTTGGGCAGGCGCACATTGCGTAAAGCGGGGACAAGACAAGGCACTCCCAAAGAACTAGAAGTAACTCCAGGCTCGATCGAGGTGGTTGGATGAACCGGCGTAAGCTGACGAGCCTCATGTTGCGCTGCTAATTCGGCATCCCTTCGTGCTCGGGCCCGGTCCACCACTTCTTGAGCAGCACCCGCCGGGTTATGGCCACGGGGCGCTTCACGGTTCCGTGCATTACTAGATATAGCCGGTTCATCCATCCACCAACTGTAACTCCGGTTTGGACGGGGGGTGGAATGAATTCGGTCACGGCTATATGAATATGCTTCCTGCTGAATCAAGGCTGTTCGAAGAAGTTCCTTAACCCGACGCGTCTCCACCGCTTGCGGAGAATCACCTTCAATCGGGATGGCCTCCAGCCGTGAAGCGGCGGCGATAAGATTGTCAATCGGATTGGAATAATGACCTAGAGGTGTCTGGACAGGCTGAGGTATGATGTTATTCTGTCGAGGCGGCTCCATCAGGCGAGGCTGAACCGGCGCACCCGTCCCAGGTGCCTCCTCCCAGTTTAGCCACCGAGGGTTACTGGTCCCCGCTCCTGGGGTATTGAAGAGGTTTCTGGCTTCGAAAACCGTCGGCAGGCGAGACTGATGCTTCTTTTTCAAGACTTCATGTGACGCGTTCTGGTCCAGCATAAGCCTATAGGCATGCGCATCCAAAGTGGCCCGCTCTGCGGCCATCCTATTGTTCTCAGCCGCTAGGTAGGCCTTGGCCTGAGTGATCTGTTCCCTCACTTTTGCAATTTCCGCGTTGTGGGCATCCTGATCCGCCGGGTTAGCCTCTGCCATAAGCACAGCCAACGCATCAAACAGATCAGATAAAATTTGAGCCGGCGGGCGCACAGAGCCTCCTGCCCCGGCCGTTGCCGCCGCTGCTGATCCGGAGAACATTGCTGCTGTGGTTGAAGAATGGACTGCCTCCTGTGTACCGGCCATGAATATCCCAACCCGGTTGGGCAGATCAGAGGGGTTCGGAATACTGTCGCCATCGGAACAACCCCCAATCCGGCCATCCTGTAGCTGATACAATGATTCTGTTTCTCCAGTCGAGGACTCATCGCCGGAATAAACGACAGTTTCGCTACCAGATGCCGATCCATCTTCATATTCTCCTCCGTGGATGACTCCCACGAAGGCACGCTTCACGGCCGGTTTACCCTGGGCAGATCTCGCACAGTGAGCCGTTTCGACGAGGTCGGTGCAGATGTTCGGCTCAGGGCCCGGTTCATCGATCTTGCCAATGAAGACGTGTATGCCACCAAAGGGGACCCGGTACCCGTACTCAATAGAGCCGGCCTCGGGGCCCCAGCCTGAATCGTCGATGTAGATCTTGCCGCGATGACTCTTGGTCATCCGGCCCACAGCGTAACCCTTGTGTCCTGGGAGAAACTGGTGATCCACGAACACCTATGGGACCGGCGGACCGAGCCCCTTTCGGTTCGGCGGGGGGAGGAGGTCGCACGAAGAGCAGATCGAGGCGAAGCACACGAGCGGTTTTTACCCAGCTTCGGAGCTCTCCGGAGAGATAACACTCCTACTGCTGCATGTTTGTGTGTGTATTGAGTTCTTGCTCGAGACAGAGCGTGAGTGTTTCTGCCTTCCAGGTTCCGAACCTCCTCTACGTTGCGCATGGGCCTCCTTTTATATGCGAAAGGGGTCACCGACAGGTGGCAACGTAGACAAGGGCAAAAATGGAAAAGGAGTTGCGGTTGGTGCAACTACCTGTATAGTGTATCCTACCTAACCCTGACGGCAGGGGACAAAGGCATTAAATGCCCGTCTGCGTCGCCCAAATAGTGCAAAAGGGACCGTCAGGGGCACCACCACTTGCCACGATGGTAATCTTGCATGCCACCGCGCACCGCTGGCTGCACAGCCTTCCGCCACGCGCGCCTGGAAAGGCCCCAAGGCGACACGTTGGTGGATGCGCTGGAGCACGGGTACAGGGTGGTAGCTTTGCCGCAGCAAGCGCCTTGCCGCGGTCGTTGCCTTGTCGCGCCCGGAAGCTTGTCGCTCACCGGGCCTCGCCGGGATGCGTGGCGCATCGCGACAAGTTCCTCGAGATGCCTTGGCTGGCGTTCCCGGCAAGCTCCTCTTGCCGGGGCCTTGTCTCCTTGACTTGACTATTTTGTTCTTGAATGGCCGGTTGGCCTTCCCGGCAAGCTCCTCTTGCCGGGGCCTTGTGTTCTTGAATGGCTCCAAAGGAACCATGGAGGACCTTGGCGGTCACCCGGCAAGCCTTGCCGCGGGGCGCTGCCACTGCCCGTGCAGAAGTTCGGGATACTAGGGTACCCCTACTCTAGTACACCGACAGGAGCCCCCGGGCCTGGGCCACACACGGTGCTGAGCGCTGTTGGGCCAGGCCCAAAACAGGGCACGGGCACGCGCGGCCTGGGTTACGCCGTAACTCACTCCGCCCCCACCGCGCCCTCCCCAACGGCACGCGTCGAATGCAGCATCGTGGGAGAGATCGTGGGGGGGGGGTTTCTTTATTCGGAAGGACGAAATGCCCGCCCCTCCCTCTTTATAAGCAGGGGAAATAGGGGCAGTTCGTCCATCTCGCCAGTCACCGTTTCCAATCTCGAAAAACTCCGCCACTCTCCCCTTCTTCTCAAAGCCGAAAGAGAGCAGCGCTCCACCCCCCATCGCCACCGTTCGCCACCCACGCCGTCGATCCCCCTCACCACCTCCGCCATGGCTCCGAAAGCCGACAAGGGGAAGGGCATGAAATCGGTCAAGGAGCAGCGGCTCGCGGCGCTGCGAAAGGAGCGGGCCATCTTCCCCCCTCAGCTTGCCGCAAAAGGAGCTGAGGGAGTACTACTACCTCTTCTGGTCGACGGAGACGCGAGCGCATCCGCGCACGAAGGTACTCCCAGCCGTCCCATCGGAACTGGCCCCAAATGGGTACCCCTTCTTCGCGCTGCTCTTCTACCACGGGCTCTGCCCGCCGTTCTCTGAATTCTTCTGTGACATCATGAACAACTACGGGCTTTGCCTCCTTGACTTCACCCCCAATGCTGTCCTGACCATGGCCGTTTTCGCACATCTCTGCGAAAACTTTGTCGGAGTCCATCCCAACGTAGCCCTTTTTCGCCACTTCTTCATGCCCCGAGTCGAGAGAGGGGAGCCTCTTGCCGGCGGGATCGCTTGCATCTCGAGAGTCGGCAAGAAGGAAGCATATCTGGAGGGTGAGCTCCGCAGCAAGTGGGAGGAGTGGAGAGCAGAGTGGTGTTGGATCGTCGAGGAGAACCCGCAGCCATTCACTGCCCTGCGCCAAGCCCCCATAGTACGTGGTAACGACTGGAGCAACGTGGCCCCGGAAGACGATAGGCTGAAGATCGCCGTCACCCGGATCCTTCGCCTCAGGCTTGCCGGGCTCACCGTAGGCGCCGTTGGCGCAGATTTTCTTCGCCGCCGCATCCCGCCCTGCAGGAGAGGGGGAGACCTGCCTGGGAGTTCAAGAACTCGGCGGATATCATGAGGCTGCGCCCGGGCCTCAACTTCAACTTCACCGTCCTGGAGCTGGATGCGATGCTCCTGGAGCTATTCAAGCGCGATCCCCAACACCCATTCACGTTGCCGCGGGTGTCATTCCGTTGTGCAACAATTCTACGCTCGACCGGGTCCACGCAATGATGTTGTTGTGCGATTCACACGGAATCGCCCCAACTTGGCAAGAACCTGCGGATGACGTCGTGCGGGCGTTCTTCGACAACTTGGAAGAAGTGCCGGTCCGTGCCGACGAACAGAAGAGCCTCACCCGCGACACCACCGATGCGGAGATGCAGCGCATCGCCACTAGGGTGGAAGAGGCAGCGGCAGCCGCTGCCGCGGGCGAGTTCGGGTTCACCGTAGAGGAGGCAGAGGCAGCAGAGGCGGCAAGCCTTGTCGAGCGAGAGGAGTTCACCGGCGAGGAAGAGCTTGGCGGGTCTGAAGCCGAGTCGAGCGAGCCCGCCGAGGGCGTGAGTGACTCGGCGGAGATCGGCTCCTCCTCCTTCCCTCCTTCAGCTAACTTGCCGCAAGTGGAGCCCCCAGCTCCACCAAGAAGGCGCCTCCGCAGGGCCGGGGACACAGCGGGGTGGCAGACGAGTCAACAGCCGCCACACTGCGCGACGCGCTCCACCACGGCAAGCACTGTTGCCGCGGGAGCACCTCACGCTGCTGCAGCAACTGGAGCGGGGCCCTCCCGGACCATCGCTTCTGATCCCGCCAAGCGGCCCAGGGAACCTACTCCTCCGCCTCGCCGCACCGAAGGTGGGCCGGACTTCGACCTCTCCGCGCTGAGCTCCGACGAGGAAGAGGAAGAGTAAGTTTCTTCACTGCACTTGTAATTCTTCAATTATTGCTGTTTTGTCCTGTATCTGACTTGCTTCACTCCGAATCTATTCCTTTTCAGGACTCTGACTCAGAGAGCAGCGAAGAGGGCCAAGGTCCCGGTGATTGTCATCGAGGACGAGCCCACCGCGACAGCAGGAGATGACTCCGAGGCCACCTTGTCGGACCCGGCAACCATTCCTCAAAGCAGCCCCCAGCGCAGCCCCCAGCGTAAGTATATAGTTTACTTCTTGTTGTTAGGTGCGCATGGTCGCTCTCTCTTTGCTGATATCTGACTGTTGGTTTGTGTAGGAGCAGAGGAGCCTCACCAGGAGTGCCCGGAAGCCGCCCCTGAGATGCCATCTGCTTCGACTACGCCGCCAAGGGAGGATTCCCCGGCAAGGGAGCGTTCTCCGGCAAGGGAGAATTCCCCAACAAGGGGCAGTTCTCCGGCAAGGGACAGCACAGGTAATCCTCTTGCCTCTAACTTCCCTTGGGTTCTTCTTTTTCTAACTTTCTTTTAGCATATTTGCTTGACTTTTCTCCCTTCTCCGGTCATCAGATCCATCTGCCACGGAGGCAATGGAAACCGAAGACGCCGGCGAGGAGAACGCGCGCGGCAGCACCGATGACGCCACTGCCATTGAAGAAGAGGCCGGTGCTGATGATTCCGCCAGCGAGGAGGCCGCCACGGCTGCCGCCGCAGAAGCAGGCGAGGGGTCTGGCGATCGTACTGACGGCCCCAAGGCCGCAGGAGCGCCAGGCGCTGCACCGACCGCCGATCCCTCCGCCGCGGCTGCAGCGTCAGGCTCCGAAGAGCCCCAGCCCAGCGCCTATCTAAAGGCCGGCGACGGCATCTTCATCAAGCTAACCTGGCCGTCAAGCTCCAAGGCACCGATCGAAGGAGAAAATTTCGATGAAGAGCTGCTCGCTTCTGCTGGGCTGTCGCTGGTCGACGCACCAAGCAGCAGCAGCGGCGAGCCTGAGGAGGAGCAGCTGCTGCGGAAGCTACTGTCACTCTACCGCGCCCGCCAAGCCAAGCTAGCTTCCCAAGAAGCGGTTGTCGCGAGGGCGGGAGCGGACATGGAGAAGCGCGCGGAGGAGCTCCGGGGCCACCACCAGGAAAATGTCCGGTCCCTGGCACAAGAGCGGGAGCAACTTGCCGAGGAGCGCACAGCCTTCCTCCTCGAGAAGGATGAGGTTGAAGAGCAGCAACGACTTGCTGCCAAGAAGCAGTCCGCGCGGGAAGGTGAGTTGGTGCAGCGGAAGGCCAACCTTGACAGCCACAAGGAGGAGCTTGTCGCGCGCGAGCAAGCACTCGGCGGGGCTCTTAAGGAAGCGAGGGATGCTGCCGCAGCCGCCGAGGCCGCCAAGGAGCTGGAGATGAAGGTGGCACAGCTGGAGGCCGATCTCGCGGCGAGCGGCGAGGAGCTTGCCGCGCTCAAGCGTGAGCGCGAGAAGGACGCCGCTGCTCATGGGGAGCTGCAGGGTCGTCTCGCTGAGAGGAGCAGGGAGCTCAGCGCCGCCAAGGACTCCAACGCCGATCTCGAGTTGAAGCTGGCCACCCTGACCGAGACGCTGGACGGCGCCAGGAAGCAAGAGTTGGCCTTGAAGGAGAAGATCAAGGCCGACGAGGCGCTGCTGGCGAGTGCTGCTGCCGCCCAGAACACCTTCAGGGAGACTGTGGAGCACTGGACCGAGGGTCTTGTGAATGCTGCCGCAGTCATCGACGGTGAGCTGGCGCAACTGGGGATGGAAGACTTCGGGTATTCCTCCGACGAGCATCTCCAACCAAGCGCCAAGCTCAGTCTGTTCTTCAAAGGCGTGGCGACGGCCCTCCAGCGGCTCCGGGAGAAGATCCCAAAGCAGCTGGCCGACGAGTCGCGCCAGATCTGCGCGGGGGCTCTCTAGAAGGTGCTGGTGAAGGTGGCCTTCCGCAACCCAGGCCTCAACCTCACCAACGTCCTCAAGTCCTTGCCGCCGGACGCTGATCTGGAAGTGCTCAAGGCCCTTGTCGCACCCATTGTGGACAAGGAGAGCGGAATCAAGAGGATTGAGGGCGATCGCGTAGATTAGGCCGCTCGTTTTTCCTTTTTCTTGTCGCTGCTGATCATGTCACGAAAACAATCTATTAGAGTTGCGACAAGCTATCTTGTAATATGACTCTGTTCTGGGTAGTAATTGCTATGTTATTTCCTCTACTTGATTCCTTCCTTTGTATGTTTTTGCCCTACGCTTTTAGGGAACTTGTCAGCGCAGACACCTTGGCCGCGAGCGCTGAGTGCGGAACATCAGCAGCCTACTGGCGGTGCCGCTACCGGCAAGAAACCTTGTCGCGACTAGTTGCAGCTCACTTAAGTTGTTGAGAGGACTCGAAACAAAGTAAGGGCGCAACTAGCTACGAGTTGGTTCCTCCGCGCACAGGTTTTCCATACAAAGCACGGTCGTTCGAGGAAGATAACTTAAAAAATTTTTAAAACTGATTGCTCAAACTTTGACAACTTAGCTTTTCTGTCGTTTGCTTCCCGGCAAGGTGAAACTTCCTTGGACGAGGCCCGGTCCACACCATTATCTTCTCCTTCCCCCCCCCCCGGCAGACTTGTGTGCGAGGGAACCTTCCTTTCCTTGAGAAAGAGAAAGAAGAGAAAATAAAGATATGGAGCCTTATGGCTCGTTATTGCTTACCGGGGGCAGGTGCTGCACAACGTGTCAGATAATATATGCAAAATAGAAAGCATAAAATTGACAAGATGTGCGGAGCACATGAGTTTTACTTATGCACGGGATTTGCACCCGGCTTTGTACAAAGTATTACATGCAACATCGGCAAGACTTGTACAAAAGGTGGTTGCCGGAACAGGTTCCGGCAACTGCGCCCTATGGGTAAAACTTCCGAAGATGCTCAATGTTCCAGGAGTTGCTCCCCGGAATGCCATCTTCGGTCTCAAGGCGGACAGCGCCAGGCCTAGTGACTCGTTTCTCCCGGTAAGGGCCTTCCCACTTCGGCGTCAACTTGTTGGAATTCTTGGCGGACTGAACGCGCCGAAGAACAAGGTCGCCTTCCTCGAGACTTCTGGCATTTTGCGGCTATGGTAGCGGCGCAAAGCTTGCTGGTATCGAGCAGCTCGTACAGCAGCCTGAAGACGGTCCTCCTCAAGGAGTAGCGCGTCATCTTGTCGCGGCTGCTCTTGCTCAAGCTCATCATAAGTGAGCACTCGAGGTGACCCGTATACGAGTTCCGTGGGGAGAACTGCCTCTGCTCCATAGACTAGAGCGAAAGGTGTCTGGCCAGTGGCTCGATGTGGCGTCGTTCTGATCGACCAAAGAACCACCGGCAGCTCCTCAATCTAGTTCTTTCCGCACCTGCGCAGCCTGTCGAAAGTCCTGGTCTTGAGCCCGCGCAGCACTTCAGCATTTGCCCTCTCCGCTGGACCGTTGCTTCTCCAATGAGGAACAGAAGCGAAGTAGACCTTGGCGCCAAGATCTTGGACGTACTGCATGAAGGTGCGGCTCGTGAATTGCGTGCCGTTGTCGGTGATGATCCTGTTAGGAATCCCGAAACGGCAAACAATCGACCTGAAGATCTTGACTGCTGACTGTGCTGTCACCTTCCTCACTGCTTCCACTTCCGGCCACTTTGTGAACTTGTCGATTGCAACGTACAAGTACTCAAAGCTCCCGACAGCTCGGGGGAAGGGGCCGAGGATGTCGAGCCCCCAGACCGAAAATGGCCAGGATAAAGGGATCGTCTGGAGAGCTTGAGCTGGCTGGTGTATCTGCTTGGAATGGAACTGGCACGCTTCACACTTGGTTACTTGTGCGTTTTCATCCTAGAGGGCTGTCGGCCAAAAGAAACCTTGCCGAAATGCTTTGTCGGCAAGTGCACTTGCGCCAATGTGGTGACCACATATGCCTCCATGTATCTCTACCAACAGCTTTTGTCCGTCTTCCCGGTGAATACACTTCAATTTCACGCCGTTGAGTCTTCTTCTGTACAGTGTGTTGTCGACAAACTGATACATACTTGACTGCCAGGCTACTCTTTCCGCTTCTTCTTGCTCTTCGGGAAGATCTCCTGTCTGAAGGAAACGGACAATCTGCTGTGCCCATGCTGGAGCTTGCGGCTCGACAACAAGGACTAAAGGCACATCTACTGCTGCGGGAACATCCGCTTCTACGGCTAGAACCTGTGGCTCGGCCAGAGCTTGATGTTCCCCGGCAAGCTTGCCGGAGCAAAGCTTGTTGGGAGCGTGTGCTTCAACGGAACAAACCATAAGGCTTGTCGGAGCAGACTGCTCCTCAGCAGTCTTGGTGTTGATCTTGGGGACCTTCTTGGCGGCGGCTTCGGGAAGCTCTGCCGGAAAGTAGTCACCAGAAATCAATTTCCTCTTCTTTCTCAGTCCAGTTGATGGCGTTACAGACGTTTGAGTCAGCTTGAGCACAAAGATCCCTGGTTCCACAGGTAACTTTAGTGCGGCGCACTTCGACAGGCCATCAGCAATGTCGTTCTGAGCTCTTGGAACATGTTCCATCTGTAGGCCGTCAAAGTGCTCTTCTAGCTTTCTCACTTCATCCACGTAAGCTTCCATCAATGGACTCTGGTAATTCTTGTTCACTTGTCGGACGACAAGCTGCGAGTCACCCCTGACAATGTGCTTCTTGATCCCAAGTTCTGCCGCGATCCTGAGACCGGCAAGCAAACCTTCATACTCTGCAGTATTGTTCGTTGCTTGCTCCTTGGGAAAGTGCATCTGGACCACGTACTTGAGGTGCTCTCCGTTGGGTGCGACAAATAGCACGCCCGCACCGGCGCCTTGCAGCGAGAAGGCACCATCAAAGTACATCAGCCACTCTTTGCTTGTTTCTTTGACGGGGATGCTCGTTTCTGGAATTTCTTCATCTGGTGTTGGTGTCCATTCTGCTATGAACTCTACCAATGCTCTGCTCTGGATAGTTGAAGTACTCTCAAACTTGAGGCCAAAGCTTGACAGTTCCAATGCCCACTCGACAATCCTGCCTGTTGCTTCTGTATTTTTGCAGTATCCTCTTCAGCGGAAAACAAGTGACGACTGTGATCTCATGTGCTTGGAAGTAATGGCGCAGCTTTCTCGAGGCCATGAGAAGGCCGAAAAGCACTTTCTGCACACCGGAGTACCTTGACCTAGCCCCCTACAGAAGGGAACTAACAAAGTAAACTGGGCGCTGCACCATTCTCTTCTGCATCTTCTCACATGCCTGCACAGATCCATCCTTGTCGGGACCAGAGCTTGCCGGTGAAGCCCCCTGCTTGTCGCTGGATGCATCTGCCATGGTTGCTGGCTCATCATCCGCCTCCCTCTCCACTACTAACGCAGCACTAACCACTTGATTGGTTGCCGCTATATACAGCAGCAACTTCTCTTGCGGCTTAGGTGCGACAAGTATTGGAGTGGAGGACATGTATCTCTTTAAGTCCTGCAGCGCAGCCTCCGCTTCCGGAGTCCATTTCATTGGACCTGCTTTTTTCAAAATTTTGAAAAATGGCAGGGCGCGCTCAGCAGATCTAGAGATAAACCTGCTGAGAGCAGCTATGCAACCGGCAAGTCTTCGTACATCCTTGATGCGCTTTGGTGCCTCAATCTGCTCAATGGCCTTGATCTTGTCGGGGTTGGCTTCGATTCCCCGCTGAGACGCGAAGAACCCGAGAAGCTTGCCGGAAGGGACTCCAAACACACACTTCTCGGGGTTGAGCTTGAGGTTGATCTTGCGCAGATTTGCAAAGGTCTCGTCTAAATCTTGAATCAGAGTCGCCTTGTCCTTGCTCTTGACCACTATGCCATCCATGTAGGCTTCCACATTTCTGTGTATTTGCGGCTCAAAAGCGTGATGGACTATCCTTGCAAACGTTGAACCAGCATTCTTTAAACCGAAGGGCATTCGTACGAAACAGTACGTGCCACATGGAGTGATGAATGTGGTTTTCTCCTCATCCTCTTCTACCATGAAGATCTGATGGTATCCTGATATGCATCAAGAAATGAAAGCAAGTCACATCCGGCTGTGGAGTCAACAATCTGGTCGATGCGCGGCAAGGGAAATGGGTCTTTGGGACAAGCTTTATTGTCATCAGTGAAGTCTATACAAAGCCTCCATTTCCCGTTCGCCTTGCGCACGACTACAGGATTGTCCAACCACGTAGGATGGAGCACTCCTCTGACAAGGCCTGCTGCTTCCAATTTCTTGATTTCTTCTGCAATGAATTCTTGGCGCTCCACTGCCTGTTTCCTGACTTTCTGCTTGACGGGCCGTGCATGAGGACAGACGACAAGATGGTGCTCGATTACTTTCCTGGGAACACCGGGGATGTTAGACGGTTGCCACGCAAACACGTCGATGTTCGCCCGCAGGAAAGCAACGAGCGCGCTTTCCTATTTAGGGTCGAGAGTGGCACCGATGGTGAAGGTACCACCAGTGCCGTCCTCCTTGGCGGACACCTTCTTGGTCTCTGGTGGAGCTGCCATTGTCTTCTTACCCTTGCCGGTGGAGCTCGATGGTGCGTCCTCGACGGTAGCGCAGCACTCCGAAGAGGTGCGCTTGCCGGAGTGGGCATCAGAGCTCTTGCCGGACTTGGTCTTCTTATCCCCGGGAGCTTCAGCGGCATGTGACTTGCGATCTGTCGCGGCTGCTGCCTCCCGGTAGATCTTGTCGGCGCAGATAAGAGCATCCTTCTTGTTGCAAGGGACAGAGATGACACTTATCGGGCCTGGCATCTTCACCACGTTGTATGCATAGTGATAGGCTGCCATGAATTTGGCGAGTGCTGGACGGCCAAGTATCCCATTGTAAGGCAATGGAAAATCAGCAACGTCAAAAGTGACCCTCTCAGTTCTGAAGTTCAACTCGCTGCCAAATGTTACCGGCAATGTGATCTTTCCCTTCGGCTTGCTCCTTCCCGGATTGATTCCTTGGAATGTGCCGCTCTCTTCGAGCTCACTATCAGGGATCTGGAGTTTCTGGAGTACGGCGGAGGAGATCAGGTTCAAGCCGGCCCCGCCGTCAACTAGCATCTTAGTGACCTTGAGGTTGCGGATAGTTGGTGAAACAAACATCGGCAAGCACCCGACCGCAGTTATGCGATCAGGGTGGTCCTCAATATCAAAGATGATAGGCTTGCTGGACCATTTCAGAGGCCTGCGTGACTCGACGGGTGGTTCTGCCGCATTGACTTCCCGCACCCACTGTTTGAGCTGGCGGTGTGAAGTATGCAGAGAAGCACCGGCGTCAACGCACAGGACCTCTGTGGCTTTCTGAAACTCCTGCTCATCGGCCTCATCATCTTCCATGTCTTCATCATCGCCGTCATCTTCATCCTTGTCGCGGCCGCGGGGAGGTCTGTCTCCTTGCCGCTGCTTGGCCTTGCCGCGGCGTCCTCCCCGGCCGGGACGTTTCTTGCCAGCTCCTCCAGCACCTTCCTGGGCCTTCTCCTTGTTGCGTCGCTCGTACTCATCCTTGTGCTGTTCGACAAGCTGCTCGACCTTCTTACAGCTCTGGAGATCATGGCCCTTGGTGTGGTGGATCTTGCAATACTGCTTGTCGTTGCTGCCCTGCTTGTCGGCGACCGCCACAGCCTGGTTGCCGGAGCTGCCAACTTTGGCTTCCTTAGCGCCACCTCCGCTGCCGGACTGCTCAACAACTAGCACATCTTTGCCTTTCTTCTTCCTGTTGTTCCGCCGCCGGTTTTTCTTTGCCGGGGCGGTCCCATCACTGTCAGATCCTCCTGCTTCTGTATTCTCTCCGGGGAGCCACCTCCCCTACTCAGCACGCGCACACTTGTCGGCCAGGGCATATAGCTCACTGACGTCTCTAATCTTGCACATTGCCATCTCCTCCCGCATCCTGCGGTTTCGCACGTTCTGATGGAACACGCTGATCACCGTGGCAGGGTGGACATCTGGGATGTTGTGCTGTACACGGCTGAATCTCTGGATGTACTTGCGCAAGGGCTCTCCTTCCTTCTGGGCGAGCAGGTGAAGATCGCTCTCTTGACCATGAGGCTTGTGGCCGCTTGTAAAGGCGCCGACAAACTGATGGCAGAGGTCGGCCCAGGAGGATATGGAGTTTTCCGGCAAGTGCATGAGCCAGGATCTGACATTGGGCTTGAGTACCAGAGGGAAGTAGTTGGCCAGGATCTTGTCGTCCCGCCCCCCGACAGCCTGCACCGCGATGGTGTAGATGCTGAGGAACTCCGACTGATGCGTCTGGCTGTCGTACTTCTCTGGTACATCTGGCTTGAAATTCTTCGTGTTCGGCCACTGGACTTGCCGCAACTCACGAGTGAACGCAGGGCAACCCACCACGTACGGCAAGTCGCCTGGTCGCCCTGGTGCATGCATGTCGACAGTGGGCCCAGCGCGCTGGTCTAATTGACGCCGCGCTTCTCTTCGGCGCTTGATGCGAGTTCGAGCATCTTCTTGCTGTCGTTCTTGAAGAACTTGGCGCTGATCGCGACAAGCTCGTGGATCCGACGATGCGGTGGAGTCGCTATCGAGGTGGATCCTGTGAGTCGGCGATCTTGGCCTTCGGGGTGGAGAGTGCACGGTGGTTGCACCCCCACCGGTTTCGTCGCCACCGGCTCGCGCCTGGCAACCCTGCCACGGTAGCGACACACTCGGTTGCCGCGGAGTGTCGCCGTTGGCGTAGCCAATGAGACTCTGAATGGTGGCCCTCCATTCGTCGATCTTATCCGCTGTTGGAGGGTAATCCAGGAGCAGTTGAGCTCGCGCCAAAGCTTCTGCTTTAGTGGTGGGCGGTAGTGGCGAACGGTGCGAGGAGCGGGATATGCTCGGACTTCTAACTATGTTAGAAGGAGCAGTATCCCGTCGAGGCGACCGTGCCACGCTCGTGCCAGCATGTTGGCGTGCATGCTGGTCTTGAGCACCCCGAGATCCACCATCTCGATCTTGGTCCAACAAACGTATGGTACTGCGAATACCATGACATTGTTGGTCCTGCACCTCCTGAGATGGGCGCGGTGCATGAACGGATGCCGAGGTCGGCGCAGCCTTGTCCTTGGACCTGGCAGCACCGTGGGCTCCCTCGTCGACATCCGTTCTTCCGCCGGCACCTACCCCACCACCCGTTTGCTCCGGTGGTGGTGGGATCGACGCGGACGGAGCAGCTGCCTCCGAAGCCTTCTTCTTCGGTGGCATGTTGATGAAGATGATGAAGATCTAGCTCGTGTGAACTGGTGAACCACGAACACCTATAGGACCGGCGGACCGAGCCCCTTTCGGTTCGGCGGGGGGCGGAGGTCGCACGAAGAGCAGATTGAGGCGAAGCACACAAGTGGTTTTTACCCAGCTTCGGAGCTCTCCGGAGAGATAACACTCCTACTGCTGCATGTTTGTGTGTGTATTGAGTTCTTGCTCGAGACCGAGCGTGAGTGTTTCTGCCTTCCAGGTTCCGAACCTCCTCTACGTTGCGCATGGGCCTACTTTTATATGCGAAAGGGGTCACCGACAGGTGGCAACGTAGACAAGGACAAAAATGGAAAAGGAGTTGCGGTTGGTGCAACTACCTGTACAGTGTATCCTACCTAACCCTGACGGCATGGGACAAAGGCATTAAATGCCCGTCTGCGTCGACCAAATAGTGCAAAAGGGACCGTCAGGGACACCACCACTTGCCACGATGGTAATCTTGCATGCCATCGCGCACCGCTGGCTGAACAGCCTTCCGCCATGCGCGCCTGGAAAGGCCCCAAGGTGACACGTTGGTGGATGCGCTGGAGCGCGGGTACAGGGTGTTAGCTTTGCCGCGGCAAGCTCCTTGCCGCGGTCGTTGTCTTGTCACGCCCGGAAGCTTGTCGCTCACCGGGCCTCGCCGGGACGCGTGGCGCGTCGCGGCAAGTTCCTCGAGATGCCTTGGCTGGCCTTCCCGGCAAGCTCCTCTTGCCCGGGCCTTGTCTCCTTGACTTGACTATTTTGTTCTTGAATGGCCGGTTGGCCTTCCCGGCAAGCTCCTCTTTCCGGGGCCTTGTGTTCTTGGATGGCTCCAAAGGAACCATGGAGGACCTTGGCGGTCACCCAGCAAGCCTTGCCGCGGGGCGCTGCCACTGCCCGTGCACAAGTTCGGGATACTAGGGTATCCCTACTCTAGTACACCGACACCTTGAGTCCTTCGAAGTTGCCCTCCAAGAACTTGAAACCATCATGCGATAGCCCCACGATGGGCGCCAACTGTCGTGGTTTTGTCATGGCAGATGTCCTCATGAAAGGACTTAGTCGTGGAGCCATCGCTATGGGTTAGCTTGAAGGGGTCAAAGCGGACACAAGGACGCAAGAGAGTTTATACTAGTTCGGCCCCTTCGATGAAGGTAAAAGCCTATGTCTAGTTGTGATGGAATTGATGGGGGTTTCGATGACTAGGGAGCAAACAAGCTTTGCCTAAGTCTCGAGTTGTTTTCTGTCCTCCTGAATCGCCGCCGGGTCGTCCCCTTATATACATGGGTGACGCCCGTCGGTTTGGAGAGTCCCGAGACCGGCTCATAGACGTGTATGGTTCGGTCTCTAGTATTTCTAACTTATAACACAAGTTACATACTAATGCCAGTTCACGGCTACAAGCCTTAAACCAGTTCTGGGCCTTGGCCCTTATAGAATATCCTCACGGGCTTCAAGCATACTTGACTACTGATGAAGTTAACCCGGCCTCTCCTGGCCGGTTTACGCCCAGTAGTAATATCCCCAACAGTACTGGAGAGGCGGTTCATTCCTCTCAACAAACTGATGGTAAACCATGGAATTAAAATCCAGATAAGAAGGAGGAAATTCCATATCATAATCATGAATAGGTATTCCAAGAAAATTAGCTAGACGGGTTGCATAAATTCCGCCAAAGAAAGCTCCATTAATTCTATTATTATGCAACCTACATGCAACAATGGCTCCCAAATTATAATGTTTATCTCCTAACACAGCACTCCTGAGAACACTGAAATCAGGGACACACATGTGACATGCTTCATCCTTACCATTGATGCACCTACCTATAAAGAGAGCAAAATACTGTATAGCAGGAAAATGAATGCTCCCTATGGTAGCTTGTGTTATATCTCTAGACTTTCCCACAATTATACTAGCAAAAAAATCTGTAAACTCAGACTTGCGAGGCTCACTTGTGCTACCCCATTGTGGAAGTTTGCAAGCAGTATTAAAATCCTCTAAATCCATAGTATAAGAATTTTCATAAAGATCAAACAGGACAGTTTGAGAATTGCGTGAAGATGAAAATTCAAACCTTCTCACAAAGGAATCAGTGAGATAGTGGTACTGATGGCACTTATCTGCCTCGAAGCTCACAAGATCAGCGTTATGCACATATGCGTTAAATTCTTCCTAGTTCCCTGCTCGATCCATAAAGTGCTCTGAAGGCCATTCACAAGCCCGCACTTTAACTTCCCTCGGTGGTTCATCATCCGCATCGCGGTTTGCGGGCCTGGGCCCTTACTTCCTTGAAGGACCACCTTGGTACATTTTCCTAAACATATTTCTTCCTCTGATTTTTTTTTAAATTTTTAGTAACTCAAAATAAAAGAGAACCAAACTCAACAAAATTGATAGCAACTACTCCCACAAGTGCATAGAGACTATATCATGCATTAGAACTACTTGGAACCATATAAATTTGACATGCAAGCTCAAGAACATGGTCACCTTGGCAGCAAAAAATTGCAAAGAATAAAGCACTAGAACAAAAACTAATTGGACCATTGGAGGAGTCACATACCAAAGATCAATCCCACAAAGCAGTTTTGTAAGAGGTGCTTTGAGCAAGGAGATCGAAAATCACAGCAAAATGAGCAAGAACTCGTGCTTGAGCTGATTGGTGATTTTTTGGGGAGGAAGAAGGAGTGTGTGGGTGCAGGAATAAGTGGAGGGGATCCAGCATAGGCCCACGAGGTAGGGGGCGCGCCCAGGGGGGAGGGCGCGCCCTGGACCCTCGTGGCCAGGTTGTTGCTCCCATTGTTGTGTTCTCAGTGCCAGATATTCTCAAATATTCCAGAAAAAATCTTATTTCAATTTCCGGGCATTTGGAGAACTTTTATTTCGGGGTATTTTCTATTGCATGGATAATTCAGAAAACAGACAGAAAATACTAATTTTACTTTATTCAATCTAAATAACAGAAAATAAAAGGAGGGTACAGAAGGTTGTGCTTTCTAACTTCATCCATCTCATGCTCATCAAAAGGAATCCACTAACAAGGTTGATCAGTTCTTGTTAACAAACTCATTTCGAATAACATGGAACCGGAGAAATTACGAATAACACTAGGTTAGCTCCACGGGGATATGCACATCCCCAATAATAAGAATATAATATTTCTTCTTGACAGTAGGAAGAGGAAATTCAAAACCTCCAAAAATAATTGATGGAATTTTTCCAATAGAGTTTATACTATGGACTTGAGGTTGTTTCCTCGGAAAGTGTATTGGATGCTCATTACCATTAACATGAAAAGTGACAATGCCTTTGTTGCAATCAATAACAGCCCCTGGAGTATTCAAAAAGGGTCTTCCAAGAATAATCGACATACTATTGTCCTCGGGAATATCAAGAATAACAAAGTTCGTTAAAATAGTAATGTTTGCAACCACAACAGGCACATCCTCACAAATACCAACAGGTATAGCAGTTGATTTATCGGCCATTTGCAAATATATTTCAGTAGGTGTCACCTTATTCAAATCAAGTCTACGATATGAAGAGAGAGGCATAACACTAACACCGGCTCCAAGATCACATAAAGCAGTTCTAACATAGTTTCTTTTAATGGAGCACGGTATAGTTGGTACTCCTGGATCTCCAAGTTTCTTTGGTATTCCACCCTTAAAAGTATAATTAGCAAGCATGGTGAAAATTTCAGCTTCAGATATCTTTCTTTTATTTGTAACAATTTCTTTCATATACTTGGCATAAGGATTCATTTTGAGCATATCAGTCAAACGCATACGCAAGAAGATAGGTCTAATCATTTTAGCAAAGCGCTCAAAATCCTCATCATCCTTTTTCATGGATGGTTTGGGAGGAAAAGGCATGGTTTTTTGAACCCAAGGTTCTCTTTCTTTACCGTGCTTCCTAGCAAGAAAGTCTCTCTTATCAGAACGTTGATTCTTTGATTGTGGGTTATCAAGATCAACAACAGGTACAATTTCTACATCATTGTCATTACTAGGTTGAGCAACAACATGAACATCATCATTAACATTATCTCTAGGTTCATGTTCATAACCAGATTGTGTTTCAGCATCAGAAATAGAAATATCGTTGGCATTCTTAGGTGTGTCAACAACAGGTTCACTAGAAGCATGCAAAGTCCTATCATTTTTCTTTTTCTTCCTTTTAGAAGGACTAGGTGCATCAACAATAGTTCTCTGAGAGTCTTGCTCAATTCTCTTAGGGTGGCCCTCAGTATACAAAGGTTCCTGAGTCACTTTACCTCGTCTAGTTGCAACTCTAACAGCAAAGTCATTATTCTTACTACTCAATTCATTGAGAAAATCATTCTGAGCCTTACACTATAGGAATCAGCTACTTTGCCTTCAGCCACGGCGGACAGCAAAGGCACGTATGGCGGACGACAAAGGTCTTTGCCGTCCGCCGCTGACGGCAAAAGTGGACGGAAACGTACGGGACGGCAAAGAGCTACATTGCCGTCTGCTTTGGGCGACTGACGGCAAAGGGTCCTTTGCCATCAGCTGCCGACGGCAAAGAATACTGATGGCATTAATTGCACTGTTACTCCGTTATGTGGTTAACGGCAAGCCTTTGCCGTCGGCCGCTGATGGCAAACATCGGAAGGCCTTTGCCGTCCGCTGCTGTAGGCAAAGTTTTTTTCTCTTTGCCGCCCGCCACTGTTGGCAAACTGACCAAATAGGTCAACCTCCCAGGAAGCATAGTTGCCTACCACGTGGCCCCTTTGCCATCCACTGTTGATGGCAAAGAGACCTTTGCCGTCGGTGGCTGACGGCAAAGAGCCTGCATATTGGCTCTTTTTTTCTGGTTTTTTTAAATCCAACAATTTTCACAGCAAATATATATGACATATATAGATATATTTCACAGAGCTATTTAACAGCACATAAGTTTCACAGTAGATGGCATAGTAGCTGATTCCAGTAGTGTTAAGTACTTGTTCTACTTGAGTGGTAACCATAGAAGCATGTTTACTAATAAGTTTAGGTTCAGCTTTAACTCTAGACATATAATCACTCAAGTGTTCAATCATAAAAGCATTGTGTTTTAATTGTCTACCAACATAAGCATTGAAGTTTTCTTGTTTGACAATAAAATTATCAAACTCATCTAAGCATTGGCTAGCGGACTTATAACGAGGAATATCACCTTCATCAAATCTATAAAGAGAATTTACCTTTATTACCTGTGTCATGTTATGAAGACCATGTGTTTCTTCAACAGGAGGTAAATTAAGACCATGTATTTCTTCAACAGGAGGTAAATTCTTAACATCTTCAGCTTTTATACCCTTTTTCATTGATTTCTTTGCCTCTTGCATATATTCGGGACTAAGAAATAGAATACCTCTTTTCTTCGGAGTCGGCTTAGGAGTTGGTTCAGGAAGTGTCCAATTATTTTCATTGGTCAACATATTATTAAATAGAATTTCAGCTTGATCAACAGTTATTTCCCTGAAAACACAACCAGCACAACTATCCAGGTGGTCTCTGGAAGCGTCGGTTAGTCCATTATAAAAGACATCAAGTATTTCATTTTTCTTAAGAGGATGATCAGGCAAAGCATTAAGTAATTGGATAAGCCTCACCCAAGCTTGTGGGAGACTCTCTTCTTTAGTTTGCACAAAATTATATATATTAAAGCAACTTGTTTCTTATGAGTAGGGAAATATTTAGCGGAGAAGTAATAAATCATATCCTGGGGACTACGCACACAACCAGGATCAAGAGAATTTAAACCATATTTTAGCATCACCCTTTAATGAGAACGGAAATATTTTAAGGATATAATAGTAGCGAGTTTTCTCATCATTAGTGAACATGGTGGCTATATCATTTAATTTAGTAACATGTGCCACAACAGTTTCAGATTCATAGCCATAAAAAGGATCAGATTTAACCAAAGTAATTATATCAGGATCAACAGAGAATTCATAATCCTTATCAGTAACAAAGATAGGTGAAGTAGCATAAGCAGGATTATATTTCATTCTAGCATTCAGAGATTTTTGTTTCAGCTTGGCTAATAATTTCTTAAGATCACTTCTATCATTGCAAGCAAGAAAGTCTCTAGCAGTTTCTTCATCCATAACATAACCCTCAGGCACAACAGGCAATTCATATCTAGGGGGAGAATCTTCATCATCACTTTCATCAATATTATCAGTTTCAATAATTTCATTCTCTCTAGCCCTAGCAAGTTGTTCATCAAGAAATTCACCAAGTGGCACAGTAGTATCAAGCATAGAAGTAGTTTCATCATAAGTATCATGCATAGCAGAAGTGGCATCATCAATAACATGCGACATATCAGAATTAATAGCAGAAGCAGGTTTAGGTGTCGCAAGCTTACTCAAAACAGAAGGTGAATCAAGTGGGGAGCTAGATGGCAGTTCCTTACCTCCCCTCCTAGTTGAGGTATAAATTTTAGTTTTCTCGTGTTTCAAGTTCTTAAAAGTGACCAGCAGATATAAATCCCAAGTGACTCAAAGAATAGAGCTATGCTCCCCCGCAACGACGCCATAAAATAGTCTTGATAACCCACAAGTATAGGGGATCACAACAGTTTTCGAGGGTAGAGTATTCAACCCAAATTTATTGATTCGACACAAGGGGAGCCAAAGAATATTCTCAAGTATTAGAAGTTGAGTTGTCAATTCAACCACACCTGGATAACTTCATATCTGTAGCAAAGTATCTAGTAGCAAAGTAGTATGATGGTAACGGTAACAGTGGCAAAAGTAACAGTGATAGTTTCGTAGTGATTGTAACAGTGGCAACGGAAAAGTAAATAAGCGAAGAACAATGTGTGAAAAGCTCGTAGGCATTGGATCAGTGATGGAGAATTATGCCGGATGCGGTTCATCATGTAACAGTCATAACATAGGGTGACACAGAACTAGCTCCAATTCATCAATGTAATGTAGGCATGTATTCCGAAGATAGTCATGCGTGCTTATGGAAAAGAACTTGCATGACATCTTTTGTCCTACCCTCCCGTGGCAGCGGGGTCCTAATGGAAACTAAGGAATATTAAGGCCTCCTTTTAATAGAGTACTGTATCAAAGCATTATCACATATTGAATACATGAACTCCTCAAACTATGGTCATCACCGGGAGTGGTCCCGATTATTGTCACTTCGGGGTTGCCATATCATAACACATAGTAGGTGACTATTGACTTGCAAGATAGGATCAAGAACTCACATATATTCATGAAAACATAATAGGTTCAGATCAGAAATCATGGCACTCGGGCCCTAGTGACAAGCATTAAGCATAGCAAAGTCATTGCAACATCAATCTCAGAACATAGTGGATACTAGGGATCAAACCCTAACAAAACTAACTCGATTACATGATAAATCTTATCCAACCCATCACTGTCTAGCAAGCCTACGATGGAATTACTCACGCACGGCGGCGAGCATCATGAAATTGGTGATGGAGGATGGTTGATGATGACGATGGCGACGAATTCCCCTCTCCAGAGCCCCGAACGGACTCCAGATCAACCCTCCCGAGAGAGTTTAGGGCTTGGCGACGGCTCTGTATCGTAAAATGCGTTGAATCCTTCTCTCTAATTTTTTCTCCCCGAACTTGAATATATAGAGTTGGAGTTGAGGTCGGTGGAGCTCCAAGGGGCCCACGACGCAGGGGGCGCGCCCATGGGGCAGGCGCGCCTCCCACCCTCGTGGACAGGGTGTGGGCCCCCGGGCCTTGATTCTTTTGCCAGTATTTTTTATTATTCGCAAAAATAATCTCCGTGAAGTTTCAGGTCATTCTGAGAACTTTTGTTTCTGCACAAAAATAACACCATGGCAATTCTGCTGAAAACAGCGTCAGTCCAGGTTAGTTCCATTCAAATCAGGCAAGTTAGAGTCCAAAACAAGTGCAAAAGTGTTTGGAAAAGTAGATACGGCGGAGACGTATCATTTCATCCTCACCGTCATCACGCTGTCGTGCTGACAAAGCTCTCCTCGACACTCTGCTGGATCGTGAGTTCGTGGGACGTCACCGAGCCGAACGTGTGCAGATCGCGGAGGTGTCGTACTTTCGGTACTAGGATCGGTCGATCGTGAAGAAGTACGACTACATCAACCACGTTGTCATAACGCTTCCGCTTACGGTCTACGAGGGTACGTAGACAACACTCTCCCCTCTCGTTGCTATGCATCACCATGATCTTGCGTGTGCGTAGGAAAATTTTGAAATTACTACGTTTCCCGACGGGAGGGGTCACTACTAAGGAAAAGGCTAGCAACAGCGCGGATTTTAGATGTATCAGTAGTGCGGGGATAGGCGCTACTAATAAGGCGCTACAGCTAACAGATGGCAGTAGCGCGTGCTCACCGGCGCTACTGCTACAGAAGTGTAGCAGCAGCGCTGTTAGCGGAAGCTCGCTACTGCTAGTAGCTCTAGCGCGCTTTACCTTGACGCGCTACTGCTATCGCGGCACTGCTTCTAACTTCTATACACTCGCTACTGCTAATTTAAGTAGGTTTTTTTTGTTTTTTTTGGCATATTTGTTTTGTATTTGAACAAGCTTTACAGAAGAATCTTTAGCACATAGAAATGTCATCATGATACACATACAAATGCCTGCGAGACCACAAATGTAATCATAGCATGTACATACAAATAGTCTCATCATAATCATCATCCAACACAAAGTGATATCTTGTCGTCATCTAAAAAATAGCGATACATGCAAGTCTCGAATACTTGCAACTACAACAACTTCATCCATCTAAACAAAGGTATATGCAAGAAGTGCTATCACTATGAGTGATAGCGGAACTATGCAGTACATGAGGTGGCGGTTATGAGTCCTCTCTCGCGCTAGCGTGAACCTCAAGTAACTAGCTTCTCCTTCTTGTCTGCTTTTGAAGCCTTTATGGCTGGCACCCGTGAACCCATTCACTTGCGCCTGACACTCATGCCACTCGTTGTACACCCCCGGAACCTTCCCTTTGTACACGACATACCAATTCCATCTCGCCATCAAGAAACTAGGTACCTGTTAGAGATGCATGTTCAGTAAGAGGATGTACAATCATATATATGCAACAAAATATACTAGAGAAACACCAAAAAAGAAAGGGTTAGCAACTAGATGCAACATACAGTATGCAAATTAATTAACTAGAGGTACGCAGGTCATCGTACACAAACTAACAAAGTAGCGTTACGCAAGTTCGGCATGGACCGTGGACATCACAAAGTTTCATCGCTACAAAAAGTATACAAGTTCAACCGACACATATCATCATCATCGGCATCATAAATCACTAGAAGTTCCATCCTTCCATATCATCAAGGACGAACCCTAGCTTCTTGAACGGCGTTAGGTCTAGACGTTGCATGCCTATGTGAGTTCGGACGTCAGCTCGCGATATAGGGCCGTGGTGGAACATCCCCTTCTCATCGACGACTTATTTCATGATGATCGTCGCAATGTCGCTTTGGATGCAAAAGAAGTCATCTCTAAGTTTATAATCCGCTTCTCCATGAGATTCTAGCCACTTGTGGATACGATCATCATTTCTGCTGTTAATACAAAGCTTTTAGTGATCCGTGTTGAACTGAATCATGAGATGGACGATGTAGAATCCATCCTTCCTGCTTGGTTTTGGGACATGGATGCAGGAGAAGTTAGTTTTATGCGCGAAACCCATCTTCTTGTTCCTTTGTTTCTTGATCTGCACGTGGCCACCTCTAAAGCTGAAGCCTTGGAGAGCATCATCTAGAATATGCATTATGTGGGTGTAGTCTTTTTCTCGTAGTAACTGGAAGGGTCAAAATACATGGCGTGGTAGACTTGCGGGTAAAGAACGATAAGGACGGCGCACCCGTTGCTGCGGGGAAAAGACACCTCAAATTATTCCCCATATGAGAGAGAAGGAATGATTGAAATGTACGAAAGGGTTGTCCGGAACTGACTTACTTTGGATGATAAGGCACGAGGACAATTTCCCGGTCCTTATTCTATACCATGAAGTTTTGGAGGTACTCCCTAGCACTTTCACGCTCAAAGTCGCTGAGACTCAAGAAAGACTCGTGCATGTAGTACGGATCCACCACGCAGATTTTCGAGACTTCTTCACTCTTCATGACGGAGCTCATATGTAGCGCAAAAAGGCGGACGATAGTAAAATCAAGCCGCCTTGTTAGAAACATCTCAAAGATATGGTCAAACCGCAGGAAGAACACCTCCGTGGGCCGTGTGTCAACGTAGAACTTCCCCTCAGGCACATGAGCCGCGTATGTCGGATATCCTGGATCCTTTGAGGCTAGTAGGCTTTTCTCAGCTGACAGCACATGGTCGTGCAGTCTCCTGAGATCCCCTGATAGTGCCTCCAGCGGTTTCGGCGGTAGCAACGGCTCGCCCGTGAGATGGAACATGACTGCACTTTTCATGGGTACACGCTCTTCAGAATGCATCGTCTGGCGGCTATGTGCTCTGGCTTGTTTGGAGGCAGTTACATTCCCCGATCTCTTCCTCTCCTTTTTCTTGGGCACACCTTCCAGACCCTTCTTTAACCCCTGCCCCAGCGTTCCCGGGCTAAGTACTGTACGACCCTCGCGCCCGGCTAGTTGAGCCTGTGTTGAGGCGGCATCTTCAGGCGTGTCCTGTGAGGATTTCATGAAGAGAGACTTTTTGCAATCCATGGTACGACCCTGCCCGGGCATATCATCCATATCCTCATTAGCAAGCTGATAGCCCGATTCGTCATATGGTTGACTCATCATATCTATGTCACAGTCATACGCATTTGTATTGAGGTAATCCATAGGGTCGACCTCCGTCTCATCATCCATTCTCTGTTCTACAGGAGAAATTACATTAGCCATAACTATTGCACCCCGTTCATCATGTCGTCCGCCGCTCTCACCCAGCACTACAGGAGCTGGTAATTGCGTAGGCGGGGTGGTGGTCTTCGCACATGCTTGTTGATGTGTGGTAGTTATTGGTGTGCTCTCGGCCGGCTCCAGACAAATAAGATTCTTCGGCCATAGCAGCATCCAATTCTTGCAGCTTCCAATCCACGGCGGGGTCTTGTCGTCCGCTCCCACATGCTGTACTGGAGGAGGCAAATCCTCGTGCCCCGATTTCACACTGGTCAAGCTAACCCTGAAGTGCCCAGCGGGGATCGGCTGGTTGTGGAATGTGCGTTGAGAGGTGTCCATTATCATCCCCTTTCCCACGTCCACCTTCTGGCCTTTGATCAAGTAGAGTACGGTGCACGGGGTTTCTTTCGCCTGCAAACACATATGTCTGTGGCGTAAAACAACCGAAAGGCAACAAAAATGGAATATTATATATATATATATGTTCGTGCGACATGTAATTACCGTGACGGCATCGAGCTCAGCCAAAGACGAAGGCCCACCTAGCGCGCCTGAGACTGAGGACGGGCTGCTATGAGCGGGAGCGGCTGCGAGAGGAGGCCCGGTTGCGTGAGCAAGTGTTGGTGCGATGGTGTTGTTGTTCATGGAGTTGCTCCCGACGAAACTGAGCATCGGGAAATCATGCACCATCTTGTCTGGATTTTCCTTCGCCCAGTTGATGATAACTGGAACCAAGTTAGTAGCGAAATCATTTCTGCAGGCAGTTACAGCTGCATTGACTGCCTGCTGTAGCAACTCATATTTGTCCTCGGCTGCTTTTTTCGCATCCTCAGCTGCTTTTTTCTCGATCGCAAGCTTCACCTTCGCGTCGATGTCCGCCTGACTAAACTTCTTTTTCAGATTCTTGGCCTCCGGGCCCTCGCTGTAAAACACCTTCCACGTGGCGCCGTCTCCAGCGCCGTGCACACGACCATATTGCGGTCGCTGATCCAAAGGGAGTCCCTTAAGTTCGTTCAAGGACCGGTTGAGAGGGGTGTCCCACTTGGGCCTCATCGAAGAAGTAGGGCTTTCGGCTGCAAGCTGGTGTTGCTTCTCCAGTAGTCTAATCAATTTCCTCGTGATCTTGTCCGTGTAAAAAACCTTTTTCTCCTTGTCCCACTTGTAGCGGGCCCTGATGAAGTCATGCTCCAAGGGGTTGGTGAACTTCGCGAAGGGGTCTGGGAGACCCGCGGCTTCACGTTCCGCGTCCTCCTTATCCCATATGGGCCTTTTACCGAGGTAGCCACGGCTTCCGAGGCGATGCTTCCCCGTGTTCCTTTGCTGAAGGCTCTTGAATTTCGCAGCCTTAGCCTGGGCTGCCTCGGTAGCGCAAGTGTCCTTGAACTTTTCGAACTCCTCTTCCGTAAGTGTCCAATTTTCCTCCAGAATCTTGGACAAGGGTTCATCAGCCTCAATAGCTCGTTTCACCCTCATTTTCCAGGAGGCCAAATCATTGCTGAACATGCCCCTGGTGTGTTTGTTAATCTTTTTCATCTTCGGATCATCCCACGGTTGTTCTATGTTATCATCCTGGTCGGGGAACTTGAATCTCTTGTGCAACTTTGTTAGGAGCAACTGCGTCAAATGTTCTTTACTCCTTAAGTTATCGTCGTTGATGCTCGCGCATTCCCGTAGGATGCATCCTACTTGGTTCCCATAGCACTTGTGAGGTTCTTCCGGCTCTAACGGCTCAAACTTACCAGGTGCCATCTTTGTAATCACAAGTCGTCCAGTCCCTAGTTTGTTAGGTTTTCGTATCCTCTGCTTCTTATGCTTCCTCTTTTCGGTAGCGGCATCGGGGCCGGTACCTTCCCTGACGGTACCTTCCTGCCGGTACCTTCCCCACCGGTCTCGGTGCCGCCATCGGTGCTGGCACTGTTGGTGTCGATGTCGGCTTCAGTGCCATCATCGAGGTCGACCTGCAAACATTGCTTAGCAGTCAAATAGTCGAGGTACTCTTGTTCACCCTCATAATCCATCTCGTCTACATCTTGGTCAGAAGGCCGAGTTTCTTCGTTGTTCGACATGTTTCCTATGATTAAGCGTCCTCATTTATTTCTAAAAGTATGAATAAATGAGAAATGACATAAAAAGAAATCTATGTGCCAGCACTCGATATGCCAACTATGTAGCACAAAATCATGCCTTTATTCACGGGAAATTTCGGCACGACCTTTGCTAAAAATGGACATATCGAGCGCCTGAAATTCACCGGAACGGAAATGAATCAACATTCCGGCGTAACATAGGCCACTCGGATCATTTTCCAAACATGACATGTCCAAAACATGACATATGCACATATCACATGTCCAGTTCAAATTTGCACATATCACATGTCCAGTTCAAATTTTGAAACCTAGCTAAATTCATAACTAAACAGATAACCTAATTAACATACTGCCCTAACTAAAACCTAAGTAAATTAACCGAAGAACCCTGGCAGAGAGAGGGGGGGGTTTACAGAGGGTGCAGGGGCGAGGAGGCAGGCCCGACGACGGCCGGGAGGGGAGAGGAGGGAGGCGAGGGCCGACAGGT
>NC_041383.1:81503922-81635463 GCF_002162155.2 Triticum dicoccoides | reverse complement strand
GGGATGAAGCAGGGCGGGTGAGAATTTTGGGTTAAGTGGACATAGCAGTAGCGCATTTGGACAAAACGCGCTGCTACTACCTTCAGTAGTTGTAGCGCTTTATACGAAATTCGCTTCTACTAACTTCAGTATCTGTAGCGGTTTAGGCAAAACGCGCTGCTACTACCTTCGCTACTGCCAGTTTTCCTTTTTCTTTTCCTTTATTTTATCCCACTTTTATTTCCCGAGGGCAGTGAACGAAGGGAGGGCAATATATATTGCATCATTTGACGGTTAAATATGTATGCAAAATAGTAACATATATATTACACATCGTTGGACCCATTCATAATAATGGCTAAGTGTGTATACAAAATAGGAACACATATATATATATATTACATCATTTGACTGATAACATAAGTTTCCTCAGTGCTGACGTTTTCGTTTTTGAGTCAGCTTCTTTCCCTTCTTGTTCGTCGAAGAATAATTGAGCCCCTCATTGTGACTTTGCCTTTTCCATGGAGTACGATTTTTCTTAGGTAATGTAGTATTGATTCTTCTTTTGACGTATACTTCATCATCATCGTCATCTTCCCTCATTGGGTTGCCGTACTGATCATAGTCTTCCTCGTTGGAGACTCCATCCATTCCAATGATCTTCCTTTTGCCTCTCCTCAAGACAACATGGCTGGGATTGCACGGGTCAGTTATGAAGAAGCATTGTGTCATGTGCTTAGCCTGTATGCATGGCTCGTTTTTTGCGACAGCATTCACGGTAGCACTCTTGGCGTCGGGTATAGTCATGGTAGTGAAAATCCGGCTTTCTCTTTCGACATTCTTAGCCCATCTGACACGGAACATCGTCGTGTTGTGCAGTCCAGAGTAGTCAAGCTCCCAGATCTCCTCGACCCTTCCATAAAATCGTTCAGTTGCGCCGTTGTCGCTGTCGGTCATGCATTCCATCGTCATCCTTGAGTTCTGATCATCACTGTCCATATCTTTGGCCTCCGTGTAGAACGTGTATCCATTGATATCATATGCCTGATAGGTTACGAGGTTGGGCGAGGGGCCATGTGCTAAGGCGTATATGAGCAATTCGTCCTTAGAGCCCTCCTCCGGAGGATTAGCAATAATATGCTCTTTGAACCAATGCAGGAAAGTGGAGTTGTGCTCTCTAGTAACTTCGGCGTCCGTCCTGCATACCCCCCGGTCACGATACTTCTTTGCGATAATTTCTTTGTGCAGTGCGACGAAAGGATCTACCTCATCTAGGTGTTGTAGCACTACCAAGTTTGCTCTGTCAAAGTCGCTGCGTCGATCTGAGTATGCCACGTGCAGTTCCCTGCGACCGTTGCAGTGAACATCGCCTTTGAGCCTCCCATCGTGCTTGTTAACGGGCAAACCAACACTAACACCAGGCGGGTAGTCTGCGCCATATAAAAAATTCTCACAGAAAGAGATGCACTCTTGTGCCACATAGCCCTGGACGATGCTTCCATCCGGACAGGACATGTTACGAACGAATCCTTTGATGATCCCATTCATCCTCTCAAATGGCATCATGTTGTGCAGGAATGACGGCCCTAGGTCTATTATGTCATCCACAATATGGACACACAGATGCACCATCACGTCAAAGAACGCGGGCGAGAAGTACATCTCAAGCTCATCAGTATCACAACGATCTCTTCCTGTAGCCATTGGAGTTGCTTCACACTGATCGACTTTCGGGAGATGACGTCGAAAAAGTTGCAGAGACCAATAAGCGTGTCACAGACATGCTTGTCCATTATCCCTCTAAGGGAAACAGGTAGTATCTGCATCATCATCACATGACAGTCATGAGACTTCATCCCGCTGAACCTTTTCTTGTCCGTGTCTAGATATCTGCTTGTCTTGCCACGGTAACCGGAACTAACTTTGACTCTGGTAAGGCACGTAAAGAAGGCATTGATCTCAGCCTGACTTAAGGTGAAGCAAGAAGGGGGGCAATAATACTCTTTCTTTATTTTCTTGCCCTTCTTCTCCCGTGCCTCTGCCTCCGTCTCTGTCTCGTCTGACATTTTACGGGGCGGCATGTGCAAATCTTACCTAATTTTCAAATCTTGCAAGCCTTTTCTTGCCTTCGGCCCATCCTTGGTCTTATCCGGCATGTTCATCAGTGTTGCGAGCAAGCTCTCAAGGACATTCTTACAGATATGCATTTGATCAAGGCAATGAGGTGTATCGAGTTTGTGCCAGTACTCCAAGTCCCAGAACACATACCTCGTCTTCCATACCTTCAGCAGCGGCTCCGACGCCTTTCTCATCGTCTTTCCCGGCGCGGGGCACTCCTTCTAGTTTTTCAAAAGCTCATCGATTTCGGCACCGCTCCGCTTACGTGGAGGTGCTCGATGCTTAGCATGACCATTGAATAGATCTCCACGGTTTATCCACCGGTCGTCCTGTTCAAGCCATCTTCGATGCCCCATGTACACGATTTTCCAAGACCCGCCATCTTTCCTTGATGTTAGCTGCTGAGACGTCGTATCATCCATGCACCGCGTGCATCCGCAATATCCATGGCACACCTGGCCTGCCACATATCTGTAACCGAGATAGTCCTGTACTGTCGTGATCAGCGTGACTCTGATGTTGAAATACTCACCTATTCTGGCGTCCCATGTCTTGGCCGGTGTTTTCCATAACGTGTCTAACTCCTCTTGAAGTAGCCCCAGATACAAATTAATATTATTTCCTGGTTGTTTCGGCCCTTGAATAAGCATGCTCATGTGAATGTACTTCGATTTCATGCACAACCAGGGGGGAGGTTGTACATCCATACAAACACGGGCCATGTGCTATGGTTGGTGTTCTGGTTGCCAAACGGATTCATGCCATCGGTACACGTGCCGAGCACGATGTTCCTTGCATCACATTCCAAATACCTGTAGAAGCTGTTCAACGCTCTCCACTGGCTTCCATCCTTCACGTGTCTCAGCTTCAGATCATCTCCATCATCGGGCTTCTTCCTCTCCGCGTGCCAGCGCATTAGATTTGCATCCTTGGGATCTACAAAATACCTCTGGAGACGGGAATTATCGGTAAGTACCATACAACTTTCTGGGGATATTTCTTCCCGGCCTTCTTGTATCGAGAAGCATTGCACACGGACAACTTGTTTTTTCCGCGTGCTCCTTCCGATAAATTATGGAATCGTTGATGCATGCATGGTATCTAACGTGTGGCAGATCAAGAGGGCACACGATCTTCTTGGCCTCCTCAACACTAGTAGGACATAGATTACCCGCGGGAAGAACATCCTTTAGGTACTTGAGATGCTCATCGAGGCTAGTGTCGGTCCATTTGTTTTTAGCCTTCGTCTTCAGGAGTTGGAGCGTGAAACTCAAGCGGGTCACATCAGGATTGCAACCATAATACAATGGAGTGTTCGAGTCTACCACTAGTTGCTCCAGCTTAGCCTCCTCTCTAGAAGCAGCTCTCTCAGTACTCGTCTCCTTGCGAAGCAATGCTTGAACATGAGGGTCCCACACGATTGAACTTAGTACCGACGAACTCTGCTGCGTGGAGTTCATGTCGTTCTCTCCGCCGCCATGTCCGGCCCCTTCTCCTCCGCCATGTCCGGCCCCTTCTCTGCCGCCATGTCCGGCCTCTTTGTAACACCCATGATGCGGCTATATCTCCCACGTGTCGAAGCACGACTTAGAGGCATAACCGCATTGTGGTTTTGTCGCAAGAAGGGTCATCTTCACACAATCCCATGTAATGAACAAGAATGGGATAAAGAGTTGGCTTACAATCGCCACTTCACACAATGAACATATAATTCAAACATCATTCAGAGTACACACATAGTCCGACAACGGACGAAGCAAAAAGAAAAGAAGATAACCCAACTGCTAGATCCCCGATCGTCCCAACTGGGCTCCACTACTAATCAACAAGAAACAACACATAGCAACAACTAAGATCTTCGTTGAGCTCCCATCTGGGCTCGGTTGCATCATCAACACTGGTATCATCGGGACCTGCAACTGTTGTGATAGTATCTGGTGAGTCACGAGGACTCAGCAATCTCAAAACCCACGAGATCAAGACTATTTAAGCTTATGGGAAAGGAAGGGGTAAAGTGGTGAGGTTGCAGCAGTGACTAAGCATATATGGTGGCTGACATACGCAAATAAGAGCGAGAAGAGAGCAAATGGAACGGTCGTGAAGCTAGCAATGATCAAGAAGTGATCCTGAACTCCTACGTACGTCAAACATAACCCAAAACCGTGTTCACTTCCCGGACTCCGCTGAAAAGAGACCATCACGGCTACACACACGGTTGATGCGTTTTAAATCAGTTCTGGTGTCAAGTTATCTACAACCGGACTTTAACAAATTCCCATCTGCCTCATAACCGTGGGCACAGCTTTCGAAAGATAATATACCCTGCAGGGGTGTAACAACTTAGCCCATCACAAGCTCTCACGGTCAACGAAGGATATACCTTCTCCCGGGAAGACCCGATCAGCCTCGGAATCCCGGTTCGCAAGACATTTCGACAATGGTAAAACAAGACCAGCAAAGCCACCCGATGTGCCGACAAATCCTGATAGGAGCTGCACATATCTCGTTCTCAAGGCACACCGGATTGTCCAAACTTCCGGTAGGCCAGCCCAAAGTTGCCCCTGGTGGCCACCGGCGGTTGACAGGTTGGACCAACACTCACGACGGGCACTGGCCCGGGGGGTAAAATAAAGATGACCCTTGAGTTTGCAGAACCCAAGGGAAAAAGGCTTAGGTAGGCAAATGGTAAAACCAAGGTTGGGCCTTGCTGGAGGAGTTTTATTCAAAGCGAACTGTCAAGGGGGTCCCATAAATCACCCAACCGCGTAAGGAACGCAAAATCCGGGAACATAACACCGGTATGACGGGAACAAACCACCAGGCATAAGGCCGAGTCTTCCACCCTTTACCAAGTATATAGATGCATTAATTAAATAAGGAATATTGTGATATCCCAAAATAATCCTGTCCATCATGAAGCAATGTTCAACTTCACCTGCAACTAATAACGCTATAAGAGGGGCTGAGCCAAAGCGGTAACATAGCCAAACAATGGTTTGCTAGGAAGGGTGAAAAGGTTACAGGCTGACATGGAAATATGGGAGGCATGGTAAACAAGTGATAGGTAGCGCAGCATAGTGATAGAACGAAGCAACTAGCAAGCAAAGATAGAAGTGATATCAAGGGTAATGGTCATCTTGCCTGAAATCCCGCAAGGAAGAACGAGTCCATGAAGAAGACCAACGGACGTAGTCGAACGAATCCTCACAACTCTGAAACGAAACCGAAGCTAACGGGAGAAGCAAAACGGAAAGAAGCAAACAACATGTTAAACACACAAGCATAAACATGGCATGATGCACAATCAAGTATGATGCATGTCCGGTTTAATGAGGCATGGCATAGCAAAGTGCAACAAACAATACTACAAGTTAAGTGGAGCTCAATATGCATATTGACGAAACACCACATCGAGTTATTTAGTTCACTCTAGTTTAGGTACACAACAATATTAAATGTGGTTAAACATGGCAAGGGGTGAAGCATAATTGAACTCCATATTTAGGCAAGTTTAAATGAGGCCGGAAACACAAACAACAATTACGGAAAGTCCCCATGCCATTTAGTAGTTTAATGCAAACACAGTTTTAAGCATTTTAATTGTTGTTATCATGATGCGGATGACATATGCAAGTTATATGCAATTTTATGAAAATGTTAACATGAGCATGATACGAGGCATTTGTTCACCATGGCGGAACAAAAAGGGTGCCACGGCGGCGAAACAAAAATGGTGCCACGGCAACATATCCGAAAATGATGCCACGGCAACATATCCTAAAATGATGCCATGGCAACATATCGGTTCCGGTAGCTCACGGAGATACCGGTGCAAAAGGAGGCGTGCGCATGTGCAGGACATGCAAAAGATGGTGGGGTGATCCCGGTTACCGGGTTCCCCACGGGACGGTGGCATGGCAAAAGAGGGGCATCGCAAGGACGATTCGATCACGGTGCAAAACTCGAGCATCTCATACAACCAAGCATGCATTCGTTCACGGTTGATCGTCTCGGGGTTATACCTTTGAAGCGTGCGTTTCGAGGCAGAGCGAGTTTGGTGCAATGTAGATGGAAGTAGACATTCTCGTGATGGTAGTGGAAGTAGACGTTCACGAGTCGTCGTGGGAAGTAGTCGTACACGTTTCGTAGTAGTACATGTCGGCGGTAGTAGTTGTTCGGGGTCTTGGCGGGTCGTCATGTAGCCGTACATGTTCGTCGTGGTACACGGTTCGTAGACGTTCGAGTAATCAGTAGAGGAAGTTGTGGTACACGGCCGTAGATGTTCGGCGTCGTCGGTAGAGGTACTTGGCGGACCATGTAGTCGAACTTGGCGCATCCGAAGGGGTACTTGACGAAATCCACCTCGGATGTAGTCGTACCCGTGTAGTCGGACTTGACAAAAAAAATGCACACCGGCTGCAGTAACGGTACTTGGTGAATCCCGGAGACGGTACTTGGCGAATTCCACGCTCGGTGGTCGTTGGACTTGGCGTCAACAGCAACAGGGGCGCAATGCAGGGGCGACGGCCGCGGGACTTCGGTCGCAGGGAAGGAGCACCACGGCAGCAGAGGAGACCAGCGTGCACGGGCTCTCGTGAAGAGGAGGCAGGGGACTCAGGGCTCCTGGTGGAGGAGGCGGCAAGGGGCGTGCGGTCCTCGGGCGGCGAGGAGGCGCCATGGAGGAGGAGAGGAAGGAGGCCGGCTGATGCGGGCGCAGGTGCTCGAGGAGGTCGATGAGCAACGGGCGGCGGGGACGCGACCTCGGGGCTCTGCGCCTGCAGGCGGAGGCTATGGCACTGGAGGTCGAGGAGCGACGGGGAGGAGGCCGCAGGGCGGCGCAGAGATAGGAGGCAGGGCGCGGGCGACAGCTGCGGGAGGTGACACGCTTGAGGGCGCGGCACGATTGGACGGCGGGGAGGCAGCGGCAGCAGGGCACGGCAGTGCGCGGGGACGGCTCGAGCACGGTGGTCGCGGGGGCGCTCGAGAAGGGGAGGCGTCGCGAGGCGGAGATGGTTCGGCGGCGGGGTCGTGCGCGAGGAGAGGAGGTGGAGACGAGCTGAGGCGCGAGGGGATCGAGCGCTGGCTCTCCCTGGCGATGCGGTGCACGAGTGTGGCGGCGGGCAAAGGAGGAACAAGAGGAGATGAGATGGGATCGAGGTGAGCTCTCTTCTGCGCTAGGGTTAGAGGGGGCGCGGCTGGGCCTTGGAACGGGCCGGTCTGGTCTACCTGGGCTGGGCTCTCTTCTATCTCTCACGCACATTCTTTAGCAGAAAAGAAATAGAGAGAAGAAAAAGAAAGAGAGGGTTAGGAAAGGATTTGCGCATGGGGACAATTTTCCCGGACTCACAAAAATATGCTCGTTCCAAGAAAAATAGAAAGGCCATGATTGAAAGATTTAAATTCAAACTCATTTGAATTTAATTCAAATGGGTTTGAACTAGGACTTTATAAAAGGAAGGTCCAAAAATGTTCGGATTTTTGGTGGAGCTCCGGGAAAATGGCAAAAGAATTATATGGCAAGGTTGGAGACCAAGAATTAAGATAACAAAGGTATGGGATATTTTGCAAGTGGGTTATGGTTAATTCCAAATAAATGGAATAATTTTATTATAGCTCCCTAATAATATTGAGAGGCTTTAATATGTTATGAAGAGAAATCACAAGTGAATTCCCTCGATTTAAATAGATCAAAAGATCTATGCAATTTATTTAGTTGAGTTTTAAAAAATTAAATGGCATGCTGGCATTATGCAATGCAAGAGATGACAAGAAGAAATGCAACAATCAGAAATAAAACACACGGCGAAACTCGGAATATCTGGAAGTCTTCTGGAGCATCGGTCTCGGGTATAGCCATCCATGAAACTAGTCATGATCAGGTGCGCTTCGACACGACCATCGTCATGGGGGTCGAGCCAAACTATTCCTTTGCATTTTCGACACGGACATAAAACCTCTGTCCGGTTATTTTCTTTCATGTCCTGCACCGCCGACCGCAACAACCTGTCCACCATCGTTCCACTGACCATCGTCAACTCTGCATGGTAATAATAAACAAATTGATTATAAAAATGCATGCATGCATCAAAGTCATACAAAAATTTGGCATGACCTTCCCTAAAAATAGGACATATATGGATCTAGAGTTTGCCCGGAATTCGCCGAAAGGGAAATAAATCGACATTTCGGCAAAACATAGGCAACTCAAAAGCACAATTTGGGGTGCCACACACACAAATTCCACAAACATATCACACACACATAAAGAGAAATCACAAGTGAATTCCCTCGATTTAAATAGATCAAAAGATCTATGCAATTTATTTAGTTGAGTTTTAAAAAATTAAATGGCATGATGGAATTATGCAATGCAAGAGATGACAAGAAGAAATGCAACAAACAAAAATAAAACACACGGCGAAACTCGAAATAGCTGGAAGTCTTCTGGAGCGTCGGTCTCGGGGCCTTACAACACTCCACCACTACAAGAGGATCTCGTCCCGAGATCTAGGATGGCACCGGAGAGAAACGGAAGAGGAAGAGAAGAGGTAAAACTAAGGTGCTTCTTCGACAAATGAGTGAAACCACGAACCTTGAGAGGTTGGAAAGTTGAAAGAGAGAACACAATGGGAGTTGAACACACTTGAGAGCACGACGGTAGAAAAATAGAAACAAGGAACACCATTTGAACCTTGGAGGTTGCAAAGCTATGAATGACGAGTACAATGGACAAGAAGGAACTGGAACCACTCTGGTTGAAACAAGATAAACAAGGAACAAGGATGATCAAATTCGGGCAGCACTCCGGTTGAAAAGAGATGCAAGACTTGATAAGATGAAAAGAACTTGAAGAGATGACACAACACTTCGGTTAACTGGATAAGCATGAAAAGAACATGATCCTCAATTCGAGAAGATGAGTGAAGAGAGCAACATCACAATGCCTTCGAAAGAAAGAATAGAAGATAGATCATTGGAATAACAAAATGGAGAAGGAAATGATAACTTCTGCCACAAATAAGCTTGGAAAGCACCCTTCCGAGAAGGTTATAACAGAGTTGTTGAAAAAATCAACAACGAAACGAATAAGCTTGTAGTGGGCTTATGGAAAAACATCTCAAAACTATGAGGTGACAACCGTCCACTAACGGAAACCATTGATTGCTTGAGATCAACGAAGAGATGAAAACTTCTTTTGCCAAGAGGATAGGAGAAAACTTGGATCATTGATAAGCACCACAATACAACATTCCTTAAGGAAGGCTTTAGGTGAAATCTATACCAAGATAACTCCAACGAAGAGATTGATGGATTTAAAATACCTCGTTCTTGACAACATGTGAATCGCGAAACATGAATGGAAATTGTCAAGAATGATATAACACCACCTGAAAAGATAAGGTAGAAAGAATTGCACTTCAAAATGCAAGAAGAAGAATACTTGAACTCCTCAGAAAAGAATCTCGATGAACACTTCGAGAAGGAACTAAATCCTTGATGAACCATCATGTAGAGCCTCCATGGAGAACTCCGGAAAAGAAAAGATGAACATCTTAGAACCGAGAAATGTGACATGATGAACAACTCTGGGAAGAAGAAACTAGATCACTTGGATGAAACAATAATAAGAATTACATTATGCGCATCCTTCACCAATTTAATCTGATGACAAGCAACGGATTTGGCATACTACTTATTCTCGTACAAATGATTAAGAGAGATATAGCGCAAAACTTGAGAAGGTCTTGATGGAGCCACCGGTGGGATTTGGAAAGAACGAATGAATTGATATGATAACGAAGGAAGAGAAATCTTGAACAAACCACCGTAAAATTGGAAAAGAGAGTTGCAAAGGCACAATTCACCGGGAAGAATTGGAAAACGAATGAAGATACTTGAGGGGATTTAGATACATGAGAACAAAGAGATCATGAACTGATTACAGGTTATTTGAATGATGCATTGGTAAGATTTGGAGAACAAGAGTTGAAAGCTGAGAATGAATAATTCTGAGATGATTGGCTCCGGAGAACGGAACTGAAAAGACTCCTGAATTGCTCTGGATGGGTGAAAAGAATTCTCACAATCGAAAACAATTATGAGGAGATGGCATCAAGCTAGAACCATGAATCTTGAAGAGAATGGATCAAGATTTAAGAAAAAAAACCTTCTTCAGTCTTCAAATGTTGAGAATGAAGATGAGAACCACCACCATGAATTTTTGAGATGCTCCGGGAGAATGAAAAACATAGAGGTTGAGCCAACAATGAAAATTAATTCGAAAGGTCTTGGAGAAAGAACATGACTGATGAAAATTCATTCTTACGTCAAACTTCAAAAGACTTTGGGAATCGCTCCAGATAAGTTAGAAGAGTCAGGTAAGATCCTGGGAAATGACATGTGGGTTAGGGCCCACTCAAAAGAAAAACACCGTTTAATGATTGATTGAAAGGGGGGATTGCGCCAGTTGAATTAAATGACTTGAATGAGATAATAATCTCGAAATAGCTAGAAAGGATTAATAATAGAAACTTGAATCTTCTGAGATAATCTTAAGCACTCCGGAGAAGAAATAGAGGAAGGTGAGCAATTATGAGATGCACCGGCATAAGAAAGCACTTGAAATGAGAAAAACAATATGAATAACACCGAAAGCTTGAGTTAAATCCACCAGAGAAGAAAAGAGAACGAAGAATGATAAACTCAAAGCTCCGTTAGTATCTTCCTGAGAATCACCGGATAAGAACATTGATGGAAAAGAATGGAGAGACTTCTCATCAATAAAATGGATACCCGATTAAGAAATCTGAGTCCTTGAAGTTAAGGGTGGGAGGGCGGGAAAAAACAAAGGCAACTTGGGGCAGGTGGAATGAACACCGTTGAGAAAACTTAGAAATGATCTTGCGGATGGGGAGAATGATCGGATCCACTTGAAGAAAAACACACCGGTAGGAAAAGAATTAACATGACAACATCAATGATTAAGAAGGATTAGCATTCATATAGAAATATGAGAACACCATTTAGGAAAGGTATGGATTCAACATTTGACTTCGAAGCAACTCGAATACCACAAATAAAACAAAACAAAGGATTTGGCTTGCAGAATAAGCCGGAACAAACATATGATAGAGATTTCGTCCGAAGTTTTCGTGGTGGGGCCCACACGGGCTCGATCGTACAGCACCATCATGTACAAGGCAGTGCACATGACATACGAAGCGTCCGCGAACCAGCATAGCCAAGGGTTCTTTAAGACACAACGAGACCACTGCAAAACGACCGTGGAAAGGCGGACCACTAGACCTCAAACCCCAATCTCATATCATGCATCTGTCGAAAAGTTATTCTAGGAGCTACTTGAATTCCCACCTATAAAACTCCTGTAACTTTTTGGTTATGCAATCTGGTGTTGGGGATACAGGGGAAGCAATATATATCTCACCCAAACTAACAATACCTACATCCAAGCTATATCCATCCGTCAACACATAACCAAGAAACCTTCCGAAATCGTGTACCTCAACCTTCGAAAAGCATCCGTTATACGAGTTATGGCAATACTCCCGAACTTTCGCCCAGTACTGGGTGGCGTCGAGGTTATCTCACCAACAACTGCATAAAAGAGATTTTCGATGTCGGCAAAACTCAGGTATTCCAGAACTGCATCGATAAAATTGTGACGACAACACCTCGGAGCTCAACTCCCCGGGTCACTGCCACATAAAAGACAGGAGGCACCAAGAACAATGTTCTCGTCACAAAACCATCGGAACGATTCCAAGATACCCGCATGATCCTATAAATTTTTTAGTGAAATTTGAGGCGAGGAAAGACAAAACATCTACGCCAGGAGACCTCACCAGAGCGACGAAGGGACGGAGGAGTAAAAAGAATCCTACTCTCCGATATATATAATCCTAAGACTCAAAGCATTTTTGTTCTAGACTCAACAACGCCAGCAAACAATCAAGCAGGGGGCTCCTAAGTTGGGGATGGCTCTGATTACCAACTTCTAACACCCACGATGCGGCTATATCTCCCACGTGTCGAAGCACGACTTAGAGGCATAACCGCATTGTGGTTTTGTCGCAAGAAGGGTCATCTTCACACAATCCCATGTAATGAACAAGAATGGGATAAAGAGTTGGCTTACAATCGCCACTTCACACAATGAACATATAATTCATACATCATTCAGAGTACACACATAGTCCGACTACGGACGAAGCCAAAAGAAAAGAATAACCCAACTTCTAGATCCTCGATCATCCCAACTGGGCTCCACTACTGATCAACAAGAAACAACACATAGCAACAACTAGGATCTTCGTTGAGCTCCCATCTGGGCTCGGTTACATCATCAGCACTGGTATCATCGGGACCTGCAACTGTTGTGATAGTATCTGGTGAGTCACGAGGACTCAGCAATCTCAAAACCCGCGAGATCAAGACTATTTAAGCTTATGGGAAAGGAAGGGGTAAAGTGGTGAGGTTGTAGCAGCGACTAAGCATATATGGTGGCTGACATACGCAAATAAGAGCGAGAAGAGAGCAAATGGAACGGTTGTGAAGCTAGCAATGATCAAGAAGTGATCCTGAACTCCTACGTACGTCAAACATAACCCAAAACCGTGTTCACTTCCCGGACTCCGCCGAAAAGAGACCATCACGGCCACACACACGGTTGATGCGTTTTAATTCAGACCTGGTGTCAAGTTATCTACAACCGGACTTTAACAAATTCCCATCTGCCTCATAACCACGGGCACGGCTTTCGAAAGATAATATACCCTGCAGGGGTGTCCCAACTTAGCCCATCACAAGCTCTCACGGTCAACGAAGGATATACCTTCTCCCGGGAAGACCCGATCAGCCTCGGAATCCTGGTTCGCAAGACATTTCGACAATGGTAAAACAAGACCAGCAAAGCCACCCGATGTGCCGACAAATCCCGATAGGAGCTGCACATATCTCGTTCTCAGGGCACACCGGATTATCCAAACTTCTGGTAGGCCAGCCTAGAGTTGCCCCTGGTGGCCACCAGCGGTTAACAGGTTGGACCAACACTCACGACGAGCACTAGCCCGGGGGTGTAAAATAAAGATGACCCTTGAGTCTGCAGAACCCAAGGGAAAAAGGCTTAGGTAGGCAAATGGTAAAACCAAGGTTGGGCCTTGCTGGAGGAGTTTTATTCAAAGCGAACTATCAAGGGGGTCCCATAAATCACCCAACCGCGTAAGGAACGCAAAATCCGGGAACATAACACCGGTATGACGGAAACTAGGGCGGCAAGAGTGGAACAAAATACCAGGCATAAGGCCGAGTCTTCCACCCTTTACCAAGTATATAGATGCATTAATTAAATAAGGAATATTGTGATATCCCAAAATAATCCTGTCCATCATGAAGCAATCTTCAACTTCACCTGCAACTAATAACACTATAAGAGGGGCTGAGCCAAAGCGGTAACATTTCCAAACAACGGTTTGCTAGGAAGGGTGAAAAGGTTAGAGGCTGACATGGCAATATGGGAGGCATGGTAAACAAGTGATAGGTAGCGTAGCAAAGCGATAGAGCGAAGCAACAAGCAAGCAAAGATAGAAGTGATATCAAGGGTAATGGTCATCTTGCCTGAAATCCGGCAAGGAAGAACGAGTCCATGAAGAAGACAAACGGACGTAGTCGAACGAATCCTCACAACTCCGGAACAAAGCCGAAGCTAACAAGAGAAGCAAAACGGAAAGAAGCAAACAACATGGTAAACACACAAGCATAAACATGGCATGATGCACAATCAAGTATGATGCATGTCTGGTTTAATGAGGCATGGCATGGCAAAGTGCAACAAACAATACTACAAGTTAAGTGGAGCTCAATATGCAACGAGTTGCATATTGACGAAACACCACATCGAGTTATTTAGTTCACTCTCGTTTAGGTACACAACAATATTAAATGTGGTTAAACATGGCAAGGGGTGAAGCATAATTGAACTACATATTTAGGCAAGCTTAAATGAGGCCGGAAACACAAACAACAATTCCAGAAAGTCCCCATGTCATTTAGTAGTTTAATGCAAACACAATTCTAAGCATTTTAATTGTTGTTATCATGATGCGGATGACATATGCAAGTTATATGCAATTTTATGAAAACGTTAACATGAGCATGATACGAGGCATTTGTTCACCATGGCGGAACGAAAAGGGTGCCACGGCGGCGAAACAAAAATGGTGCCACGGCAACATATCCGAAAATGATGCCACGGCAACATATCCGAAAATGATGCCACGGCAACATATCGGTTCCGGTAGCTCACGGAGATACCGGTGCAAAAGGAGGCGTGCGGATGTGCGGGACATGCAAAAGATGGTGGGGTGATCCCGGTTACCGGGTTCCCCACGGGACGGTGGCATGGCAAAAGAGGGGCATCGCAAGGATGATTCAATCACGGTGCAAAACTCGAGCATCTCATACAACCAAGCATGCATTCGTTCACGGTTGATTGTCTCGGGGTTATACCTTTGAAGCGTGCGTTTCGGGGCGGAGCGAGTTTGGTGCAATGTAGATGGAAGTAGACGTTCTCGCGATGGTAGTGGAAGTAGACGTTCACAAGTTGTCGTGGGAAGTAGTCGTACATGTTTCGTAGTTGTACATGTCGGCGGTAGTAGTTGTTCAGGATCTTGGCGGGTTGTCATGTAGCCGTACATGTTCGTCGTGGTACACGGTTCGTAGACGTTCGAGTCATCGATAGAGGAAGTAGTGGTACACGACCATAGATGTTCGGCGTCGTCGGTAGAGGTACTTGGCGGACCATGTAGTCGAACTTGGCGCATCCGAAGGGGTACTTGACGAAATCCACCTCGGATGTAGTCGTACCCGTGTAGTCGGACTTGACAAAAAAAATGCACACCGGCTGCAGTAACGGTACTTGGTGAATCCCGGAGACGGTACTTGGCGAATTCCACGCTCGGTGGTCGTTGGACTTGACGTCAACAGCAACAGGGGCGCGATGCAGGGGCGATGGTCGCGGGACTTCGGTCGCAGGGAAGGAGCACCACGGCAGCAGAGGAGACCAGCGTGCACGGGCTCTCGTGAAGAGGAGGCAGGGGACTCAGGGCTCCTGGTGGAGGAGGCAGCAAGGGGCGTGCGGTCCTCGGGCGGCGAGGAGGCGCCATGGAGGAGGAGAGGAAGGAGGCCGGCTGATGCGGGCGCAGGTGCTCGAGGAGGTCGATGAGCGACGGGCGGCGAGGACGCGACCTCGGGGCTCTGCGCCTGCAGGCGCAGGCTATGGCACTGGAGGTCGAGGAGCGACGGGGAGGAGGCCGCAGGGCAGCGCAGTGATAGGAGGCAGGGCGCGGGCGACAGCTGCGGGAGGTGACACGCTTGAGGGCGCGGCACGATTGGACGGCGGGGAGGCAGCGGCAGCAGGGCACGGTAGTGCGCGGGGACGGCTCGGGCACGGTGGTCGCGGGGGCGCTCGAGAAGGGGAGGCGTCGCGAGGTGGAGATGGTTCGGCGGCGGGGTCGCGCGTGAGGAGAGGAGGTGGAGACGAGCTGAGGCGCGAGGGGATCGAGCGCTGGCTCTCCCTGGCGATGCGGTGCACGAGTGTGGCGGCGGGCAAAGGAGGAACAAGAGGAGATGAGATGGGATCGAGGTGAGCTCTCTTCTGCGCTAGGGTTAGAGGGGGCGCGGCTGGGCCTTGGAACGGGCCGGTCTAGTCTAGCTGGGCTGGGCTCTCTTCTATCTCTCACCCACATTCTTTAGCAGAAAATAAATAGAGAGAAGAAAAAGAAAGAGAGGGTTAGGAAAGGATTTGCGCATGGGGACAATTTTCCCGGACTCACAAAAATATGCTCGTTCCAAGAAAAATAGAAAGGCCATGATTGAAAGATTTAAATTCAAACTCATTTGAATTTAATTCAAATGGGTTTGAACTAGGACTTTATAAAAGGAAGGTCCAAAAATGTTCGGATTTTTGGTGGAGCTCCGGGAAAATGGCAAAAGAATTATATGGCAAGGTTGGAGACCAAGAATTAAGATAACAAAGGCATGGGATATTTTGCAAGTGGGTTATGGTTAATTCCAAATAAATGGAATAATTTTATTATAGCTCCCTAATAATATTGAGAGGCTTTAATATGTTATGAAGAGAAATCACAAGTGAATTCCCTCGATTTAAATAGATCAAAAGATCTATGCAATTTATTTAGTTGAGTTTTAAAAAATTAAATGGCATGCTGGCATTATGCAATGCAAGAGATGACAAGAAGAAATGCAACAATCAGAAATAAAACACACGGCGAAACTCGGAATATCTGGAAGTCTTCTGGAGCATCGGTCTCGGGTATAGCCATCCATGAAACCAGTCATGATCAGGTGCGCTTCGACACGACCATCGTCATGGGGGTCGAGCCAAACTATTCCTTTGCATTTTCGACACGGACATAAAACCTCTGTCCGGTTATTTTCTTTCATGTCCTGCACCGCCGACCGCAACCACCTGTCCACCATCGTTCCACTGACCATCGTCAACTCTGCATGGTAATAATAAACAAATTGATTATAAAAATGCATGCATGCATCAAAGTCATACAAAAATTTGGCATGACCTTCCCTAAAAATAGGACATATATGGATCTAGAGTTTGCCCGGAATTCGCCGAAAGGGAAATAAATCGACATTTCGGCAAAACATAGGCAACTCAAAAGCACAATTTGGGGTGCCACACACACAAATTCCACAAACATATCACACACACATAAACATATTTCCATTTTGCAAAAGCATGAAATTTTCATCACCTCTATCTCGATCGAGATCGAGCACACGGTGGAGATGATGTTGTTGGGAGATCAAAAGTGTACAAAGCTCTTCTTGACAACGATAGATCTAGTTAGGGGGCAAAAAGGTCACTTAACTAAATCCTACATCTACCTAGCTACCTAATTTGGGAGGAGACAACTTCAACTAGTGGAGGGGAAAGGAATAAGAGAAAGGAGATGCATTAATGGAGGTGGTGTAGTTAGGTAGGAGTAATGAAGAGAGAGAAAGGTGGATAGAAGAGAAAGAGTAATGGGGGAGAAGTATTGAGGAAGAAGAAGAGTGAGAGTGGGAGCATGTGGGGGAGGTAGGGGGAAGGGAAGAGAGGAGGGGGAGGGGAGGCACGGGTGGGGAAAGGTGGTGGGTTGGTGCGGGTTAGCAGTAGCGTGGGAGCAGAAACGCGTTGTTGATAAAGAATTAGCAGCAGCGCATTTTGGGCCATGGCGCTACTGCTAACAGTGACAAAAAAGTGTGCCAATTTGAAATGTAGCAGCAGCGATCTTAGTAAAAGCACGCTACTACTACATCCGTAGCAGTAGCGCGGTTCGGGCCACGGCGCTACTGCTAAATGGAGCTAGGTGAACACCGCCGTTCGATATTTGTAGCAGCGCGGTTTACACAGAGCGCGCTACTGCTAAAAACTTATCAGCAACGAGTTTCCTGCACACGCGCTACTACTAATTAGCAGCAGTGCTCCTTTTTGAGCCGCGCTGCTGCTAAGATTCTGTGTATAGGCTTTTCCCTAGTAGTGGGGTTATAGCACGCGATCAGCCTGGGAGAGGAAGGAAAAGTGTCGTGGAATTGTCACGACAGATGTCCTCTTGCAAGGACTTAGTCGTGGAGCCATCGCAACTAGGAAGCTTAAAGGAGTTAAACGGGACAAAGGACATGAGAGAGTTATACTAGTTTGGCCCCTTACTGTGAAGGTAAGGCCTACGTCTAGTTGGGTTGGTATTGCTGAGGTTTCAATGACCAGAGAGCGAGATACGCTATGCCCGGCTCTCGATGAGTTGTTTCTTTCCCTAAGCCACCAGCGGGTCGTCCCCTTATATACACGGGTTGACGCCCTGCGGCTTACAGAGTCCAGGCCGGCTCATAAACAGTGTCCGGCTCAGTGATTAGTTAATTCTACCTTATGATGCAAGTCATGCCATTACGGCGGTTTATCACTACGGGCCTTAAGTCGCCCGTGGGCCTCAGCTCCTTTACTGAACCGCCATCTTCATGCTTGGTCTTGGGATTCTTCTGATGAACGTCTCTTTGCGTAACCCGGCCCCTTATTGGCGGCTTACACAAATAGTCATATCCCCAACATTAGGCCCCAGACTGATTTGAACCTATTCATGTCAATCTTAAAATACCTTAAAATAAACCTTCAACATTCTTTCTGTTCAAAGGTTTTAACCCGCAGTGACGTTGTCCTCTGGATCTGGGTTAATCCGTCATGACGGCATCTTCAATGAATTTCATATTTTATTCTGTCATATCCTCCAACAGATCTTTTCCTTTACTGACCATTCCGAAAATCGAGGCGTCGGGGCCGCTGGATAATGATGTTGGCCTCCTCGTTTCTCGCGCCATCTCAGTCGGCTTTCCCTTATAAATGAGCACGACCTAGGTCTTTCCCATTCTCCTTCTTCGGTCATCTTCCTCCTCACACTGTTTCTCTGCCGCTCGAGCTCTGTCGCCGCCGCCGCCGCCGACCTCCTCGTCTTCTCCAACTCAGGCCGCTGCATCAACCTGACTTGACTAGAGAAATGCGACGGACCCCTGCAACACCTCTGCATCCGTAAGTTCATTCCTTTCCCTATTTTTAGATCTGCATTACGGCATCCCGAGTTCATCGGTGTTCATCGCCGCCCGCTGCGGACCCTAGATAATTTTCCCCTCCAATGCTCCCTTTTTGATCTTTAGACAGTTAGAACTACTGCGATAGCTGTTCCGCACTCATTTTAAACTGAAACATATCTATTTTCCCTTGTTCAGAAGCCTCTGTCGAATGTATAAACTTCTCCGCCCTGTTTCTAGGTCTAGAAATTTTTCTTTTCAGAGCGACCGTTTGATCCAAAATATTAGCTGTAATTTGTGAAACCTGTTTGTTGCATACTTAGCCAAAATAACTGCCTCTTGTTGAATCTGTTTAACCACGGTAGCTCGCATGGCTGGTTTAAGAAGTTGTCACTGATTTATCCACCTTGATCGCTTTCGACGACTTAAGAAAATTTAAATGCCTTTGATATCTGTGGCGGCTTAAACATAATTGCATAGTTACTCATATGTCATTAGGCCCCTTCTTAAGCCGCCAGTTGAATAGACTTAAAATGTTTTCTCCCGGGTTAAAGCTGAACCGGAAAATCTTATTTTGTCATAGGCTTTCACTTGCGTAATGGCACCTAAGTCTCCCAAGGCTCCTGTAACCTGTAATTGGGTCAAGTCCATTGTCACGGAAAGCACACTGTCTGAATTTGTGAAGTCTGGCCACCTTCCCAAGAAGGAGGTCATGTCTTATCGTGCCCCTGACCCGTCCGAAGAGAAACCTCAACCCAAAGAGGGGGAGGTGATCATTTTTACTGATCATATGAGCCGGGGATTTGCTCGACCCGGTTCAAAGTTCTTCAGAGATGTTTTGCACTTCTTTGACCTGAGACCTCAAGACATCGGACCCAATTCCGTGTCAAATATTTGCAACTTCCAAGTCTTCTGCGAGTTGTACCTTGGAGAAGAGCCCAACTTACTTTTATTCAGAGAATTGTTTTATTTAAACCGGCAGAATGAACGCGCCAACGGGCCCAGTCTAGAACTTGGCGGCATCTCGATTCAGCGGCAGAGAGACTGCCTTTTCCCTTATGCTGAACTGCCGAGTCATCCAAAGGATTGGAACCAAACGTGGTTCTACTGCCAGGACACTTCTCCGACTGGTGAAAACTCGTTGCCCGGCTTACGCGCCTTTCGCCTTGAATCCAACCACCCGCTGCCGGATAAGTTGACTGCTATTGAATGTCTGCCACTCAGCCCCACTATTAAGAAAATCAAAGCTCTTTTGGGGAATGGTTTATATGGCATCGACCTGGTCCGAGTCTGGATCTCCTGGCGGGTGATTCCATTAAGCCGCTGGGGGAGGTTGGCTTACCAATTAATTGGTCTGTATCACGCCGGCTTAATGTGTGCTTACTCGGGCGATAAAGATGACCCGCTGCATCATAGCCCTGACGACTTACCAGATGATGTGGTGGAGGCTATGCCCAATATTTATTGAAAGAGGGAACGGTGGTTAGTAATGCCTTTGGCTTACTTCCTTTCTGCAAGAAGAACCCGGCCCCTGCGGTGAGTTATTATCCTCCACAATTACCTTTATTATGTTATACCTTACCTTTACTCATAACCCTTTATCCTTATTCACAGGCAAGTAGCGACTTCTGGAAGGTCAAGTATGACCATGAGGCTGCCAAACAAGCCAGAGCAGCAAAAAGAGCCGAAAGAAGAACCGCTAAGACTGGAACTTCAAGAAAGAGGAAACCCAGCGCCTCAGAATTACTTAAGTTGGATAACACTACTGACGATGAAGAAGAGGTAATCCTTAACTCCCCTTACTCCTTTACCATCATCTTATTGACATTAATTCCCTTCAGGAGGACACAGGAACCAGCCAAGAAGTTGAGGAAGAGGTAACTATAATTTCCTCCAACTCCGAGGCCTTGCCGAGATAGAAAGTCCGAAGAGTGACCCGGAAAGTAAGATTTTCACATCCTTTAGCTTACCAAGATCCTCAATTTCTTTTGAAGCAACAGATTCATGAGAGCCGGAGGCATACCTCGACCAGTAAAGACGTGGAACACTCCTCCGGCTTACCTGATGTGACCAGGAAGCGCCAGGCTGAGGTTATATCCGATTTACGCTTTCTTTTTCCTTTGGCGGTTTTCATTCGTCAACCTCTCAATTCCTCTGACTCCAACTATCAGGATACTTCACCTTCCTCCGGTGAGTCTATGCAGTCCAACATGAAAGCCTTCAAAACTGCCCCCGGGTAATATAAACTTGTTGTACCTTATGCCTTATTTAACTCATATTTTTTATTTAACCCATCTGTCTTTCCATAGTGTGCAAGTAAAGCCTATCAAAAGGGCAAAGAAGAATAAGCCGTCCCAAGAGCCGGTTGTGACTGAACCAGAGTTGGGCACAGCTGCTCCTGACGCCTCTGCTCTCGTGCCGCCGCCTCAATCATCTCGTGATGTTCCTGTATCTTCCTCTGACCCTCCTGCTGAGCAAACCCTCAAAGACTCTGATAATCCGCAAGCTCCTAGCCCCACAAAGGTAGATGACCCGGAAGTTGAGATTCTCAAGACTCAGTTTGTTGAGCCGGCACAGCCAACTGTACTTGCCAAGTGTTCTGCCAAAGAAGAATATTTGGAACGCCGAAAGGCCAAGCGGGACGTCGCTAACTATACTCATTTGAGTATTGGAGAGATCGTCTCTGGCTATATCAACCAAGTACATAGCAGCCGTGACCTGGAAATTGACATGGTGAAGCAGATACAGCAAAAATCTGAGGTATGACTTATGCTAGTTTTCTTTAACCATACTTACTGTACCAGCCCCCAAGTCTATTGCTTATAAGTAAATATGCTGTAGACTTTAGAAAACTGCTTAGCACTACTTGGCCGTCTTAGAAAGAAGATTTTTAACCCGGTTGTAGCATGATGTTTTGGACATGCGATACACATTAGCCCCCAAGTGCCAAGCATCTTCGCTTGCGAAGTGCTTGGGACTTAATTTCCATGAACCGGAGTATTAGTTTAGACTTCTTCAATGTACATTAGCCCCCAAGTGTCAAGTACCTTTGCTTGCAAAGTGCTTGGGACTTAATGTTATCTTATAATGATTCTGATTATAACCCGGCATCAATGCAGGCCACCGTAAGTCATTTTGAGTCAGAGATTGCTGAACTAAAGAATCGCCTGGCGGCTCAAGAACTGGCAACCCAGAAAGCCAACTCCAAGTTTGAGTTCAGCGTCTCTGAACAAGAGAAGTTGAAGAAGAACTTTGAGGCGGAGAAGAAAACCTGGGCTGATGAGAAGGCCTCACTGGTGACCCGGGTTGAGATAGCAGAGGCATCACTTGCGGAAGCAACAACTGAATTGTCCGGCTTAAAGCGCCAAATATCTCGAATGGTCATGAAAGTGCTGGTTATCGACTAGAGGGGGGGGGTGAATAGGCGATTTTTATCAAAGTCTTCAAAACGTGGAAGTTTCGAAGACAAACAATAGAAATGACCTAATTGATATGCAGCGGAAGATAAACGACAACAAGCAAGCCATAGTCAAGTATGCAACAATGTGAACGTACGAAGACTAATAGCAGCTAGGTACTAAGGATCAGGATGGAAGATAGTATGAAGCCAATCAACGATAGTAGTCAAGCAATGAAGTCAAACAGATAAGACAAATAAGCAATGACTTCATGAAGACAAACTCAAAGTAAAGGAGGGAAAGGATAGAACCAGTCACAGTTGAAGACATAGGATTTGTTGGACCAGTTCCAGTTGCCGTGACAACTGTACGTCTTGTTAGGGAGGCTGAGATTCAACTCAGAAGACCGCGTCTTCACCTTATTCCCCTTGAGCTAAGGACACACAGTCCTCGCCCAATCACTCTGGTAAGTCTTCAAGGTAGACTTCCGAACCTTCACAGACTTCGTTCACCGGCAATCCACAATGACTCTTGGATGCTCAGAACGCGACGCCTAACCGGCTGGAGGATACACAGTCCTCAAGTATAATAAGTCTTCAAGTCACACAGACAAAAAGACTTCAGTGATGCCTAACACTCTTTGGATCTGGGTGTTTGGGCTTTGTCCTCGCAAGGATTTCTCTCTCAAAGGCTTCGAGGTGGGTTGCTCTCAAAACGACAAAAGCCATAAACTAACTCTAAGCAGCCACCAATTTATGGTGTAGGGGGTGGGCTATTTATAGCCACAAGGCAACCCGACCTGATATTTCTGAAATGACCCTGGGTCACTAAGGAACTGACACGTGTTCCAACGGTCAGATTTCAAACACACACGACAACTTTACTTGGGCTACAAGCAAAGCTGACTCATCCAACTCTGGATAAGATTTGCTCTCATTGTCTTCGCTCGAAGACATAGGATTTGGGTTGAGCATCACTTCAGTCACTCTGACTTTGTTCACTTGGACCCCACTTAACAGTACGGCGGTTCCTATGACTCAACACAGAAGAAAAGGAAACAATGAAACAACTCAGTCTTCGCGCTCCATAGTCTTCACTTAATGTCTTCTCATGTCATAGTCTTCAATGTGAATATCTTCATACACCACCATTGTCTTCAATGTCTTCATACATTTTTAGGGGTCATCTCCGGTAGGTAAACCGAATCAATGAGGGACACTTCCTGCGTTATCCTGTAATTCTCACAAACGCATTAGTCCCTCAACCAACTTTGTCATCAATACTCCAAAACCAACTAGGGCTGGCACTAGATGCACTTACAATCTCCCCCTTTTTGGTGATTGATGACAAACTGGTTGAAGTTTTCAACGGGAAAGAAGTATGTGAAATTGTAAAGGATAGCGTATTGTCTTCATAAGTGGCAAGGGCTCCCCCTGAAGATGTGCATATAAATAATTTGCTTTTGGAATGCAAATGCACATGGCAGGTTGTACTTGTGGAGATCCTCTTCAACTTATGAAGATAATTCATCATGCATGAAATGATATAACTAAGAGAATGACATGCATAATGAAAAATGGACGTCTACAGAATGATCTAAGTGCGGAAGTTATCATCGCACGTGGAAACGCAAATAAGTAGCAGACGACCATCAAGTTTAAGTGTTACAACTCAAAGAACGAAGTGTATAAAAAGCAAGAGTTGTAATCACTAGGAAAAAATATAAAGCAACCGCCCTTATGAACCCGCTTGAAGACTATCAAACTCATACGCTTCTCCCCCTTTTGTCAGTAATGAACAAAAAGGTTTGAATACATAGAGCATCTACTCGTCCTCATGAGGAGTAGGTGAAGCAGCAGGGTTGTCGTTGTTGGTTGGCGGTGCAGACGAACTTGGTGCAGTGTCGATGCGAGCAGTAGTAGGAGGCGGTGAAGTTGCATCGTCTTCATCGTCGATCACATTGGCATTGACAGTTGCCGCGGAGGAAGAATAGTCAGAGTCTTCAAGAGATGGAGTTCTACGTAGGACAACATTCCGTGGAGGAGTGGAGTCAAACTTGAATCTCTCAGTGAAGCCATCATCTTGAAGATCTGCTTCAGCACTGAGCAGGGTCAAACTCTTCCATGATTGCCGACAAGTTACGTGAGCGACAAATGCATTCTTGGTGGAAAGGTTGCGAATGCGATTTACATCCACCAAGAGGCTTTGCATCTGATGCTTGAGCCAAAAATGATGCTTATCTTGTTTCTGATGCAGGGCCACAAGAAGTTCTCGGTCATTCAGGACCCGAGAGCGCTTTCGAGGCCTTTGAGCGATTGTGCTCTCAGTAGCTTCAGTTGGCGCATGATGAGGTAGACGAGTATTTCCAGCCATTGGATAGCCACGAGTTACTTCTTGGACTCCTTTAATAGGCTGAGTGAAGCATTGGTGTTCAGCATTTTGAAGACTAAGAGGCTTCTTGGCAGGTTCAGGATATATGGCTTCAACTGACATATCAACCTCTGGTAGAAAGATCACATGATTGCGAGCAGAGGGTTGATAATTGACAATAGAGTGTAGCTTGATGAGGCGCATGACCCATGGAGCATAGAACTTCAGGCCAAACAGGTCAGATCCAAACGCAGCCAGTTGCTGAAGGAAGAAATCTTGTACATTGAAGCTGATGCCATTGAGGATGTAAAAGACCAATGTCTTCATGGCTCCTTCAAGTTTTGCAGCTGATGAATGTCCTTTGATTGGCCACAGAGTCCGCCTTATGATATGATATATGGTGCGCGGCAGATACTCAAGGTCATCAACAAAGAAATCCTTTGGATATTCAGCATCATGTGGCAACGGCTTCATCATGCTCAACATCTAGCTCATGTTTGGTTCTGGCTTATGGACGATGCTCTCAAGTGCATTGCTGTGGTTTTGACAACCAGGTTCATATAGCTCTCCGGGAGTGGATAGGCTTGTAAGCTCAATGATGTCAAGAGCTTTGGCTTCATGATGAACATTTCCTGTCATCCACTCGAGAACCCATGTCTTGGTGTCTCTATTATATCCGTGAATGTGGAGGGTAGCATAGAATTGAAGCAGAAGTTCTTCATTCCAATGTTCTTTGTCTGTCACAAAGCTAAGAAAACCAGCATCACGAAAGCAGTCAAGTGCTTCTTCTAAGCATGGCAGTCCAGCAATGGCTTCAGTATCGAGGCGCATGTGAGGGAAAATGCGCCCTTGATCATACAGAACACAGGAGTAATAGCTTCGTTGCTGATGACTCCAGAAGCGATCAGATGATATTCTTGGCCTTGTGTAGGGGTTCTTTGAGCTGTCAAAGAATGTGTTGTGGCTTTTGAAGCCATTTGCATTGAAGGACCCGACAGATGTGGCAGTACCTGGAAACCTTGGCAGTCTTGGCTTTGGCTTTTGGACCTGAGGCCTATGCTCAATGTGATAGTCAAACTAAGGACCAGAGACATTAGGCGGAGGGACCAGAACGGGCCATCTTACTATGATTAACTCGCCATGGTTGTATGCTTTCTCAATTGTATAGGGCCTTGGTGGCGGAACAGGAGCAGTGGCAGCAATAGTGGCTTCACGCTGCACAACAGAAGCTTCAGGAGCATTTTCAGCATTGACTTCTGGTATGGTGCTTGGGGCAGGCTCCACATTAGCTTCAGCCATGACTACGTCATTGGCTTCATTGGTGTTGGTGGTGGCAGCCTCAAGGTTTCCAACCTCCACTTGATGAGCTGTAGGGTCAGGCACAGATATGTTCACATCATGAACAGCTTTTTCAGGAATGGGGGGAGTAGGGACACTATTTTGTTGATGTTCGTCATCGGCTGATGCAGCCGGATTGTCTTCAGCAGCTGGGGCTTCAGACACGGAGACATTCACAGTTGGAGAGGCTTCTGAAAACACTTGACGTGCAACAGGTTGGTGGTGCACTTCTCCTTCTGGAACGCTCGGAAGAGGGACTTGAGGCCTTGGTCCTTTGCGAAGCCTTTGTAGAACAGGCGACGCCTTGGGAGATGGAGTAGGCAGGCCCTCATCCTCTTCAACTTGTATTGATGGTGTGGCTTGTTGTTGTTGGGGAGTACTGGGGGAGTCTTGTTGTTGCGGGCGATCAGCCCATGAAGCATCCTGAGCAATTGGCGTCAGAGAACGACCAATGCTGATGATTTCGCTGTTCGTACGAATAGGCGATGATACCACATTGTATTCAATTTGAGGAAGAACTTCATCATCTTCAACATTGTCATGGTGACCAATGTCTTCAGCAGTGATGAGATCAACTGCTGGAATCTCTTCAGCTTCAGGAGCCTCTGTGGAAGCAGGCTCATGAACAGTCATTCGTACTTCTTGGGTAGCGGATGTAGGACGAACCACCGAGATGGGTTCAACAACAAGGGGCTCTGTGGGAGCAGCCCGATTTTTCTTGCTCTTGCGCTTCTGAGGTTTTCCTTTTTATGGCTTCTGAGGTTTTCCTTTTTATGGCTTCAGCCTCTGCAGCCCTCGTCTTCTTCTGTTCTGAAGCGGTTGATGTTACCTTTGGCTTCGAGATAGTCATGCTGCTTGGGAAGACTATGCGAGGTTCATCTTGCCTTGACGGTGCAGATTGGACAGTCGATTTCTTCTTCTTTGCAGCCATCTTGGGGTCGATGCCAGGACGACCAAGAGCCTTGCGCTTCTTAGCCTCATTGTAGGCAAGCACGCACTTGTTAACCAGACTCTTCATGCGCTCGTGTGAGCCTCTAGCTTCTTCACTCTTCTTGTGAAACGCCTCTTTGAGCTCGTGAAGCATAATCTTGAAGTTCTTGACATCTTGCACACTGAGATTGGCCACATGCTTCTTGAACTGAGCTTTTTCAAAGTCAATCTTGTGCTTCAGTTTGACGATGCACTGCGCAATAGATAGCTCAAAAGCAATGGCGCCATTGAAGGCGACGCTGAGGCCAATTGGAAGTTGCAGATCATCAAAGCTGAGATTTGGTGTGTCAAACCATTCATAAATGAAGTTATGTATGACTGCCACATCAAAGAGAGGCAAATTATTGAAGATCTCTGCTTCTTCCTTGCTCTTGATCAGTTGCTCAAGAGCATCATCTGCAAGATCGTCATCGCTAGACAGATCAATGTGCTCTTCACGCAGAATAGCAGCAGGAGTCAATGTCTGATCAATACTCTTGATGATTTTCTTTTTCTTCTCTGTCTTCTTGGAGATGCGTGAAAGATCTTCAGACTGCACACTGACTTCAGGAGGTGCGGTGGCCAGTGGCTTCGCACGTGAAGCTTTTGGAGGAACAGCTGATGTTGAAGACATAGTCTTCTTTAGCTTCTGCGGCTTTGGAGGAGGAGCTGGGGCTTCTTCAGTGTCAGCATCATTATCAGAATGATCCACTTTGACACCTTGTACCAAGACGTATGAGATGAGGCCATCAAGGTTTGCAAAGGGGCCAATCTATTTTCTTTCGCTTCACGTGTGCCGTCATCACGGGGAGCAGAGGGACTAGGATTGAAGTCTAATCCCCATGACTTCTTGTTTTCCTTTGCCGAAGCCTTTGCAAATTGGTAGTTGCGCTTGAAGAGATTATCGTCATGACACCAGAGCAATGATGATGGGTCGGCATCTTCAGGCTGTGGCCCATGGACCATACAAGGATAGAATTCTTGTGCGATGGCTTCAGCTTTGTTCTTGGGGGGAAGGCCTCGATAGAGAATATCACCCTAAGGACTCTTGATAGCATTCTTCTCAGTGTACTCCTGGATCACGAACTTGTACTTGAACCATTGTTCAGCCCAATAGCGTCGAATCCATTGGATTCGTGTCTTGCGCTGATTATAATCCTCTTCAGGATCTGTCTTGTAAAGTTCTACATGATCATCAGGCAGATCCTTTGATGTTCCTCCTCGACGCTGTCTGCCACCCTTCCTTACAGATTTCTCTGTAGCCATGAACTTCAAACTGAATGGTTTCAATATGTTCAAAGGCTTCAAAGGTTTTCGCTTGCTGGTCAAACAGGAGCTGGCTTCGGGAGATTCAATGTGTTGCTGTAAGAATTCTGCAAACAAATGCAGACTATGAGAACCTAGGGATTCTCCCACGGACATGTACCTGTGACAGCATTAGAGATGCGAGGGAAGGGGAAGAGGTCATATGCATTCTCAGAAGATTTTGAAGATAAATCAGTTTGAAGACATTGACCTCATGTTGCGAAGACATTCACTTATATGTTCAGAGTTGGTTCCAGATTTGTACGAATCCGTGAATAAGTACAAGTGAGGAATCTAACTAGATATGAGGCTTAAGTGAATATACTAGGCAGTATGAGATGCAGATAGAATAGATCTAACTTTGTATAGACAGAAACCAATTTTGGTAAATTGGATGAATCATTGAGGATCAAAAAGCTGGTAAAAATAGAGTTATATTTACCACACGATGAACTGCTAGATGGGATGAATAGGAGACCGAGTAGTTCAATCCACCGTGCCCTAACTTGGTGACGGAGGACACCTACGGCGGCGGCGGAGAGGATGATGCCCGCGGCCGGCGTGGGGACGGCGTCAGAGAAGTCGCGGCAGCTAAGCGCTTCGTCGCCTGCGTCGTCGAGAGCTAGCGGTGGCGCTAGGGTTTTGACGAGGTGGAGAGGTTGAAGAAGGTTTTCTTGACCGCAGGGGGCACATATTTATAAGAAGGTGTGTGGCACAGTGCAATTACGCAGGTGCCCCTGCCTGTTCACATCTGAGGGACACGTGGCTAGCATGCAACATACTCAGAGTTGTCCCACGTTCCCACACCCGCCAAGTTTGTCGGATGGTCGTTCCGGCTTCTCCGGATTTCAATCAATAAGGATGAATTATTTAACATACTCAATGTTTGTCTCTGTGTCTTCTGCTGACAAGGATGCAGTGAAGACATGTGACAGTTTCAATAGAATGCATATGATTTGGACAGATAGAGTTTGAGATAGTAAGCATAGAGAGAGTAGGGTCCGATCACATTCACTTAGTTCAAAAGATTCAACAATGAAGGCATAGCTATATATATATGAGAAAGCAATCAAATCAACCTAGTGAAGTAAATCACGAAGATTAGTTGAAATTTTGAAGTCAATTCAAATGCAAAGATATTCAACAATAACTCCTTGAGTGAAACACTTCAAACCAAGAAATTTTGTGGTGGCATTACCCACCGTATCGGAAGTATTAGACCCAGACACGGTGCACAATTATCGTGGCACTCTCAAATCAAATTCCACGTTAATGTATTCACACTCAGAATGTATGTCTTCATTGATTGAAGATATACTTTACTTCGTGTGTTGCACATCTAAGTCATTGACATGCATAAGTGTAAGGATGTGTGCTTGATCACAGGACATTTGAGGATTCCAAGATATTTAGCTCACACCGTAACTTGCAAAACCTTTTCTCATCCAGGGGCTTTGTGAAGATATCTGCCAGTTGCTCTTCAGTGTTGACGTGAATGATGTCAATATCTTTCTTTATGACATGATCTCTGAGAAAGTGGTGACGAATTTCAGTGTGTTTTGTCTTCGAGTGCTGAACTGGATTGTTGGCAATCTTGATGGCGCTTTCGTTGTCGCAGAAGAGAGGTACTTGTTTCAGATTGACGCCATAGTCCTTGAGAGTTTGCTTCATCGACAGAACCTGAGCACAACAAGATCCAGCAGCAATGTATTCAGATTCAGCAGTTGAGAGTGATACGCGGTGTTGCTTCTTTGAAGACCAACAGACAAGTGATCGTCCCAGAAAGTGACATGTTCCTGATGTAGACTTGCGATCAACCTTGTCACCAGCATAATCAGCATCCGAGAATCCAACCAGATCAAACCTTGAGCCCTTTGGATACCATAATCCGAGTGTTGGGGTGTAAGCCAAATATCTAAGAATTCGCTTCACAGCTAAGTGATGTGATTCCTTTGGTGCCGCTTGGAATCGAGCACACATGTAAACACTAAGCATAATATCTGGCCTAGATGCACATAGGTAAAGTGAAGACCCAATCATGGAGCGGTATACCTTTTGATCGAACTCTTTACCATTGTCGTCGGGACCAAGATGATGTTTGGCTGGGCGTCGTGTAACCTTTGCAATCTTGCATGCCGAACTTCATCAGACAGTCTTTGAGATATTTTTCTTGAGATATGAAGATTCCATTTCTTTGCTGACGAATTTGAAGACGAAGGAAGAACTCCAGCTCACCCATCATGGACATCTGATATTGCTCTTGCATCATGTATCCAAACTCATCACTATACTTCTGGTTGGTGCAGCCGAAGATTATGTCATCCACATATATTTGGCATACAAAGAGTTCACCATCATATGTCTTCGTGAAGAGTGTGGGATCAAGGGATCCTGGTTTGAATCCTTTGCTCTTCAGGAAGTCTTTGATTGTATCATACCAAGTACGAGGAGCTTGTTTGAGGCCATACAGTGCTTTAGTTTGTACACCATATCAGGATGTTTTGGATCTTCAAAGCCAGGTGGCTGAGCAACATACACTTCTTCTTCAATCTTGCCATTGAGGAAAGCACTCTTCACATCCATTTGATATAGCAAGATGTTGTGGTGATTAGCATAGGCTAGCAGTATGCGAATAGCTTCAAGCCTAGCCACCGGAGCAAATGTTTCATCGAAGTCAATTCGTTCAACTTGAGTATATCCTTGAGCCACAAGACGTGCTTTGTTTCTGACAACTTGACCATGCTCATCTTGCTTGTTCCGATATATCCATTTAGTGCCAATAATGTTATGCTTGCGAGGGTCAGGGTGCTTGACAAGTTCCCAAACATTATTCAGCTTGAACTGTTGAAGTTCTTCTTGCATGGCTTGAATACATTCAGGTTCCATAAAGGCTTCAGCAACTTTCTTGGGTTCTGATATCGACACAAATGAAAAATGCCCATAGAAATTTGCTAACTGTGTCGCCCTTGAGCGAGTGAGTGGACCAGGTGTGTTGATGCTATCAATTAGCTTCTCGATTTGTACTTCATTTGCAACACGGGGATGAACTGGACGAAGACCTAGCTCATTCTGATCATTGTCATCATTGGGAGGATTGTCTTCGGTCTGAGCATTGTCTTCAGGTTGGTTTGGTGCAGAAATGTTAAGTTCCTCTTCAGGCTGTGCTTCAGAAGGCATCATTTCACCAGTTCCCATCAGCTTGATAGATTCGCTCGGAGGAGCTTCATCTAGTGTACTTGGCAGAAGCTCTCGTTGTGAATCATTGGTTTCATCAGATCACACGTCCACGGTTTCAACGATCTTGTAGTGAAAGAGGTTGAAGACCCTGTAAGAGTGTGAGTCCTTTCCATAACCGAGCATGAAGCCTTCGTAAGCTTTAGGTTCAAATTTTGACTTGTGATGGGGATCCTTGATCCAGCACCTAGCACCAAATACTCTGAAGTAACTGACATTTGGCTTCTTGCCAGTAAGGAGCTCATAGGATGTGTTGTTCAGAAGCTTATGGATGTAGACACGGTTGATGATGTGACAAGCTGTGTCAATAGCTTCAGGCCAGAACTTTCTTGGTGTCTTGTACTCATCGAGCATTGTTCGAGCCATTTCAATAAGGGTTCTGTTCTTGCGCTCAACAATGCCATTTTGCTGAGGTGTGTATGGAGCAGAAAACTCATGAGTGATTCCCATTGTATCCAGATAAAGATCAAGCCCGATGTTCTTTAATTCAGTGCCGTTATCACTTCTGATATGCTTGATCTTGACGCCATAATTGTTCATAGATCGATTGGCGAATCGTCTGAAGACATCTTCTACTTCAGTCTTGTAGAGAATTATGTGCACCCATGTATATCTTGAGTAGTCATCAACAATGACGAAGCCATAGAGACACGCCGTTGTTGTGAGGGTAGAGTAGTGAGTGGGGCCAAATAAGTCCATGTGTAACAGCTTGAAGGGTTCAGATGTCATCATGATTGTCTTCGAGGGGTGCTTGGCCCTAGTCATCTTTCCAGCTTCACAGGCACCACACAAATGATCTTTCTTGAACGTAACACCTTCGATGCCTGTGACATGCTTCTTCTTGACGAGTGTGTGTAAGTTCCTCATGACAGCATGTCCCAGCCTCCGATGCCAGAGCCACCATTCTGAAGCTTTTGCAAGAAGACATACGGCAAGTTGTGGACCTATTGAGAAATCTACCATGTGCAGATCACCATTCCTATACCCTTCAAAGACTAGAGACTTGTCAGATTCCATTAGTACAAGGCAACAATATTTTCCAAATATCACAATCATGTTTAGGTCACAAAGCATTGAGACAGACATTAAGTTGAATCCAAGGGATTCAACAAGCATCACTTTATCCATGTGTTGATCCTTTGAGATTGCAACTCTGCCTAGACCCAATACTTTGCCTTTACCAGTGTCAGCAAATGTGATTTGACTCTTGTCGGATGGACGTAAGGTTGAGTCCATGAGAAGGCTTCGATCACCAGTCATATGATTAGTGCATCCGCTGTCCATAATCCATTCTGAAGCACGAGGTGTCATACCCTACAGTGCAGTTAGGAGGATAGGCTTCACAAGGTATGTTGTGAAGCATAAGCATTTGATGTACACATGGATTATCACAGCTTTTAGCATAAGGTTAGAACTCATAGTATGACTGGTAAGCGATTCACATGTGAAATATATGGTAATATCATTTTATCATGTGTCCCTTATAGTGTTTTAGGTCCCCAGCAATAGTATCGGACGCCTTTGATTGCTGGCTGGAGACCATGATCTACAAAAGAGAGTTAGTTCTTCTTCACCACCCACATCTTTAGGGGTGGCTTAGAAGCAATGAGTCTAAGTGCAGCATCTGAGAATTTCGGCTTTGGAGCCCTAGCAAATAGCCTTGCAGGAGATGAATGATACTCATAAGAATAAGCAGAAAAGTTCTTAGTCCTATGAACATAGCGGTTTGAAGACACACGCTCATATTAATAAGTTTGAGTACGATTTCCCTGCAAAACATTGGCGTTAGGGTGACTGAGGTGAGTCCTGTTTCCGTATGAAGCCGTTGGACCATGTGACACCTTTGGTCTGGGGTTTGTCTTCTTCCCTGGTGGTGTCATGACAACATTCACAGGAAGATTCTCAAGACAGCTTTTGGGAACCCAGATCTTCTTCATTGGCGGTCCATTCCTGCAGTTAGTACCAATATACCTGGCAAACACTTCACCATTCCGATTTTTGAACAGTTTATAGTTTGCATCAAAGGATTCATCAATGATAATGGGATTAGCATAGGTAAAGCCAGATAAGGTGGATGGATCCACTGAAGGTTCCTTTGTAGCAACCCATGTGGTTTTGGGATACTGCTCAGGCTTCCAGTAGGAGCCATCAACATTCATTTTCCTCTCGAACCCAACACCCTCTTTCCTAGGGTTTCGGTTGAGAATCTGCTTTTTGAGGACATCGCAAAGTGTCTGATGTCCTTTTAGACTTTTATACATCTCTGTTTCAAGCAATGTCTTCAACCTAGCATTTTCATCAGCAATAGTAGTGGTATCCTCAACAGAGGGGTTAGTTACCACATCAGTAGTTGAAGACAGAGCAACAGTAGCAGCAGTGGAACATTCAGCAACAGAGGTAGAGTTATCATGCTCAATGCATTTTAGACATGGTGGTTCAAATCCTTCCTGAGCAGTACTGATCTGTTGAGCGCGAAGTGACACATTCTCCTTTTGAAGATCTTCATGAGCCGCTTTCAATTTCTCAAGATCTTGCTTCCTTTGAAGATAATCATAGGAGAGCTTTTCATAAGAGGTTGAGAGCGTTTCATGAAGACTTTCAAGTTCTTGATACTTAGCATGAAGATTTTTTATGTCTTCAACTAAGGACTGAGAACGTGTCATTTCCGCGTCCAGCAGATCATCGCTTTTGTCTAATAGTTTTTGAGTGTGTTCCATAGCTCTTTGTTGTTCAGTTGCAATTTTAGCAAGGGTTTTGTAGCTGGGTTTGGATTCACAATCAGAGTCATCTTCACTTGATGTTTGGAAGTAAGCGTCTCGTGATTTTACCTTGGCACCGCGTGCCATGAAGCAGTAGGTGGGAGTAGGATCGTCCTTGTCATCATCAGCGTTGGTGTGGAAGTCATTGTCTTCAGTGTTGAAGATGGACTTGGCAACGTAGGCTGTGGCTAGAGCCAGACTTGCAACACCAGAGTCAGACTCAGCTTCAGATTCCACCTCCGCCTCCTCAGAAGCAGACTCCTCCTCTGAATCCATTTCCTTGCCAACAAATGCACGAGCCTTGCCAGGAGAGCTCTTCTTATGAGATGAGGACCTTGATGAGGACTTGAAAGAGGACTTTGATGATTTCCTCTTCTTCTTCTTGTCATCAGAGTCATATTCCTTGCTCTTCTTCTTGTTCTTCTCATTGTCCCACTGAGGACACTCAGAGATGTAATGCCCAGGTTTCTTACACTTGTGACAAGTTCTCTTCTTGTTGTCTTGAGTGGAAGATTCATCATTTCTTGAACTGGATTGTGAAGACTTTCTAAAGCCCTTCTTCTTGGTGAATTTCTGGAACTTCTTCACAAGCATAGCAAGTTCCCTTCCAATGTCTTCAGGATTATCAGAACCGCAGTCAGATTCTTCTTCTTCAGATGAGGAAACAACTTTTTCCTTCAAAGCACGAGTTCGGCCATAGTTGGGGCCATAGATATCTCTTTTCTCAGAAAGCTGGAACTCATGTGTGTTGAGCCTCTCAAGTATATCAGACGGATCGAGAGTCTTGAAGTCAGGACGTTCTTGTATCATGAGGGCACGGGTGTCAAAGGAGCTGTCAAGAGATCTTAGCAGCGTCTTGACGATTTCATGCTTGGTGATCTCAGTGGCGCCGAGAGCCTGAAGCTGATTTGTGATGTCGGTGAGGCGATCAAACGTGAGCTGGACATTTTAATTGTCGTTTCTCTTGAAGCGGTTGAAGAGGTTGAGAAGAACACTGATCCTTTGATCTCTCTAAGTTGAGACACCTTCGTTGACCTTGGACAGCCAGTCCGAGACTAGCTTTGACGTTTCCAGAGCACTCACACGACCATACTGTCCTTTGGTTAGATGACCACAGATGATGTTCTTTGCAGTCGAGTCCAGTTGAATGAACTTCTTGACATCAGCAGGGGTGACACCTTCCCCAGTTTTTGGAATGTCGTTCTTGACGACATACCAGAGATCGACATCAATGGCTTCAAGATGCATGCGCATCTTATTCTTCCAGTAGGGATATTCAGTTCCATCGAACACGGGGCAAGCAGCGGAGACTTTGATTATCCCTGCAGTTGACATAGCTAAACTCCAGGTGGTTAAACCGAATCACACAGAACAAGGGAGTAGCTTGCTCTGATACCAATTGAAAGTGCTGGTTATCGACTAGAGGGGGGGTGAATAGGCGATTTCTATCAAATTCTTCAAAACGTGGAAGTTTCGAAGACAAACAATAGAAATGACCTAATTGATATGCAGCGGAAGATAAACTACAACAAGCAAGCCATAGTCAAGTATGCAACAATGTGAATGTACGAAGACTAATAGCAGCTAGGTAGTAAGGATCGGGATGGAAGATAGTATGAAGCCAATCAACGATAGCAATCAAGCAATGAAGTCAAACAGATAAGACAAATAAGCAATGACTTCATGAAGACAAACTCAAAGTAAAGGAGGGAAAGGATAGAACCAGTCACAGTTGAAGACACAGGATTTGTTGGACCAGTTCCAGTTGTTGTGACAACTGTATGTCTGGTTCGGGAGGCTGAGATTCAACTCAGAAGACCGCGTCTTCACCTTATTCTCCTTGAGCTAAGGACACACAGTGCTCGCCGAATCACTCTGGTAAGTCTTCAAGGTAGACTTCCGAACCTTCACAGACTTCGTTCACCGGCAATCCACAATGACTCTTGGATGCTCAGAACGCGACGCCTAACCAGCTGGAGGATACACAGTCCTCAAGTGTAATAAGTCTTCAAGTCACACAGACAGAAAGACTTCAGTGATGCCTAACACTCTTTGGCTCTAGGTGTTTGGGCTTTTTCCTCGCAAGGATTTCTCTCTCAAAGGCTTTGAGGTGGGTTGCTCTCAAAATGGTAAAAGCCGTAAACTAACTCTGAGCAGCCACCAATTTGTGGTGTAGGGGGTGGGCTATTTATAGCCACAAGGCAACCCGACCTGATATGTCTGAAATGACCCTGGGTCACTAAGGAACTTTACTTGGGCTACAAGCAAAGCTGACTCATCCAACTCTGGATAAGATTTGCTTTCATTATCTTCGCTCGAAGACATAGGATTTGGGTTGAGCATCACTTCAGTCACTCTGACTTTGTTCACTTGGACCCCACTTAACAGTACAGTGGTTCCTATGACTCAACACAGAAGAAAAGGAAACAACGAAACAACTCAGTCTTCGCGCTCCATAGTCTTCACTTAATGTCTTCTCATGTCATTGTCTTCAATGTGAATATCTTCACACACCACCATTGTCTTCAATTTCTTCATACATTTTTAGGGGTCATCTCCGGTAGGTAAACCGAATCAATGAGGGACACTTCCTGCGTTATCCTGTAATTCTCGCAAACGCATTAGTCCCTCAACCAACTTTGTCGTCAATACTCCAAAGCCAACTAGGGGTGGCACTAGATGCACTTACAGGTCACGGCAATCTTTGGTAAGTGACTTACCCAATCCTTAAACACTGCAAACCTCCTATAATGACTATTTCAGTTGTTTCCTTTGGCTCACTTTACACTTAATAACGCAGGCCCCAGGAGCACAACCCTCAAGCAGGACATGAAGACCAAGCTGAAGGCGGTTTATACTCTGGTGGAACAGCTTTACACCGGGTCACAACGTGCTCTAGCAGTTGTAGCCTTATCAAATGATGTTCCCTATCTCCTGCAAGATGTGCTCAACCGGCTTGCTGTGCTACCTCAGCGAATCCAAGAGTTAAGACGAGCATCTGCAAGAGCCGGAGCTATAGCCTCATTAAGCCGGGCTAAGGTGTGGCTTCCAGAGCTAGACCCTACTGATATTTCTCTTGGGTATCCGAGTTTGAAGGAAGATGTCATCGTGTTTAACGATAAGGACTTCACCGCCTGTGTGAAGGATATACGCCCGGTGGCCACTCTTATTGGGAATGATACTGACCTTACCAAGGATCAGCCGGGTTATGACAATGTGAATCGAAGACTTCCAACACCTCTTTATGATGAAGTCAGCCTGATCCCTCCAATCCGTAAGCATACCTTTGCCCTTGAAGTCGACCCAGCCGGTTTAATAGATGATGAAGCCAAGTTTGAAGCTTTGAGTGGCATTGACTGGGCATCGTCCACGTTCCAGGACAGGGCAGCCGACGGAGAGGCAAAGAAGGATAACCCAGAATCTTCAGGTCAACCCCAGCAGTGAACCACCAGGCGTCTTATGTTTACGTCTTTTGTGAAAAAACAATGCTTCATTATTCAGACTCGGGGAGTCTTGTAATAGGGTAGAAGAACACTTGATTTCTGACATGCCTTCGCGCATGTTTATGATGCTTAATGCTTTCTTAAGCCACCATCATGATCTGCTTCCGGCTTACCGTGATCTTCTATTCCCGTTTTGTTAACCGGAATTTTGCTTGTATTGTTCTGCAAAGAAAACAAGCACAATTCCCTTGGCGTCTTAACGCAATGGGGTTCACATAAAGTATTGATAACCCGGAAATGTGAACCAAAGAATCATGTAAAGGCTGGCTTACCATTATACCTGGTACACGTAAACATGATAGCATACCTGTGATCTTTTGATTACCTTTGCCGGTCCACATGACCCGACAATGGTGGCAAACCTTATTAACCTGTCACACAAAACACTTGTTTCTGTGCGAGCATGATCAACATTAAAATGGTGGAATAAAGACCACCTCGTAAATGCTTTCAAAAATAATCTCAGCATAATCAATTAAATGTGACTACAAAGTGTAATAAGACAATAAATAAAAGTCAAAGGCTTCTGATTCGGATACGATCAGTGAACCGTTCCAAAGGGGTTAAGCTAAGATTCGGATACGATCATATAGCCCCTAGTGGCTGTGGTGATGCCGATCAAGTGGGTATCGACAGCTATGTTCTCTTTGGTTCGAATACGACCTATGTTTGAACAGGAAGCCCCCAAGTGACCATGAGTGTTGTTTAATGACGCTGATTCGAATACGATCCATGTCAGACCCAAAGGGGTTAAGCTATGATTCAAATATGATCAAGAAGTCCCCCAAGTAGGCTTGGCAGTATGCCGATCAAGAGGGTATTGACATCTATGTTCTCTTTGGTTTGAGTATGACCTATGTTTGAACAGGAAGCCTCCAAGTGACCATGTCTAGATTCAGATATGATCATAAGCCGAACCAAAGGTTAAGCCGGATTAAGATGTGATCCGCACCCTGTTGGTTGTATCCACCACATGATAAGGAAGACATGTAAACTTTTGAAGGTAAAAAGGATAGAGGTCCTGCTTTATTTACAATATATACATCATCAAAATATGTACATCTTGAGAGCCGGTGGCTCAAGTATAGTAAGGCCTAAGATGAGCGATGTTCCACGGCCGACGGGTCTCCTCCTCCGACTTACGTGAGTCTTTATGCTCTCGAACATCGATAAGGTAATATGACCCGTTGTTCAGGTTCTTGCTAACCACAAAGGGTCCTTCCCAAGGGGGGGATAGCTTGTGCACATCAGACTGATCCTGGATGAGCCGAAGCACTCAGTCGCCTTCTTGAAAGGTTCGGGACATAACCCGGCGGCTGTGGTAGCGGTGCAGGTCTTGCTGGTAAATCGCCGAGCGGGCTATTGCCAAGTCTCGCTCTTCGTCGAACAAATCAAGTCCATCTTGACGACCTTTTTCATTGTCCGCCTCAACGTAAGCCGCCATGTGGGGCGAGTCAAGACGGATGTTACTTGGCAGGACTGCCTCTGCTCCATACACCATGAAGAAAGGTGTGTAACCCGTAGATCTATTAGGTGTAGTATTGATGCTCCAAAGCACAGCAGGTAACTCCTCCACCCAACAACCCGGCGTCCGCTGTGAGGGGATCAAGAGCCGGGGTTTTATACCCTTCAAGACTTCCTGATTGGCCCTTTCTGCTTGACCATTGGATTGAGGATGGGCAACGACAGAAACATCAACCCGGATATGTTCTTGTTGACAGAACTCTTCCATGGCAGCTTTGGAGAGATTAGTGCTATTATCAGTTATGATGCTGTGTGGAAAACCAAAACGAAAGATCACCTTTTTCATGAACTGAACCGCTGTGGCTGCATCACACTTACTGACCGGCTCTGCCTCGACCCACTTTGTAAATTTGTCCACGGCCACCAGGAGGTGTGTCTTTTTATCTTTAGACCTTTTGAAAGGCCCAACCATGTCAAGCCCCCAGACTGCAAACGGCCAAGTAATTGGAATCATCCTCAATTCTTGAGCCAGCACATGAGCTCGTCATGAGAATTTCTGACAACCGTCATATTTACTGACCAGATCCTCTGTGTCAGCATGAGCCGTCAACCAATAGAAACCGTGACGGAAAGCCTTGGTCACAAGAGATTTTGAGCCGGCATGACGGGCGCAATCCCCTTCATGGATCTCACGAAGTATCTCCTGACCCTCCATAGGCGATACACAATGTTGAAACGACCCAGTGACTCTGCGGTGATGTAACTCACCATGAACAATTGTCATGGACTTGGACCGCCGGATGATTTACCTCGCCAAGATCTCATCCTGAGGCAACTCTCCCCGGGTCAGGTAGGCCAAATATGGCACCGTCCAATCCGAAATGACGTGAAGAGCTGCTACCAACTGTGCCTCCGGGTCTGGTACTGCCAGGTCTTCCTTTGCGGGTACCTTGACAGAAGGATTATGCAAAACATCAAGAAAGGTGTTGGGTGGCACCAGCTTACGCTGAGATCCCAGCCGGCTTAAAGCGTCAGCCGCCTCATTCTTCCTTCGATTGATGTGCTCCACTTTATAACCTCTGAAGTGCCCAGCCACAGCATCAACTTCACGTCGGTAAGCCGCCATCGAAGGATCCTTGGAGTCCCACTTGCCTGACACTTGTTGAGCCACGAGATCTGAATCGCCCAAGCACCGTACCCGGCTCAAATTCATCTCCTTGGCTATACGGAGACCATGGAGTAAGGCCTCATACTCGGCTGCGTTGTTAGTACAAGGAAACATAACCCGGAGCACATAACAAAATTTGTCACCTCGGGGGGAAGTTAAAACGACTCCAACCCCCGAGCCTTCTAACTGTCTGGACCCATGAAAGTGAATAGTCCAATACATGTTATCTGGCTTCTCCTCAGGTGCCTGCAACTCTGTCCAATCATTGATGAAGTCCACCAAGGCTTGCCATTTAATAGCAGTACATGGCATGTATTTCAAACCATGAGGCCCGAGCTCAATGGCCCACTTGGCAACTCGTCCTGTGGCCTCTCTATTCTGGATGATGTCTCCCAAGGGCGCAAAACTTACCACGGTGATTGGGTGACCCTGGAAGTACTGCTTCAGCTTCCGGCTTGCCATGAACACTCCATAAACAAGCTTCTGCCAATGTGGATACCTTTGCTTAGACTCAATGAGCACCTCACTGATGTAGTAAACCAGCCGTTGAACCGGATGCTCCTTGCCAGCCTCCTTGCGCTCCACCACGATTGCAACACTCACAGCTCGTGAGTTCGCAGCAACGTATAATAACAATGGCTCTCTATCAATGGGAGCCTCAAGGACCGGCGGCTTAGATAACTGTCTCTTTAAATCTTCAAAGGCAACATCAGCAGCATCACTCCAGACGAAAGTGTCTGTTTTCTTCATCATCTGATATAGCGGTAAAGCCTTCTCACCTAACCGGCTTATGAAACGGCTTAAAGCAGCCACCCGGCTCGCCAGCCTTTGAACATCATTGATGCACGCCGGTTTAGCCAAGGAAGTAATGGCCTTGATCTTCTCCGGATTAGCTTCAATGCCCCTGTTAGAAACCAAGAAACCCAAGAGCTTTCCTGCAGGTACACCAAACACATATTTGTCCGGGTTAAGCATCATTTTGTAGACCCAGAGATTATCAAAGGTTTCCTTTAGATCAGATATCAAGGTTTCCTTCTCTCGGGACTTCACCACTATGTCATCGACGTAGGCGTGAACATTGCGTCCAATCTGATTGTGAAGACAGTTCTGAACACACCGCTGGTAAGTCGCCTTGGCACTCTTGAGCCCAAATGACATAGACACATAGCAAAAATCTCCAAACGGGGTGATGAAAGCCGTATTTTCCTGGATAGTAAGCATCCAAAAAGCACAAACGCTCACAACCCGCCGTAGCATCAATGATTTGATCAATATGGGGGAGAGCAAACGGGTCAGCCGGACAAGCTTTATTTAAGTCTGTGTAATCCACACACATCCGCCAGGTGCCATTCTTCTTAAGCACAAGCACCGGGTTAGCCAACCACTCCGGGTGAAAACTTCAACAATAAACCCGGCCGCTAAGAGCCGGGCCACCTCCTCTCCAATAGCTTTTCGTCTTTCTTCATTGAACCGTCGAAGAAACTGCTTAACCGGCTTATACTTGGGTCAATATTAAGAGTGTGCTCAGCGAGTCCACTCGGTACACCTGGCATGTCAGAAGGTTTCCATGCAAAGATGTCCCGGTTCTCACGGATGAACTCGATGAGCGTGCTTTCCTAGTTAGGATCCAAGTTGGTACTGATACTGAGCTGCTTAGATGAATCGCCTGGAGTAAAATCCACAAGCTTGGTTTCAGCAGCTGATTTAAACTTCATTGCCGGGTCATGCTCTATGGTTGGCTTCTTCAGAGAGGTCATATCTGCTGGGTCAACATTATCTTGATAATATTTCAACTCCTCCGCTGCGCAAACCAACTCAGCATAAGCTGCATCACCTTCTTCACATTCCAGGGCTATCTTCCGACTCCCATGCACAGTAATGGTGCCCTTGTGACCCGGCATCTTAAGCTGTAAATAAACATAGCACAGCCTAACCATGAACTTGGCATAAGCCGGCCGCCCCAACAGAGGATGATATTGACTTTTAATTTTGACCACCTCAAAAGTTAATTTCTCAGCCCTAGAATCGTATTCATCTCCAAAGGCCACCTTTAGCTCAATCTTACCGACTGGATATGCCGACTTACCAAGCACCACTCCATAGAAAACGGTGTTGGTTGTCTTTAAATTTTTATCAGTTAAACCCATGCGTCGGAAGGTCTCATAAAAGAGAATGTTGATGGTGCTACCTCCGTGCATGAGAACTTTGGTGAATTTATACCCACCAACCTGAGGTGCTACCACTAAGGCTAACTGACATGGATTGTCAACCCGGGGAGGGTGATCTTCCCTGCTCCATACGATAGGCCATTCTGACCATCTCAAATAACGGGGAACTTCCGGCTCAACAAAATTGACAGCCCTTTTATGAATTTTCTGGTCTTTTTTGCATAAGCTAGTGGTGAACACATGGTACTCCCCACTATTCAACTGCGTCGGATTGCTCTGATAACCCGACTGTTGCTGCTGCTGACCTCCCTGACCAGATTGCTGATGATTATAGCCACTCTTATTTCCCTGAAAGCCGGAACTTGAACAACCACCCGAGCCATGAAAGCCGCCGACTCTTGAGCCGCCACCTGCCCCATGATTATCGTCAAACATGTTGGAATTCTTGAAAGCTTTCATGACCGCGCAATCTTTCCATAAATGAGTGGTCGGCCTCTCAGACAGGGCTCATTGATTAACTGTTCAAGAGATGGACCTGACCTGCCAGATCGGGGAGGGGGGCGGTTTTCCCTTGCATCTCTGATTGTTACCCTGCGCATTGGCCATGAACTCCGGGTTGCCATTAGCTTTACACTTATTACCTCGTTGGTCTGCCGGGTTATGCTGCTGACCCTTTATATTGCCGTTCTTCTTTCCCTTCCCTGTCTTTTCCTCATCAGACGCGGGATCCTTGGTACTATCAGAATCGGCATATTTGACTAAAGCCGCCATCAGCGTACCCATATCATTGCAATCATGCTTGAGGCGCCCCAGTTTCTGCCTCAGTGGTTCAAATCGGCAATTTTTCTCCAACATGAGGATTGCTCAGCCAGCGTCCATCTTGTCAGATGAATGTATTATCTCCTTGACCCGGCGTACCCAATGAGTGGTAGATTCACCCTCCTCCTACTTACAGCTAGTTAAATCCACGATCGACATGGACTGCTTGCAGGTATCTTTGAAGTTCTGAATGAACCAGGCCTTTAACTCCGCCCGTGAGTCAATGGAATTAGGCGGCAAGCCCTTTAACAAAGATTGGGCCGTCCCATCTAGCATCATGGTGAAGTATTTAGCCATCGCCGCGTCACTGACCTCCAACAACTCCATGGCCATCTCATAGCTTTCAATCCATGACCCGGGCTATAAGTCGGCCGTATAATTCGGTACCTTTCGGGGTCCCTTGAAGTCCTTGGGCAAACGCACATTGCGCAAAGCCGACACTAAACAAGGAACACCACCTGTCCTGGTGGCCACTCCCGCCTCAACAGTGGTCGTCGGATAATCTGGAAAAACCTGCTAAGCCTCCTGCTGAGCTGCTAGTTGAGACGCCAGTTGGTCCTCCTAACGTATCCGGTCCTACACCAGGTTATATCCACCGGGTTGGTTATGGCGCTGGGCGTTGCTTGACAAAGCTTCTGACTCCATGCGCCTGCTGTAACTCGGGCTCCGGCTTGGACGAGGAGTTGAATGGATCCTGTCCCGGCTGTAGGAATAAGCCTCTTGCTGAGCCAGGGCCGTCTGGACAAGTTCTCTGATCCTCTGGGTTTCCATCGTTGTTGGATCATCTCCGTCCACTGGAAGAGCCGCTAAACATGCCGATGCGGCCATCAGGTTCTCCATGGGGTTAGAGAAGTGACCCGGCGGTGTTGGAACGTAGCGAGGCGGGCCCATATGTACACGGGGAGGTGCCATCACCCGAGGCTGACCCGTTGCCCCTGTTCTGGGTGTCATGAAGTGATTTGCCTCCGGCGGGTTACTAGGTCCGACGCCGGGTGTGGTGAAGTTGATGTTCCGAGGATCATAAACCGGAGGTAAATGGGATTGAGTTTTCTGATGTCTCCTCATCACCTCGTTGGATGCGTTCAGGCTCATCGTAAGCTGGAAAGCCTCTGACTGGAGCTGCTGCGCCCGTGCATCTAGAGCCGCCCGCTCCGCGGCCAACCTGGTATCCTCCGCTGCTAAGGCCACCTTAGCCTGGGCTATTTCCTCACGCACCTGTGCCACCTCCATGTTATGATCATCCTGATTTGCGGGGACAACTGTGGCGGTTAATAGGGCCGTCACCCTATCCGTAAGATCCATCAGCACCTGAGCCGGCGGGTGCATAGGGTCTCCTACCCCGGTCACTCCTGACCCGGATGTTATTGCTGTTGCAGCTGTAGAGTTTTGTCTGGGTTGAGTACCAGCCATGAAAACTCCTACCCAGCTGGGCGGGTTAGAGGCGTCCAGAATACTGGTGCCGTCGGAACAGCCCCCAAGCCCTCCGTCTTGTAGAAGATTCAGCGAATCTGTTGAGCCGGTGGACGAATCACCGTCAGAGAGGACGGCCGTCTCACCACCATCTTCAGATCCTTCAGAAAGTTCCTCTCCGTGGTGCAACCCACGAAGGCACGCTTCACGACAGGTTGAGACCGGGTGGGTCTCGCGCGTTGAGCCATCTCAACGAGGTCGGTGCAGTTGTCCGGCTCAGGGCCCGGCTCACCGATCCGGCCGATGAAGACGTGGATTCCATAGAAGGGGACCCGGTACCCGTACTCAATTGAGCTGGCATCAGGGCCCCAGCCTTCGTCGTTGATGTAGATCTTGCCGCGACGACTCTTGGTCATCCGGCCCACTGCCTATCCCTTGAGCCCTTCGAAGTTTCCCATCAAGAACTCAAATCCACCGTGCGCTGGCCCCATGGTGGGCGCCAACTGTCGTGGAATTATCACACCAGATGTCCTCTTGCAAGGACTTAGTCGTGGAGCCATCGCAACTAGGAAGCTTAAAGGGGTTAAACGGGACAAAGGACACGAGAGAGTTATACTAGTTCGGCCCCTTACAGTGAAGGTAAGGCCTACGTCTAGTTGGGTTGGTATTTCTGAGGTTTCGATGACCAGGGAGCGAGATACGCTATGCCCGGCTCTCGATGAGTTGTTTCTTGCACTAAGCCGCCAGCGGGTCGTCCCTTTATATACACAGGTTGACGCCCTGCGTCTTATAGACTCCCGGCCGGCTCATAAACAGTGTCCGGCTCGGTGACTAGTTAATTCTACCTTATGATACAAGTCATGCCATTACGGCGGTTTATCACTACGGGCCTTAAGTCGCCCGTGGGCCTCAGCCCCTTTATTGAACCGCCATCTTCATGCTTGGTCTTGGGCTTCTTCTGATGAACGTCTCTTTGCGTAACCCGGCCTCTTATTGGCGGCTTACACAAATAGTCATATCCCCAACAAAAAGGGTGAGCGGGGCCATACCGGAGCCGGAGGGGGTCGGGGTCGGTGGCCGGTGTCGGGGTCGGGGCTGATGTCGAGTCCGGCATCGGCGGCGGCATGGGTTGTGTAGCATCGGCAGCGACGTGGGTGGTGCGGCATCGACGGTGGCATCAGAGAAAAGGGGATCGACGAGCGCGCGACAAGAGTGAGACCGAGGAAAGAGATAGGAGCTAGCGGACCGGTGATGTAGGCAACTTAGCTATAGCGCTGCCCAAGCCAAAACGCGCTACCACTAACTTTTTATTTTTCTTTTTTTCTTTTTGTTTTTATTTTTATTTTTTATTTTTCTTTATCTTTTTATTTTTATTTTTATTTTTCATATTCCACAAACTTCCTTCCTTTTTATTTTATTTTTATTTCTCTGTTTATTTTTATATTCTTTTTCTTTTTCTTTTTCATATTCCACAAACTTCCTTCCTTTTTCTTTTTATTTTTCTTTCATTTCATTTTCCACAACTTATTAGTTCCTTTTTCTTTTTCTTTCATTTCATTTTGCAAAACTTCCTCGTTGGCGACTCCATCCATTTCGGCAATGCTCCTTTTGCTTCTCCTCACGACAACACGGCTAGGATTGATCGGAGCAGTTCTGAAGAAACATTGTGTCACGTGTTTAGCGTGTATCGCAATGGCGTTGACGGTACCGCTATCGGAGTCGGGTATACACATGGTAGTGAAATGTCAGTTTTCTCTCTGTACATTCTTAGCCCATCTAACACGGAACATCATCGCACTATGCAATCCAGAGTAGTTAAGCTCCCATATCTCTTCGACCCTTCCGTAATATCTTTCAATTACATTCCCGGTCATGGCTTCCGTCGTCACCCCTGAGTTTTGGTCGTCACTTTTTATATCTTTCTCCTTCGTGTAGAACATGTACTGTTGATATTGTATGCTTGATAATTCACGAGGTTGGTCAACGGGCCTTGTGCTAAGGCATATATGGGTGTTCCGTTCAGACAAACCTCTTCTGGGGGATTAGCCAGAACTCTCTATTTGAACCAACATAAGAAAGTGGAATTGTGCTCTCTAATAACTTCAGCGTCCATCCTGTGCACCCCACGGTCAAGGTACTTCTTTGCGATGGTCTCTTTGTGCAGTGTCAAGAAATCTTCTAGCACATCTAGGTGTTGTAGCACTACTAAGTTTTCCCTGTCAAGGTCATTTTGTCGGCCCGAGTGTAACACATTCACATCCCTATGACCGTTGGTGTGACCTTCGCCTTCGAGCCTTCCATAGTGCTTGTTGACGGGCAAACCAACAACAGGGTCTTTGGTGCCTACAAGATAACTCTCAAAGAAAGAGATGCACTATTTGGTCAGATATCCCTGGGCTATGCTTCCATCTGGATGGGACATGTTATGAATGAATCCTTTTATGACACCATTCATCCTCTCGAACGACCTCATGTTGTGCAAGAATGTCGGCCCTAGGTCGATGATGTCATCCACGATGTGGACACATAGATGCACCATGACATCAAAGAACATGGGTAGGAAGTACATCTCTAGCTCATTCAGTATGACAACGATCTCTTCCTGTAGCCTATGGAGTTGCTTCACACTGATCGACTTTCGAGAGATAGCATCAAAAAAGTGGCATAGGTCAGTAAGCGTCTCACGCACATGTGTGTCTATAATCCCTCTAAGTGCAACCGGGAGTAACTATGTCATCATCACATGAAAGTCGTGAGACTTCATCCCACTGGACCTTTTTTTCTTAGTTTCCAGATATCTGCTTATCTTCCCACAATATCCGGAACAAACTTTGATTCCCGCAAGGCACTTGAGCAATTGATTGACGTCCTTCAAATCTAAGGTGAAGCAAGAGGGGGGCAATATTGTTTTTCCTTATTGTTTACTTTTTTGCCCCTATCTTCCGTCTCCGTCTTGGTCTCCTCTGACGACCTTTTACCAGGCATTTGGAGATCTTTCCTGATATTAAAAAATTCCAAGTCTTTTCTTGCCTTCGGCCCATCCTTGGTCCTCTCCGGCATCTTCATTATTGTTCCAAGCAAACTCTCAAGGATATTTTTTGTGATATGCATTTGGTCAAGGCTATGAGGTGTGTCAAGTTTGGGCCAGTATTCCAAGTCCCAGCAAACATATCTCATCTTCCATACCTTCAGCAGGGGCTCCAGCGCCTTTTTCTTCGTCTTTCCCGGCGAGGTGCACTCTTCCCAATTCTTTAATAACTCATATATTTCTGCACCGCTACGCTTACGTGGAGGACCTTGATACGTCTCCAACGTATGTATAATTTTTGATTGTTCCATGGTATTATATTCTCTATTTTGGATGTTTAATGGGCTTTATTATACACTTTTATATTATTTTTGGGACTAACCTATTAACCGGAGGCCCAGCCCAAATTGTTGTTTTTTGCCTGTTTCAGTGTTTCGAATGAAAAGGATATCAAACGGAGTCCAAACGGAATGAAACCTTCGGGAACGTGATTTTCGGAACCAACGTGATCCAGAGGACTTGGAGTGGAAATCAAGCAATCAACAAGGAGGCCACGAGGCAGGGGGGCGCGCATGCCCCCTGGGCGCGGCCCCACCCTCGTGGGCCCCTCGTAGCTCTCCTGACAGATCTCTTTCGCCTATATATACTCATATACCCTGGAAACATCATATACGGAGCCAAAGCCCTATTTCCACTGCCGCAACCTTCTATACCCGTGAGATCCCATCTTGGGGCCTTTTCCGGCGCTCCGCTAGAGGGGGCATCGATCACGGAGGGCTTCTACATCAACACCATAGCCTCTCCGATGATGTGTGAGTAGTTTACCTCAGACCTTCGGGTCCATAGTTATTAGCTAGATGGCTTCTTCACCCTCTTTGGATCTCAATACAAAGTTCTCCTCGATTCTCTTGGAGATCTATTCGATGTAATCTTCTTTTGCGGTGTGTTTGTCGAGATCCGATGAATTGTGGGTTTATGATCAAGATTATCTATGAACAATATTTGAGTCTCCTCTAAATTCTTTTATGTATGATTGGTTATCTTTGCAAGGCTCTTCGAATTATCAGTTTGGTTTGGCCTACTAGATTGATCTTTCTTGCAATGGGAGAAGTGCTTAGCTTTGGGTTCAATCTTGCGGTGTTCGATCCTAGTGACAGTAGGGGAAATGACACGTATTGTATTTTTGCCATCGAGAAAAAGATGGGGTTTATATCATATTGCATGAGTTTATCCCTCTACATCATGTCATCTTGCTTAAAGCGTTACTCTGTTCTTATGAACTTAATACTCTAGATGCATGGTGGATAGCGGTCGATGTGTGGAGTAATAGTAGTAGATGCAGGCAGGAGTCGGTCTACTTGTCACGGACGTCATGCCTATATACATGATCATGCCTAGATATTCTCATAACTATGCTCAATTCTATCAATTGCTCGACAATAATTTTTTCACCCACCATAATATTTATGTTATCTTGAGAGAAGCCACTAGTGAAAACTATGGCCCCGGGTCTATTTTCCATCATATTAATCTCCCGTCAACAAGCTATTTCTGGCACCGTTTATTTTGGTTTCTTTACTTTTAGTCTTTATCATAAAATACCAAAAATATTATCTTATCATCTCTATCAGATCTCACTTTTGCAAGTGGCCGTGAAGGGACTGACAACCCCTTTAACACGTTGGTTGCAAGGTTCTTATTTGTTTTTGTACGTACGAGGGACTTGCGTGTGGCCTCCTACTGGATTGATACCTTGGTTCTCAAAAACTGAGGGAAATACTTACGTTACTCTGCTGCATCACCCTTTCCTCTTCAAGGGAAAAACCAACGCATGCTCAAGAGGTAGCAAGAAGGATTTCTGGCGCCGCTGCCGGGGAGTCTACGCACAAGTCAAGACATACCAAGTACCCATCACAAACTCTTACCCCTCGCATTACATTATTTGCCATTTGCCTCTCGTTTTCCTCTCCCCCACTTCACCCTTGCCGTTTTATTCGCCCTCTCTTTCCGTCCGCCTCTTTTTCACTTGGTTCTTGTTTGCTCGTGTGTTTCATTGCTTGCTTGTCACGATGGCTCAAGACAATACTAAATTGTGTGACTTTGCTAATACCAACAACAATGATTTTCTTAGCACTCCGATTGCTCCGCTTACCGAATTTGAATCTTGTGCAATTAATGCTGCTTTGCTAAATCTTGTCATGAAAGATCAATTTGCCGGCCTTCCTAGTGAAGATGCCGCTGCCCATCTAAATAGCTTTGTTGATTTGTGTGATATGCAAAAGAAGAAAGATGTGGATAATGATATTGTTAAATTAAAGCTATTTCCGTTTTCTCTTAGAGATCATGCAAAAACTTGGTTCTCATCTTTGCCTAAAAATAGTATTGATTCTTGGAATAAGTGCAAAGATGCTTTTATCTCTAAGTATTTTCCTCCCGCTAAGATCATCTCTCCCAGAAACGATATTATGAATTTTAAGCAACTTGATCATGAACATGTTGCACAAGCTTGGGAGAGGAAGAAATTAATGATACGTAATTTCCCTACTCATGTTTTGAATTTGTGGATGATTATACAAAAAAATTATGCCGGATTGAATTTTGCTTCTAGAAACCTTTTAGATTCGGTCGCGGGGGGCACTTTTATGGAAATCACTTTAGGAGAAGCAACTAAACTCCTAGATAATATTATGGTTAATTATTCCCAATGGCACACTGAAAGATTGTCGGGGAAACGACACCTATGGGATCACAAGAATCCCTACTATGGTTGGTGGGGCGCGGGGTTGAGAGAAGAGTGGATCTAACAGAGAGCACGCGGTTCGTTTATCCAGGTTCCGCCACGAGGATGCGTAAAACCCTAGTCCTGCTTTGATTGATGTATTGAGCATTCTTGAGGTAGCTACGGGGTGTAACAAGCTCAGAAAAGCCGAATCCCTCTCCAGGTCGCCTCGGGCCTCCTTTTATAGGAAAAAGGGGTTTCCACAGTGGCACACAGGAGGTGGAAAGGTCTACAGTGTCCCAAGGTTATCCCTCGTATTACAGGACAAGATGCATCTAACGCATCTCTTAGGTGTCCCCTTGCTTTATCGGGGGTGGTAACGGAGCCCGTCCCATCCATTGCCGCCTCGCCTGGCTTCGATATGCGCCCTGGCCATGATGCGGGTGGCGCCATGTAGGCGGGCAGGCAGCTGAGGTGGCGCGGTGGTAGGGCCTTCACGGAGATTTGCATGCCACCACGCAGGTGCTTGCTAAGTTGGCGTAGAGGCCGTTTGTCGCCACGCAGGTGCATGCCCAGCTAGTTGAGGTAGCAGCTTCTTGGGGACGGTTGGTGGAATCTTGGTTGGCGGGGGCCTAGCTGTGGCCCCGCTGATGCCTTCGGCAAGGGCCTTGCCACGGCGTCGTCGTCGTCCCCGGCAAAGTGCTTGCCGGGGGTTTTGTGGACCTCCCTGGCTGGAATCCCGCCAAGGGTTGCTGTCTTTTGGTCCTCATCTGATCTTGTGTGTTCATGATCTTGACGAAGATGTGCATGCCACCAAGGACGTGCCTCCCGAGCCCTTGCCTCAGCATAGTTGACTAAGCCAGAAGCCCTGGGCTCAAGGGTGGTGCACTCCGATGGCGTTGGATGAGCTACCCCAGCAAGGCTCTTGTCGGGGCTGCTGAGGCCGCCCCGGCAAGGGCCTTGCCGGGGGAACCTGTTTTGTCTCTTCATTCCTTGGTCTTGGCGTCGTCTTTGGTCATCTTGCGCTCCAGCTCCCTTCTTCTGCCCTGCTTGGTGTGACCGTGGTGCATGGTTCTGACTGCCCGTGCACAATTAAAGGGGTACAAAAGTGTGCCCCTACTTTTGTACACCGACAGGAGTCCCCGGGCCTGGGCCACACATAAGCGCAACGCGTTGTTGAGCTAGGCCCAGAACGGTGCATGGGCAGGCGGGGCGGATTTTTACCGCAGAAATTTTTTCGTCCGCTGCGCTTCCCCATGACATGTGTTGAATGCGAGAAATGGAGGGTCGTGTGTGACGTGGGGGTCATGCTTGGGGTGATTCCTACATGCATGCGTCACATCGGAGTAAAGAGGCGGCTCACGTCTTCCCCATAAAAAGAGGGAGGCGTGGAGGCGCGGCTCATTTACTGAGACGACTCGGGTCACGAGCTTCAGGGAGTCCGTGCCCCATGGTCACGGGGTGGGGAATGGTCGTCTCACCCATCTCCTCAGTTCCGCTAGCTTGCCACGTGTTCCCCATGCAGGTGGCGAGTAGTGGGGGCAGGAAACCGGGCCATCACTGATTGGAGCAGTGGGTCAGTCCGGATTCCCCGTCCCCCGGTGACTGGATTGGTTGAACGGGACGGCCGAGCACCCGACTTTGCCTCTTTATAAGGAGGGGAGGGGAGAGGCATTCCACATTCTCCCATCACCCATCTTCTTCTTCTTCTCTGCTTCTTCCTTCTACTTGCCATGGCGACAGGAGGCGCGGGCTCTTCGACAGTGGCGGCGAGGGTTGCCGCTCGTCAGCGCGTCCCTCCTTCCTCGGAACCTGAGGCGGCAGAGCCAGCCATGAGAGGAAGAGGGAGGGGCGTGGTCGAGGTGGCCGCGCTGGTCGGGGGAGAGGCGGGCAACGTGGTGCGGTGGCTGTGCTTTCACTAGCGGTGCCTCCTACGATGGAGGGCGATGTCGGGGACCAGCCCCGCGAGTTCTTCATCAGGCTGCGCCGGCCACCACGCCGTCGTCTCCGTCTGCCCACCCCCTTTGCTGAGGAGATGGAGCTCGACCCGCCCCAGACCCTCAGATTGCACATGAGGGGCTGTGGGACCAGTGGTACGCTGGTCGGCGTCGACTTCCCCGCTCCGCATGTGATGTATCTTCGTCGGGGATGGAAAATGTTCGCTCGCATCCATAGCCTGACGGTGGGGCTCGTCCTCTACTTCAAGTTAATTGAGGGCGGCGTGCTCTCCGTCAAGGTCTTCGAAGAGATCTTGGAACTCGCCTAAAGTGTTGAGTGGAGAGCTCTTCCGACGATGAAGATTCCTCCTCGAGCGAGAGTGACGAGGAGGACAGCGACAGTGACGACGAGGGTAGTAGGCGGCAGGATGACGGGTCCGGCTAGGTGTCGGTCCCGTTGTCCCGGGGCAGCGTCGGCAGCAGCAACATCTGCACCGAGCCCCTTGAACTTCTCAGGGTCGCCTCCTTGGTCGGCTGGCATAGGAGGCCCAGGGAAGGCGAAGAAGGCGGATGTCGGGCCGTCAACTTGTAGTACGTAGGCACCGACGCCTTCGTAGCGTATTGTCGGTCCTACCGCCACGTCTTCCAGCTCTTCCCCCATCTTCATCATCACCAGCCTCTTGTCGGGGTGCCCATCGGGATGTTCTCCTGGTGCCTTCTGCTGCTCGTACCTTGCCTAGGCGATCCTTTTGCCCTTTCGCCATCTTGCTCTGCCTCCTGAGGAGAGGGACAAGAAAGTGATTACGGGCACCTTATCTATTTATAGTCTGTAAGCCTTCGGGCCTTAGTAGAATTTAAAGCTTGTAACCCCCTGGCTCATGTTTTTCATTCTGTATGAACTATCCTGTATGGGATGTTTTTCAATGAAAAGGGGTGTTTGCCGAGTTCTTTGTGCGTGAGCAAGGCCCACGCCAAGGAACGATTCCTTGTTATTTTTAAGATAAACATTGTCGCCCGGCAACCAGCCTTGCCGTCCCCCATTACTTCGGTCGACCACTCTCACGCTTTCGGTGGAGAAAGGGGCGAAGTAGAGTTAGGTCCCTCGTTCGTTACACTCCTACCGCGGCTACGACCAAATTCCGGCCCAGGGGTTTATCCTTGGGCACAGGAAAGAGGGGAGCACTGGATTCTGGAAACAAATGAGGTTTCATACGTCCCAATTCATACAGAAATACATGGCAGGAGATGGATGACTTATCTGAGTTGGCAGCCCCCGGCAACCTTGGCTTGCCGGGGCCGGATCTTTATGTCTTTAGCCCCCGGCAACTTTGGCTTGCCGGGGTCGGAGCGCTGATCCGTTCCTTTTTTCCGAGTGGCTTAGTAGAAGTGTCCACGTGCCATGCGAATCAAAGAGGACAGAAAGACGCATACTCGACCTCTAGGCCAGGGGTTAGTTGCTGCTAAGCACTATCAACCCTAACCGAGGAGGAGTCTCAACCTAGCATGCATGCTATAACTTAGGGCGCCAGCGCTTCATTTATTTATGCTCAGGGTCTGCGCCTGGCTTTGTACAAAGGGTTACATGCCTTGCTGGCAAGGCTTGTACAAAAGGTGGCTTGCCGGGGGAGCCGGCAAGCCATGCCTTATGGGTAAAACTTGCGAAGATGCTCGATGTTCCAGGAATTTCTCACCGGAACAGCATCTTCGGTCTCCAGGCGGACTGCGTTGGGCCTGGTGACTCTTATTACCCGATAAGGGCCTTCCCACTTTAGCGTCAACTTGTTGGTATTCTTGGCCGATTGAACGCGCCGAAGAATAAGGTCGCCTTCCTCAATGCTTCGGGCATGAACCTTGCGGCTATGGTAGCGGCGCAAGGCTGCTGGTAGCGTGCTGCTCTCTCAGCCGCCCGAAGACAATCTTCCTCAAGGAGCGTTGCGTCATCTTGCCGCAAATGCTCTTGCTCAAGCTCATCGTAAGCGAGCACTCGAGGTGACCCGTATATGAGTTTTGTGGGGAGAACTACTTCCGCCCCGTATACCAGGGCAAAGGGTGTCTGGCCGGTGGCTCGATTTTGCGTCGTCCTGATCGACCAAAGAACCATCGGCAACTCATCAATCCAACACCTTCCGCTCTTGTGCAGCCTGTCAAAGGTCTTCATTCTCAGGCCTCGTAGTACTTCAGCATTTGCCCTCTCAACTTGGCCATTGCTTCGTGGGTGAGCAACGGAAGCGAAACATGCCTTGCTGCCGAGGTCTTGGACGTATTGCACGAAGGTGCGGCTTGTGAACTGCGTGTCGTTGTCGGTGATGACCCTGTTGGGTACACCAAAACGGCATACTAGTCCCTTGAAGAACTTGACGGCTGACTGGGCTGTCACCTTTCTCACCGCCTTTGTGAACTTGTCGATCGCAATGTACAAGTACTCAAAGCCCCCGACAGCGCGGGGGAAGGGGACCAGTATGTCGAGCCCCCAGACCGAATGGTTTGAAGGGCTTGAGCTGGTTGATGAAGCTTCTTCGAATGAAACCGACACACTTCACACTTGGTTACTAGTGTCGTTGCATCCTGGAGGGCAGTGGGCCAGAAGAAACCTTGGCGGAATGCCTTGCCGGCAAGGGCTCTTGACCCTATGTGGGATCCACATATGCCTCCATGTATCTCTGCCAACAGCCCTAGTCCTTTCTCCAATGGGATACACTTCAATTTCACACCGTTCGGTCTTTTCTGTATAGGACGCCATTGACAAACTGATACATAGCAGACCGACGGTCTACTTTCTCCGCTTCTTCCTGCTCCTCAGGAAGTTCCCTTGTTTGGACGAATCGGATGGTATGCTACACCCATGCCGGAGCCTGAGGCTCGACGGCAAGGACTAAAGGCATTTCTTCCGCCATAGCAGCGACTGTCTCTACGGCAAGAGCTTGACGCTCTTCCGGAGCCGGCCGTCCTATGGCCGGCTCAACGTCTCCGGAAACATCCTTGTCGGCGGCTCTGGGGAGCTTGGTGGGAAAGTACTTGCCGGACCCTGATTTCCTCCTCTTGTTCTGCTCTATTGATGGTTCAACGGATGTCTGAGTCAGCCGAAGCACAAAGGTACCTGGTTCTATAGGCAGCTTGAGGGCAGCGCGTTTTGGCAGGTAGTCGGCAATGTCGTTCTCTGCTCGGGGAACGTGCTCCGCCTATATACCGTCAAAACGCTCTTCCAGCTTCCTCACTTCATCAACGTAGGCCTTCATCAACGGGCTCTGGTAATCCTTGTTGACTTACTTGACGACAAGCTGCGAGTCACCCCTGACGATGAGTTTCTTGATTCCGAGGTCTATCGCGATCCTGAGACCGGCGAGCAACCCCTCGTACTCGGCAGTATTGTTCATCGATGTCTCCCTGGGGAAGTGCATTTGGACCACATACTTGAGGTGCTCTCTGGTGGGCGCGACAAGCAGTATGCCAACCCTGACGTCTTATAGAGAGAAGGCCCCATCAAAGTACATGATCCAGTCGCAACTTGCCTCCTTGCCGGGGAGAGCAGTCTCCTGAACTTCTTTGTCACGTGTCGCGGTCCATTTTGCGATGAGCTCCGCCAAGACTCTGCTTTGAATCGTCGAAGTACTCTCAAACTTGAGGCCAAAGCTAGACAACTCCAGTGCCCACTCCACAAACTCTCAAACTTGAGGCCAAAGCTAGACAGCTCCAGTGCCCACTCCACAATCCTTCTAGTTGCGTCTAGATTATGTAGTATCCGTTGCAAAGGGAGGCGGGTGACGACAGTGATCTCGTGTGCTTGGAAGTAATGACGCAGCTTCCTCGAGGCCATAAGGAGGACGAAGAGCAGTTTCTGCACACCGGAGTACCTTCATATAGACCCTTTCAAGAGGGAGCTAACAAAGTAGACCGGGTGCTGCATCATCTTCTTCTTCAGCAACACTTCAACCGGCTGTGTCGTTTCTGCACCAATGGCATCAGGCTCTGTTGCCGCTATCACTTTGGCGTCAACCTCTCTCTGCACTACTAGTGCAGCACTGACCACTTTGTTTGTTGCCGCTAAGTAGAGTAGCAACTGTTCTTGTGGTTTAGGCGCAACTAGTATTTGCGTGGAGGATAGGTATTTCTTCAAATCTTGCAGTGCTGCTTCAGCCTCTGGGGTCCACTCCATTGGGACCGCCTTTTTCAAAATCTTGAAAAAGGGAAGGGCGCGCTCGGAGGACTTGGAGATGAATCTGCTTATGGCGGCAACGCAGCCAACAAGCCGACGCACATCCTTGATCCGCCTGAGCGCCTCAATCTGCTCGATAGCCTCGATCCCACGCTGCGACACAAAGAACCCGAGAAGCCTGCCGGACGGGACGCCAAAGACGCACTTCTCAGGGTTCAACTTGAGGTTGATCTTGCGCAGGTTTCAAAATGTCTCTTCCAAATCTGGTATGAGGGTCGTCCTGTCCTTGGTTTTGACCACTATGTCATCCATATAAGCCTCCATATTTCTATGGAGCTGGGGTTCAAAACCAATTTGGACTGCCCTCGCAAACATCGAGCCAGCACTCTTCAACCCAAAAGGCATCCGTATGAAGCAATACGTACCACATGGGGTGATGAATGTTGTCTTCTCTTTGTCTTCTCTTGTCATGAAGATCTGGTGGTAGCCGGAGTAGGCGTCGAGGAATGATAGCAACTCACACCCAGCCGTGGAGTCAACAATCTGGTCGATGCGTGGCAATGGGAAGGGGTCCTTGGGACAAGCCTTATTGATATCTGTGTAGTCAATACACAGTCTCCGCTTCCCATTTGCCTTGCGCACTACCACTGGATTGGCCAACCACGTTGGATGGAGCATGCTACCTCTTGAGCTCTGTGTTGGATTTCCCCGAAGAGGAGAGGATGATGCAGCAAAGTAGCGTAATTATTTCCCTCAATTTTTGAGAACCAATGTATCAATCCAATAGGAGGCTATGCGCGAGTCCCTCGTATCTACACAAAACAATAGCTCAACGCAACCAACGCGATTAGGGGTTGTCAATCCCTTCACGGTCAGAGTGAGATCTGATAGAGATGATAGATAATATTTTTGGTATTTTTGGTACAAAGATGCAAAGTAAAATAATAAGCAAAGTAAAAAAGCAAAGCAATAATAAAGTGATAGAAGATCAATATGATAGAGAATAGACCCGGGGGCCATAGAACACTGGTGGCTTCTCTCAAGAGCATAGGTATTTTACGTTGGGTGAACAAATTACTATCGAGCAATTGACATAATTGAGCATAGTTATGAGAGTTTCTAGGTATGATCATGTATATAGGCATCACGTCCGAGACAAGTAGACCGACTCCTGCCTGCATCCACTACTATTACTCCACTCATCGACCGCTATCCAGCATGCTTCTAGAGTATTAAGTTAACGAAAACAGAGTAACACCTTAAGCAAGATGACATGATTTCCCCATCTTGTTATCCTCGATGTCAATAATACAATACGTGCCTTGCTGCCCCTTCTGTCACTGGGAAAGTACACCGCAAGATTGAACCCAAAGCTAAGCACTTCTCCCATTGCAAGAACTACCAATCTAGTTGGCCAAACCAAACAGATAATTCGAAGAGACTTGCAAAGATAACCAATCATACATAAAAGAATTCAGAGAAGATTCAAATATTGTTCATAGATAATCTTGATCATAAACCCACAATTCATCGATCTCAACAAACACACCACAAAAAGAAGATTCCATCAAATACATCTCCACGAGAGAGGGGGAGAACATTGTATTGAGATCCAAAAAGAGAGAAGAAGCCATCTAGCTACTAACTATGGACCCGAAGGTCTGAGCTAAACTACTCACACTTCATCGGAGAGGCTATGATGATGTATAATCCCTCTGTGGTGGATTCCGCTTCCGGCGGAGCTCCGGAACAGGCCCCAAGATGGGATATCGTGGATACAAAAAGTTGCGGTGGTGGAATTATGTTTTTTGGCTCCGTATCTGATCGTTCGGGGAATCGGAGGGCCCATGAGGCAGGGGGTGCGCCCTAGGGCGGGCGCGCCCCCTACCCTCGTGGCCAGCTCCTGGCTTTCGTGGCGTAGGGTCCAAGTCTCCTGGGTCATATTCGGTGAGAAAATCGCGTTCCCGAAGGTTTCATTCCGTTTGGACTCCGTTTGATATTTTGTTTCTTCGAAACACTGAAATAGGCAAAAAACAACAATTCTGGGCTGGGCCTCCGGTTAATAGGTTATTCCCAAAAATAATATGAAAGTGCAAAATAAAGCCCAATATAGTCCAAAACAGTAGATAATATAGCATGGAGCAATAAAAAATTATAGATACGTTGGAGACGTATCAGGCATCCCCAAGCTTAATTCCTGCTCGTCCTCGAGTAGGTAAATGATAAAAAGGATAATTTTTTATGCGGGGTGCTACTTGGCATAATTTGAATGTAATTCTTCTTAATTGTGGTATGAATATTCAGATTCATAAGATTCAAGACAAAAGTTCATATTGACATAAAAATAATAATACTTCAAGCATACTAACAAAGCAATTATGTCTTCTCAAAATAACATGGCCAAAGAAAGCTATCCCTACGAAATCGTATAGTCTGGCTATGCTCTATCTTCATCACACAAAATATTAAATCATGCACAACCCCGGTTTCAGCCAAGCAATTGTTTCATACTTTAGAATTTTCAAACTTTTCAACTTTCACGCAATAAATGAGCGTGAGCCATGGATATAGCACTATATGTGGAATAGAATGGTGGTTGTGGAGAAGACAAAAAGGGAGGAGATAGTCTCACATCAACTAGGTGTATCAATGGGCTATGGAGATGCCCATCAATAGATATCAATGTGAGTGAGTGGGGATTGCCATGCAACGGATGCACTAGAGCTATAAGTATATGAAAGCTCAACAAAATAAACTAAGTGAGTGTGCATCCAACATGCTTGCTCACGAAGACCTAGGGCAATTTGAGGAAGCCCATCATTGGAATATACAAGCCAAGTTCTATAATCAAAAATTCCCACTAGTGACAAAATGAGAGACTCTCTATCATGAAGAACATGGTGTTGCTTCGAAGCACAAGTGTGGTAAAAGGATAGTAACATTGTCCCTTCTCTCTTTTTCTCTCATTTTTTTTATTTGGGCCTTTTCTCTTCTTTTTTTATGGCCTCTTTTCCTTTTTTTCGTCCAGAGTCTCATCCCGACTTATGGGGGAACCATAGTCTCCATCATCCTTTCCTCACTTGGGACAATGCTCTAAAAATGATGATCATCACACTTTTATTTACTTACAACTTCAACAATTACAACTCGATACTTAGAACAAAATATGACTCTATGTGTATGCCTCCAGCGGTGTACCGGGATATGCAATTATTCATGTGTGACATGTATGAAAGAATTATGAACGGTGGCTTTGCCACACATATGATGTCAACTACATGATCATGCTAAGCAATATGACAACGATGGAGCGTGTCATAATAAATAGAACGGTGGAAAGTTGCATGGCAATATATCTTGGAATGGCTATGGAAATGCCATAATAGGTAGGTATGGTGGCTGTTTTGAGGAAGGTATATGGTGGGTGTATGGTACCGGCGAGAAGTGTGCGGTATTAGAAAGGCTAGCAACGGTGGAAGGGTGAGAGTGCGTATAATCCATGGACTCAACATTAGTCATAAAGAACTCACATACTTATTGCAAAAATTTATAAGTCATCAAAACAAAATATTACTTGCATGCTCCTAGGGGAAGGGTTGGTAGGAGTTAACCATCGTGCGATCCCTACCTCCACACATAAGGAAGACAATCAATAAATATATCGTGCTCCAACTTCATCACATAACGGTTCACCGTAAGTGCATGCTACGGGAATCACAAACTTTAACACAAGTATTTCTCAAATTCACAACTACTCAACTAGCATGACTCTAATATTACTACCTCCATATCTCAAAACAATTATCAAGCATCAAACTTTTCTTAGCATCCAACGCACTCAAAAGAAAGTTTTACAAATCTTGAATACCAAGCATGTTAGGATTGCTTAAGCGAATTACCATGATATTTAAGACTCTGAAAATAATCTAAGTGAAGCATGAGAGATCAATAGTTTCTATAAAACAAATCCACCACCGTGCTCTAAAAGATATAAGTGAAGCACTAGAGCAAAACTATATAACTCAAAAGATATAAGCGAAGAACTTAGATTATTCTAGCAAATTCCAAATCATGTATGGCTCTCTCAAAAGGTGTGTACAGAAAGGATGATTGCGGCCAACTAAAAAGAAAAGACGCAAATAATACAAGGCGCTCCAAGCAAAACACATATCATGTGGTGAATAAAAATATAGCTCCAAGTAAAGTTACCGATGGAAGTAGACGAAAGAGGGGATGCCTTTTGAGGCATCCCCAAACTTTGACTTTTTGGTGTCCTTAGATTATCTTGGGGGTGCCATGGGCATCCCCAAACAAAATAAGCAAACAACACACGAAAAACAGAATATGTCAAAAACAGAACAGTCTGTAGTAATCTGTAACTAACACAAACTTATGGAACGTGAATAATTCAGCCAAATTAGTAAGTTCTAGATAATTTGTTTATTGATATAAAGCAAGAAGAATCAACTAAAAAGCACGTTTCTGTGATTTATGAAAATTATTCTCGTGCGCACAAAGTTTATGTTTTCTGCAGCAGAATCAAATAACTATTACCGTAGGTTATCCTAACAGTTTTACTTGGCACAAACACTAATTAAAACACAAAAACACATCTAAATAGAGGATAGACAAATTATTTATTCCTAAACAGAAGCAAAAAGCAAAAAACTAAAATAAAATTGGGTTGCCTCCCAACAAGCGCTATCGTTTAACGCCCCTAGCTAGGCATAAAAGCAAGGATAGATCTAGGTATTGCCATCTTTGGTAGGCAATTCATATGGTAATTTTATTTTCTTTCTAGGGAAGTGTTCCATGCCTTTCCTGAATGGAAATTGGAATCTAATATTCCCTTCCTTCATATCAATAATTGCACCAATCGTTCTAAGGAAAGGTTGTCGGATTTCGGGCTCCGCAAACCCTTAAGATTCAAACACAGGGGCGTGGCAAAGATCTCTCCCACTACACGTCTACCTAGCGCCTCGCTCTTCTCCTAGTGGTGGGGATGAAATGCAAGCAAGAAAGCAAACAAGTAGAACACACAAGAGTTTACCCAGGTTCAGGCCACCTTGCGGTGTAAAACCCTACTTCCTGCTTTGGTGGATTGGCCTCACGAGGGCTCGAGTATGAACAAGTACAGTGGTTTCTTGGGCTCAGGACGCGAGCCCAAGAGGGGTGAGGATACGGATGTTCTTGCCCCTTTGCTATGCTAAGTCCCAACGGGTTGGTTCCTCTCCAATCAGTTCCACTCTCCCCCTTTTCTAGGAACGCTAGCTACTTATATAGGCGGCCAGGGCCCTCTTCCCCCGAAATGTTTAGGCGGGAAGGGAATCCCACAATGGCCATTTGAGCGGGAACACAAGGACGCTCCTATCCTGACAAATGGTGGTCTTCGCCTGCAAAGGGGGCAGGCGGTGACGCGGTGGTGGGCTCAGCGATGACATCCTTCCTGCCGTCCTTGTGGTCTTTGGTCATGTTGCACCAAAGGGGAAACATTTGTCTCCCCCCTCGGGAACCTGTGCCTGTGCGGTCTCCTTGGCACCGATATGGAAACTGCGGGCGCTGGCGCACGCTGGCATGGTTCGTCATGGCTTGATGCCTCCTCCTGAGGCAGCCCTTGCCTTGAGATCTCTGCCCTCCCGAAGCAGCCTAGCCGAGGCCACTCTTGGGAGAGGTCTTGGTTGCTCCTCCGGAGCAGCCTGGGTGAGGCCGCTCCCTGAAGAGCAATTGGTCGTTCTCCTCGCGATGGCTGGCCCCCTCGCGAGGGTCTTGAGCAGCTGGTCGATCAGCTGGGCCCTACCGGGCCGTACCAGGAACGCGACGTGGGCCGCAGACAGGCAATTCTGGGTGCCCTAGTTCCCAGTACGCCGACAGTAGCCCCCAGGCCCAAGGCGCGCGCGGAGTTGGCTTCTGGCGAAGCCTAGACGAGGACGAAGCACCGTGGGCCCCAAAGACTACGGTCCAGGATGGCGCGTGACGGTTGGATGGGACATGACGACTCCAATCCCCACGCAGCCTTGGTAAGCGCATGACTTGACAACTCCTTGGCATGGGCGACAAAACCGGAGCGCCCGCGTGCGAGTTGCTGGCGGTTTGCCTTCTCAGTCTATAAACTAGGGACGAAACGCCACCCCCGCTCATTTGACTGTTCCAGGCCAAAACCCCAGTTCCTCTTCCTCCGGCGAGGGTTTTCCGATGGCGCCGATTCACAGGTTCTCCGCCGCAGAGAAGGGGAAAGACCCGGTGGTGGAGCCCGAGTAGCTTCCACCGAAGAAGAGGCGACACGATTCGCCGAGGGTGCCTCAGAGGCCGGCTGTGGGGACCCCGACTCATAAGTCGAGATCACCGAATGCACGTGTACAGTGATCCCAGAGATCAATGCTCACTGAACACACAGAAGCTGGATAACAAGAGTCTTACATCCATACATACCGTCTTACACAAATTATGACCATTATGGTCAAGTCTTACATTGATAAAGCCTTAAGGGCTAAACATCAAATGAAACACAAGCAGCGGAAATCTTCGTCGATAAGTAGAACCCATGCCATCTGCCTTAACCCTATAGGCATTCTGACTGGGAAACGTCCTAGTTCGCATGATCGTCTCCAAAGAACTCTTCTTCAAACTCCGGTTCTTCCATGCCTGGTCAATTAAATAACCAGTGGCAAGCCAATGAGTACTTTGAATGTACTCGCAAGCAACCCTTGTTTTGGTTCCATATATATAACAATGCATGAAGTAGGTAAATTTTTGCAGAAAGCTAGTTTTGAGTGCAATGACATGTTCAACATCTTTGTAAGACATGCATCAAGAGGATTCACGTAACCATGAGGACAGGTTACAGGTATCAACATAAATAGAGTGGGCACCAACCCATCTCAAACATGTCAAGTCCTTCGACTTGACCCAAGTAGTTATCCAAACGCACACATTGGTTTGTAAACATGTGGACGTAGCCCAAGAGCGGTTACCCAACTGTCCTTGATCGTGGACATGGCAATTCGAATAGTTATACACTCTGCAGAGGTTGCACACTTTACCCACAAGATCCGGGGAACTTCCGTGTCATCCACGACCCGCGATACCTCAAGTACCCTGGGTAAGCACCCGATCACTACCTTTCCCTAGACGACACTAACAAGGAGTCCACTCGTTGTTCCGTATCCTCACGATGTACATCACACGAGACTCACTCGAGATCATAACATCCGAGAGGGGACACAACGGTGTATCCGGTGCCCTGTAAAGACAGTCATGGCTGCCCTACCTGGCACGACCCCGTCCCGAGAGAGAGCACCAACTCTCCCCCGTCACTAGTAATGTGGGCTCCAAGTTAGTATCGACCTAGGTAATCAATAATGCCCTTTCCCATATAAGGGCAGAGTGGTTGCGCATGTAAGGTTGGAATAACGGTCGCAACTTAAACCAAACTGTTTTGAAAACAACACACACTTGCCTCGGTACACCACTTCGTCATCAAGTGGCTACCCAACTCATCATCTCCCCCGGGCATAAGTGGCACCCGATGGGTTTTTTGAAAAGTCTTTTGAAAATAATTTGCCTCCTTTACCATGCATATTCCCGTCCCTTTTTGTGTAGCACTACTTTAGCATCCTATCTACTCCCACCGGCATAACCCTCATAAGAAGGTAGGGTCATGCACAACGCAAGTATCATCGAGGAAGTAACTGTGGCAAACAATCAAGTGGTTACCACCTCATCATGATTCCATTGCAACAACAATATGGTGCTATATGACATGCATAAAAAGGGTTTCATAGACATGGTCAAAGGGCTGCTTGCCTGGCTCAACAAAGTCTTCTGGGTCTTCAAAGTCTTCTGGTCCAACTCCTTCGTCAGCAACGCAATCTATCGTCGCAAAATAATAACGAGAAAATAAGGCAATAATAAAACAGAAAAACCAAAGTGCTCAGAAAAATGTCAACTCATTTTTATTAAATAGTAGGTTGAAAACTAAGAAGGGGAAAATTCCTAGTTTTGGATTTGGAGTAGCAGAATAGGAGGAATGGATTTACAAAGGTATATTTAAATGCTTAAAATCACATTTAAATATTTATAGTGAAGAAAAGGTTGTTGGAGTTGAATGAAAGTTGCACCATTAGATAGGTGGGATTATTACAAGAATATAGGAACTGGAATTATTTCATTTGGATAAATATTTTATCCTGTGGAATTTTTACAAAACAGACATAAAAGAAAAAGGAGAAGCAGCACTATGCAACTGGGCCAGAAGGACCACAATGCAGCAGGCCCAGATGGGTTTCAGCCCACGCGAGGCTGCCACGTCGAAGGCGTAAATGCAAAATACGCCTTCAGCCGACGCAGCGAACCGGTACGCGCGCGTGCGTTTTAAACCTGACGGGTGGGTCCCACATGTCAGGGCGTGAGGCTGACGGACAGGGCCCACGGCCGTCGTCGTCTACCTCTATACAGAGGCGACGACGAGCTCGCCGGCGGCGATTCAGGGCACGGGAGGATGCGTGGGTGGTACCGTTGTGCTCAGGGAGGATCCGCCGTTCGGGTGGAGGTGGTGTTGGTCGCCGGGGTGGCCTGGTTCGCCGGCGACGAGGTCTTGCGGCGGAGGAGCTTCGGGTGGTGGTCGTTCCGGTCGACTACGGCTACGATAGAGAGGGGAGACAGAGGGGAAATGGTCAGTGGGAGAAGGAGGTTCCAGATCGGGGCAGAGGAGGAGCGGGGGAGGCCTATACCTCGCGAACTCCGGCGAGTCGAAGCGGCGGAGCTCGAGCTCGATCTCGAGCTCGGGCGCTTCTAGAGAGGAACTGGGGGTGCAGGGGGGTGTTTTGGTGGTGCAGAGGGCGAGTGGTGAGGAGAGGAGGGCTCTGGGAGGCCTTTAAATAGGCGAACGGCGGGGTGCCGTGGACTCGTGCGCCAGTGAGCTCCTGCTCGTCGCTGCAGGGCTCGGGGAAGAGGGTGTGGTGTCTGGGGTGTTCCTGGACGTCGACTACGTCGGGAGAGATAGAGAGAGGGAGTGGGGAGAGGTCAGAGGCGCGCGCGTGTGAGCCGCGCCATTGGCGCGCTCGGGCGGCCTCTGTTTGCTAGCGCGGAGGCGCGGGGAGGAGGAGAGAGGAGGGGGCCGACCGCGTAGCGTGTTGCGGACGCCCAGGCGCATCGGCAGGCGCGTGGGGGAGTCCCGAGGTGGCCGAAGCTGCTTGGCAGGGGGTGGCTACAGTGCGGGAGCGCACTGTAGCGTGCTCCAGAGCACGTCTATGGCTTCCATGGCATTGTTTAAGGGGCAAGGGGCGTGCCCACTCGTGTCTGGTAGTGCTAGGGGAAAGTAAACAAGTGGGTAGGGGCATTGGATGCCATGGATGGCCACTGCAGTGAGGAGGGAGGTGAGGAAGAGAGAGAAAGGGGCTGTCCAGAGAGAGAAAGTGGGGTTTTACCCATCCAATAATTGAGATATGGACTTGCCATTGTTACTGGAGGTGAAAGGGGCCTAGGAGGAGCTGTGGTAAAAAGTGGAGCTCAAGGAGAATATTTTTAGTGGTCAAAATGGTGATTTTTGAAAAGTGGCAGAAGGTGTTTGATAAAGGTTTTGACAAGCAAATGATATCCAATTGCCATGAGACTCCACAGGGTGAAATAAAACATATAATTAGGGCCTTGCACCAATTTGGAGCTTATTTGGGCAAAGTTGCCAATGCAACTTTTGTAAACCCTACAAATTAGCAGAAATGGACTTGTGTAGATCTAGTTGAGCATGACACTTCTCGTTGATGCACTACTTGGTGTAGTGGCCTCAGTTGGTCATGTGAACATGGTCACAAAAGTTGGGGTTAAGGGGAGAAAGTTGGTAGTACAAACTTGTTCAAATTTGATTCTGGTCAGAGAGGGTTTCGGGGCATCTTGGTGAACCAGAATGACTTTAATTGACATGAGGCTTTGCAAGGTGATCACAATATGCATTTGTGACTTGCTGAATTTTTCTTGGATTTTTGTAAAAATATTTCCTGTAGAAATATTTCAAATCCTTGAAATGGGCAGAATTGGTTTTGGGAGGTTTTGTCCAATATTTTGAACATGACCATGTGTTGAAACTCTTATATATGGGAAATATATGCCCACTGAGTTTCCCTGATTTTTGTCAAATATTTTTGAAACAATAAAATAATTTTTCCCTATTAAAGACCATTTCTGGCCATAAGAAAAAAATCCTTTAAATAAAATATGAAAATAGTTTTTAAAATTATATTTTTGTGGTTTATGGGAGTCCTATATCTAATAGGACTCAAACATACTCTTTGAAATAATTTTCATACCCCAAATCAAGTACTTGCAGTGCAAACCTGAATTTAGGGGTTTTTGAAAAACTATTTTTAGAAAATTCTTTTTGGCCAAGTTATTTTTGTATGAAAATATTATATTGCTCTATACACATGGCATGATCATTGGGCAGAAGTTTGTGGCAAGGAGATGAAGTATATAAGGTAGAGTTGTGTTGAATTAGAGCACTTTAAAAGGAATCACAAAGAAAACTCCAAATAAAAGCCAAATAATGCAAAAGTTTTTGTTGGCCCAAATTTTCATGCTTCATTAATGCAAATGAAATGTGACAAAATGCAGGGTGTGACACCGGAGGATGCTCGTACGTGGTGCGTGCGGGTGCCACCAGGGCTTCCACCTCACACGACCGCCCCGGTGGCGGTCGTGCGCGGCGCGGACGGCGGCAATGGGGGCAGCGCATGTGACCACCGGGCGAGGCGAGTGTCGCCGCGCCTCCAATCGCTGCCCCATGCAGAGGACGACGTCTGTGAGGGAGGTGCTTCCGGCCCGCGGACGAGTGACGATGCAACTTCGGCATGATGGATGCCATCTCCCCCATTCGTACGCCGACGTGGAGGTGATTTCCTCCGGCCTGGTCTACATGACCTGGGGTTGGGGCGTAGTGCGCCGCGCATGCGCCCCTGCCGGGAGGCACGTTCTTCACTTCAAGCTGGATGGGCTGGCTTTGCTGACCTTCAAAGTCTTCGGGGAGGATGGCCGGCGACGAGCGTGCAGCGAAGGGGAGGGGCTTGCCGACGACCGTTTCCGGTGCTACCTGGGTGCCGAGGCCTGGGGTGGAGCATTCGCCGTTGGCTCCGTGCCTGACTCCCCTGGTAGCAGCTCCACCTTACCCGCGATGGCCTCAAGCTCTGACGAGAGCTACGAGCCGCCTCGCCGCCGCCCTCGCCGCCGGAGGGATGCAGCGTCCTCCGACCATCGTCGCCACTGAAGGAGCTCGGGCATTACTCCTCTGGAAGCGGTTTTCTTTTGCTTTGTCTCTGCGAGGCAATCATGAATGGCCCCCCGAGGGTGTGTAAATGTTTGCAACTTTCTTTTGCTGTCGAACAAGCGTCGTAAGCCCGGGTTCCTCATGAGGTCCTTTGTTAGAGAAAAACCTTCCTTCTCTTCCGTCCTAGCAGTGGCTTAGTCCCCACGCCTGCGAGACCTAGTCCCTAGGCATGCTTCTACCGTCGCTGGTGTGCCAGGTCGCGATGCCATGGTCAAGGCCGGGAGGTGAGCGGCCCGGGATTCGGTAGGATCCCCCGAGCCCTCAGCCGAGCGGGCGGTCGTGGTGGCGCCCCCTTGTCAACAGGTGAGGTCTAGTCCCGAGGCCTTGGAGGCGGCCTGTGCTGTGCTGAGCCAGCTCCGCGTTGTCTTTCGGGACGGAGATGACCGTGCAGTGGGCTCGGCGATGACATCCTTCCTGCCGTCCTTGCGGTCTTCGGTCTTGTTGCACCAAAGGGGAAACCTTTGTCTCGCACCTCGGGAACCTGCGCCTGGGCGGTCTCCTTTGCACCGATATGGAAACTGCGCCCGCTGGCGCGCGCTGGCGCCCGCTGGCATGGTTCGTCATGGCTTGCGTCACTGCCTCCTCCTGAGGCAGCCCTTGCCTTGAGATCTCCGCCCTCCCGAAGCATCCTAGCCGAGGCAACTCTTGGAAGAGGTCTTGGTTGCTCCTCGGGAGCAGCCTGGGTGAGGCCGCTCCCTGAGGAGGTCTTGGCCGTTCTCCTCGCGATAGCATGCCCCCTCGCGATGGTCTTGAGCAGCTGGTCGATCAGCTGGGCCCTACCGGGCCATACCAGGAACGCGACGTGGGCCACAGACAGGCAAGTCTGGGTACCCTAGTTCCCAGTACACCGACAAAGGTCTACCAAGAATAATAGGACATGAAGGATTGCAATCTATATCAAGAACATTAAAATCTACGGGCACATAATTCCTATTTGCAACAATAAGAACATCATTAATTCTTCCTATAGGTTTTTAATGGTGAAATCCGCAAGGTGCAAGTTTAGAGAACAATCATTAAAATCGCGGAAATCTAGCAAATCACACAATGTTTTGGGAATAGTGGAAACACTAGCACCCAAATCACATAAAGCATAAGATTCATGATCCTTAATATTAATTTTAAAAGTTGGTTCCCACTCATCATCGAGTTTTCTAGGGATAGAAACTTCTAGCTCAAGTTTTTCTTCATAAGATTGCATCAAGGCATCAACGATATGTTTAGTAAACGCTTTATTTTGACTATAAGCATGAGGAGAATTTAGCATGGATTGCAACAAGGAAATACAATCAATTAAAGAGCAGCTTTCATAATTAAATTACTTGAAATCCAAAATAGTGGGTTTAGCAACATCTAGGGTTTTGATTTCTTCAATCCCACTTCTATCAATTTTAGCATCAAGATCTAAAAACTCCGAATTTTTGGAACGCCTTCTAGGTAAAGGTGGATCATATTCAGTCTCATCATTATCAAGATTCATATTGCAAAACAAAGATTTAATAGGGGACACTCAATAACTTTTAGATCTTCATTTTTATTTTCATGGAAATTGGAAGAACACGGTTTATTAAAGGCATCTTTCGTAGCACGCATCCTAGCGGTTCTTTCCTTCCACTCATCAATGCAAATTCTCATGGCTTTGAGAGACTCATTGATATCATGCTTAGGAGCAGTAGATCTAAGCTTTGAAGAATCAACATCAAGAGAAATTCTATCAACGTTCCTAGCCAATTCATCAACTTTAAGCAATTTTTCTTCAAGCAAAGCATTGAAATTGTTTTACGAATTCATAAACTCTTTAACACTAGTCTCAAATTCAGAGGGCATCTTATTAAAATTTCCATAAGTGTTGTTGTAGGAATTTCCATAATTATTAGAAGGATTACTAGGATAAGGCCTAGGATTAAAATACCCTCTATAAGCATTGTTACCAAAATTATTCCTACCAACAAAATTCACATCCATAGATTCATTATTATTCTCAATAAAAGTAGACAAAGGCATATCATTACGATCAGAAGAAACACTCTTAGTAGCAAATAATTTCATAAGTTCATCCATCTTTCCGCTCAAAACATTAATTTCTTCTATCGCATGCACTTTTTTATTAGTAGATCTTTTAGTGTGCCATTGAGAATAATTGACCATAATATTATCTAGGAGTTTTGTAGCATCTCCTAAAGTGATTTCCATAAAAGTGCCTCTCGTGGCCGAATCCAAAATATTTCTAGAAGCAAAATTCAACCCGGCATAAATTTGTTGTATAATCATCACAAATTCAAACCATGAGTATGGCAATTATGTATTATCAATTTCATTCTCTCCTAAGATTGTGCAACATGTTCATGATCAAGTTGCTTAAAGTTCATAATATCGTTTCTAAGAGAGATGATCTTAGCGGGAGGAAAATACTTAGAGATAAAAGCATCTTTGCACTTGTTCCAAGAATCAATACTATTTTTAGGCAAAGACGAAAACCAAGCTTTAGAGCGATGTCCAAGCGAAAAAGGAAATAACTTCAATTTAACAACATCATTATCAACATCTCTCCTCTTTTGCATATCACATAAATCAACGAAGCTATTTAGATGAGTAGCGGCATCTTCACTAGGAAGGCCGGTAAATTGATATTTCATAAGAAGATTCAATAAAGCAGTATTGATTTCACAAGATTCAGTATTGGCACGAGGAGCAATCGGAGTGCTAAGGAAATCATTATTATTGGTATTGGTAAAGTCACACAATTTGGTATTATCTTGAGCCATCGTGACAAGCAAGCAATCCAACACACGAGCAAACAAAAAGCAAGCGAGAAAAGGCAAACAGAAAAGAGAGGGCAAATAAAACGGCAAGGGTGAAGTGGGGGAGAGGAAAAAGAGTGGAAAATGGCAAATAATGTAATGCGAGAGATAGGGATTGTGATGGGTACTTGGTATGTTGACTTTTGCGAAGACCTCCCCAGCAACGGTTCCAGAAAATCTTCTTGCTACCTCTTGAGCACTGCGTTGGATTTCCCCGAAGAGGAGAGCATGATGCAGTTGAGGGAGTCCTGGCTTAGGGGGTGTCCGTATGGCTGGACAATGACCTTTGGCCGGACTCCCGGACTATGAAGATACAAGATTGAAGACTCCGTCCCGTGTCCGGATGGGACTTTCCTTGGCGTGGAAGGCAAGCCTGGCGATACGATATGAAGATCTCCTCCCATTGTAACCGACTCTGTGTAACCCTAGACCTCTCCGGTGTCTATATAAACCGGAGAGTTTTTGTCCATAGGACGAACAACAATCATACCATAGGCTAGCTTCTAGGATTTAGCCTCTCTAATCTCGTGGTAGATCCACTCTTGTACTACCCATATCATCAATATTAATCAAGCAGGAATAGGGTTTTACCTCCATCGAGAGGGCCCGAACCTAGGTAAAAACATCGTGTCCCTTGTCTCATGTTACCATCCGCCTAGACGCACAGTTCGGGACCCCCTACCCAAGATCCGCCGGTTTTGACACCGACATTGGTGCTTTCATTGAGAGTTCCTCTGTGTCGTCACCTTCAGGCCCGATGGCTTCTTCGATCATCAACCACGACGCAGTCCAGGGTGAGACTTTTCTCCCCGGATAGATCTTCGTATTCTGCGGCTTCGCACTGCGGGCCAACTCGCTTGGCCATCTGGAGCAGATTGAAAGCTACGCCCCTGGCCATCAGGTCAGGTTTGGAAGCTTAAATTACACGGCCGACATCCGCGGGGACTTGATCTTCGATGGATTCGAGCCACGGCTGGGCGTGCCGCTCTGTCCCAATGGGCATGGTCTAACTCTGCCGCCGGACAGCGCCCAGAGTGCCGCTCAGGTGTCCGCTCCGATCATTGGCTCGGAGCCGACTGCACTAGTCGGGGATGGACGGTTGGACGCCACCCCGGGAGCCGCAATCTTTGCGGCGATAGAGCCGAATACCAGCCTATTCCTTTGCAGGGCCCGTGACTCCAAGGTGCCGGACTCCGCACCGGACTCCGTATATTCCGCACCTCTTCCGATTGAAACCGATTGGGCTCCGATCATGGAGTTCACAGCCACGGACATCTTTCAGCACTCGCCCTTTGGCGATATCCTAAATTTACAAAAGTCTCTCTCTTTGTCAGGAGAGCCCTGGCCGGATTATGGTCAGCACGGTTGGGATGCGGACGACGAAGAAATTCGAAACCCACCCACCACCAACCTTGTAGCCACTGTCGATGATTGAACCGACATGCTCGACTTTGACTCCGAAGACATCGACGGTATGGACGCCGATGAAGGAGACGACCAAGAACCAGCACCTATAGGGAACTGGAAAGCCACCTCGTCATATGACATATCAATGGTGGACACCCCCAAAGCAGGGGATGGCGATGAAAAAACGGAGGATGACCCCTCCAAGAAGCAACCCAAGCGCCAACGTCAGCGGCACCGCTCTAAATCCCGCCAAGGCAAAAACGGTGATTCCGGCACCGGAGATAACAACACGTCGGATAGTGCCGAAGACAACCCCCTCCAGCAAGATTCAGTGCAGGAGGACGAAGGAGCCAGCCATCATGAGAGAGTGGCTGACAGAGAGGTCGAGGACGACAATTATATGCCTCCCTCCGAAGATGAGGCAAGCCTCGACGACGACGAATTCGTCGTGCCAGAGGATCCCGTCGAACAAGAGCGTTTCAAACGCAGGCTTATGGCCACGGCAAGCAACCTCAAGAAAAAACAGCAGCAGCTTAGAGCTGACAAAGACTTGCTAGCCGACAGATGGACCGAAGTCCTGGCGGCCGAAGAGTATAAACTCGAACGCCCCTCCAAGAGCTACCCAAAGCGCAGGATGCTACCCCAACTCGAGGAGGAAGCAACTAAACCTACATCACCAGCGTACGATGCACCCGACCGGCCACCCCGTGGCCGCGACAGAGAGGCCTTCAGGCCCTCGACCCAAGCCGCACCCCAGTACCGCGCAAAACATACTAGAGTGCGGGGAGACGCAACAGACCTGCGAGACATATTGGAGATTAAGGCAAGGCAAACAAGATCGATCTACGGATCGCGTGGGTGCCCCGCTTCACGTGACGCTAGCCGTCACGCCGGACATGATAAATACGGCCAGGCCGAATACAACAGACCAAGCTCATCCGAGCTGCGTCGTGATATAGCCCAGTACAGGGGCGCCGCACACCCACTATGCTTCACAGACGAAGTAATGGATCATCAAATCCCCGAGGGCTTTAAACCCGTAAACATCAAATCATATGATGGCACAACAGATCCTGCAGTATGGATCGAGGATTATCTCCTTCATATCCACATGGCCCGTGGTCATGATCTACACGCCATCAAATACCTCCCGCTCAAGCTTAAAGGACCAGCTCGACATTGGCTTAACAGCCTGCCAGCAGAGTCAATTAGTTGCTGGGAGGACCTGGAATCCGCATTCCTTGACAACTTCCAGGGAACTTATGTGTGACCACCAGACACCGATGACCTAAGCCACATAATCAAGCAGCCAGAGGAATTGGCCAGACAATTCTGGACACGGTTCCTAACCAAGAAAAATCAAATAGTTGACTGTCCGGACGCCGAGGCCCTTGCAGCCTTCAGGCACAACATGCGAGACGAATGGCTTGCCCGGCACCTAGGACAGGAAAAGCCGAAATCTATGGCAGCCCTCACGACACTCATGACCCGCTTTTGTGCGGGAGAAGATAGCTGGCTAGCTCATAGCAATAACATAACCAAGAGCCCTGGCAATTCGGATACCAAGGATAACAATGGCAAGTCACGTCGCAACAAGCACAAGCACCGCATTAACGGCGGCAATACTGAAGATACGGCAGTCAATGCCGGATTCAGAGGCTCTACACCCGGTCAGCGGAAGAAGCCATTCAAAAGAAACCCTCCGGGCCCATCCAGTTTAGACCGGATACTCGATCGCTCGTGCCAGATAGACGGCACCCCCGAACAGCCAGCCAACCACACCAACAGGGATTATTGGGTGTTCAAGCAGGCAGGCAAGCTAAGTGTCGAAACCAGAGACAAGGGGTTGCATAGCGATGACGAGGAGGAGCCCCAGCCACCGAACAATAGAGGACAGAAGGGATTCCCCCCGCAAGTGCGGATGGTGAACATGATATACGCAACCCACATCCCCAAAAGGGAGCGGAAGCGTGCTCTCAAGGACGTCTATGCGTTGGAGCCAGTCGCCCCAAAGTTCAACCCATGGTCCTCCTGCCCGATCACTTTTGATCGAAGAGACCACCCCACTAGCATCCGTCACGGCGGATTCGCCGCATTGGTCCTAGACCCAATTATCGACGGATTTCACCTCACCAGAGTCCTAATGGACGGCGGCAGCAGCCTGAACCTGCTTTATCAGGATACAGTGCGAAAAATTGGTATCGATCCCTCAAGGATTAAACCCACAAAGACAACCTTTAAATGCGTCATACCAGGTGTACAAGCCAGCTATACAGGCTCGGTTACACTCGAAGTAGTCTTTGGATCCCCGGATAATTTCCGAAGCGAAGAGTTAAACTTTGACATAGTCCCATTCCGCAGTGGCTATCACGCCCTGCTCGGACGAACCGCATTTGCAAAATTTAATGCGGTGCCGCACTACGCATATCTCAAGCTCAAGATGCCAGGACCTCGCGGAGTCATCACGGTAAATGGAAACTCCGAACGGAGGAGCACATGGCGGCCCTAGCGGTGGAAGTACAGAGTAGCCTCTCAAGGCAATTCTCCAATCCAGGTGTCAAACGTTCGGACAACGTCAAGCGAGCCCGAAGTAACCTACAACAAATCCGGCTGGCACATTCCGAGCAAGCATAGCAGTGCGGCCCCAACCCCAGCCCTCGCCAGATGGTGATATCGGTACCACGCGTACATAATTACGCCTTAGAGATACCATGGGCATAAGGGGAGGGGCACAACTACGGCACGCCCAGAATGCGGCTCAACCACACTAAGGGGCTCCCTATTCCGCCGTTTCCTTTTTATACACTTTCTGGACCCAACTATTCGGAAGGCCTGTCCGGCAATACACTCGCCGAACACACGATGCAACAGCCAGGGAGAGAACAAGCCGCTTCAAATGTCCAGGTGGTATCTATAACGAGCTTAATACCTGTTTTACTTAAAGTCCCGCAGCTTGGCCCTGGAGGGGGACATGTCAAATAATCCCATCTCTTGCTTATCTAACTACTTGCATCGTTCTGCTTTCATAGCAGCCCTTTTTTAATAAACAATACATAGCTCTTATCTATTATTGTACTCATCTACTTTTTATATACAAATATGTTCAGTCATGACATTCTGCAACCGTACACTTTGGTATGGCCAACACACCAGGGGATTAAGAACCTCATAACATGGTGTGAGAAGACCGAACACTCTCATGAGTGCGGCACCCCGAACTTATAGCACTATATGCATCGGCTCCGAATCATGTCTTTGGTCAATAGTTGAGTTTGCCCGGCTCCCATGTTTTGGTACCTTACGTTCCGCTATGTTGGCTAAGGTAGCGCTGGGAGAACTATTGTGATTGTGCCCCAGTTGAGCTGGGTTAACACCTCAGTAGAGAAAGCTAAAATTGACCGTCATGATAGTGCGAGAGACCGGTCGCTGTTCGTGAGGTTTTGCGAGTCCTTAAAGACTTATGCCGCTTAGAGCGAGGAGACGGACTTATCCGGCCTAGGCGTGGATAGCACCCTGAACTCGGTCTTCCGAATACTAGGGGCTTCGCCGAAATTTAAAATTATAGAATTCTATGGCTAAGTTAGAGTGATAAAGCATTATAAGTCCGATGGCCTGGTTCGTTGTGCTGAGCGCCTCCCGAGATGGACCCAAGAATGGGAACAAGAGCGCTCAGGTTTATCCCGAACACCCCAGCACTCATGGCATGGGGGTAGAAGCCGACCACTTGCATCTTTCAGATTTGATACACGGCCACACAGAAGGTAATATTTTAAATTAACAAAGCGTTGCTTAACGCATATGAACAAAGTTTTCAGCGTACAGGATAACAGATGCGAGTCTACTCAAAAATTACATCTTTGGAGTATTCGTCCGCTATGAGGCGGGAACCCTGCAGGACACCCTTATAATACATCTCGGGCGTGCGATACTCCTTGCCCGGCGGTGGCGCATCCGTCAAAAGCTTCTCAGCGTCCAGCTTGCCCCAGTGCACTTTAGCACGGGTAAGGGCCCGACGGGCACCTTCGATACAGAAGGAGCGCTTGATGACCTCAATCCACGAACACGCGTCCACCAGCCGCCGCACCAAACCGAAGTAACTCCCAGGTATGGCTTCTCTAGGCCACAGCCGAACTATGAGGCCCTTCATGGCATGTTCGGCCACCTTGTGGAGTTCGACCAGCTGCTTCAGCTGGTCGCTCAGGGGCACCGGATGTCCGGCCTCAGCATATTGAGACCAGAACACCTTTACCATCGAGCTCCCCTCTTCGGCTTGGTAGAATGCGGCAGCATCAGACACACTACAGGGCAGATCGGCGAACGCTCTTGGAGAGCTCCGGATTCGTGTAAGTAACAGATAATTTACTTTTATATTCTTGCTTTGCATAAAGAATGCCTTACCCGCCGCTATCTTCTTCATCGCCTTGATCTCCTGAAGGGCCTTCTGGGCTTCGGCCTTAGCGGTCTTGGCACTTTCAAGAGCCAAGGCGAGCTCGGACTCTCGAGTCTTCAAGTCATGCTCCAAACTCTCGTGTTTTTCCACGAGAGCCTGGAGCTCTTGCCGCACCTCCGCCACCTACGCCTCCTGCTTCTCTCGCTCGGTGAGCTCCAAGGCCGCACTATTTTCGGCCTTGGAGACCGCCTCGTTCAGGGTCGCCACCTCGGTTGTGGCCCCTGCAACATTTACGTTGGTCCTGTCATTATTTGCAACCAAGTATTTCTATATACATTTTACATGCGGTATGTAATACCCTCCTTGTCCTCGAGCTGCTTCTTGGCACGGCCGAGCTCGTTCTCGGACCGCTCGAGGTTCTCCTTCAATACTTTGACATCCGCAGTTAGTGCGGCAGAGGTCAGCAGCGCAGCCTGCATTCCCATATTGACATATTTTTGTTAGAATCATGCGTATATCTTTTTAGATCCTCAGCTCGGCGTTTCTTTCCGAACGCCAAACTGAGCATCAGGGGCTACTGTCTATGCAGTAACATTTTTATATGTTTTGAACACATACCTCAAAGCATGTTAACAGACTTGTACAGGCTTCTGTCAGCCCGCTCTTGGCGGACTGAACCTTCTGAATCACCGCACTCATAACGGTGCGGTGTTGCTCGTTGATGGAGGCGCCGTTAAGCACCTCCAGCAAATTGTCCGGCGCCTCCGGATGGACGGAGGTCGCCGGCGTTGTAGGCTTGTCCTTCTTGTGAAGGCGCCGCCTGTCGGACTCTGGAACCGTTGATGGTTCCGGAGCAGTGTTCGGCCCGGGGCCGGACTTAGATCCCTCTGTGGATTTACTCCCTTTGGGCCTGGAGTCCGGGAGGTCGCCTTGAGGCGCCTCCAGGACCACCTCCTCCTGGTTTGGTCCCTTTTGGGACTCCACCTCAGCGTCATCCGCGGGGAGAGGGAAGGAGGCCATCGGAAGTGAAGCGATGTTCACATCCGACGAGTTCAGGGAGCCGCTCGACGAATCGCCGAGCTGAGCTCTGGGCGGACTGCATAATTAAAATTCGCGTCAGAAGCTATCGAATAATAGAGGAGCGCCATAAGTCGTTCGGGTAGCCGGACACTTACGATTTTGCCAGGGGCTTGACCCTGGATGGCCATTCCTCCCCGCCGTCTTCAGCATCGGAGGCATAGTCCGGCAGAAGGGTCTTCCCCTTCTTGGAACCTCCGGCCTCCCTAGTTGGGGCGGCCTTTCTTTTCTTTCCTCCCCCCATTGGAGGGGGAGAGGCTTCTCCTTCTTCCTCCTCCTCATTTTCAGAGGCGGAGGGTGCGTCGGGGTTGTCGGGCGATGAATCCGACACCTCCAGGCGCCGGGAGCTCTTGCGAGTCTCCGTGGCCTTCTTCTTGGCCTTCTTCTCCGGCACCACGTGAGGTGCCGGAACCAGCAGCCCTGTCAATTGGGCGTCCACTGGGTCTTCTGGTAAGGGAGCCGGACTGTTCACCTGCCCGGATGTCTTCAGCCAGTCCTGTCAAAGGAAAGGGAGGTTAGACTCCACATAGAGTCAGACTATGAAAGACAAGAGTCCCGTAAAGGGTAGAGTAGCTTACCTCGCTGGCCTAACGCCGCGAGCTGTATCCGCGATCTTCAGTAGCGGATGCGGGTGCCTCAGCGCCCTTAAACAGCACCTTCTAGGCATCTTCATACATAGTGTCGAAAAGCTTGCTCAAGGTTTGGTGCTACGCCGGATCAAACTCCCACAATTTGAAGGCCCGTTATTGGTAGGGGAGGATCCGGCGTATGAGCATGACTTGGACTATGTTGACAAGCTTGAGTTTCTTGTTCACCAGCTTTTGGACGCAGGTCTGAAGTCCGGTCAGCTCCTCTGAATCCCCCCATGTTAGGCCTGTCTCTTTCCAGGAAGTGAGCCGTGTGGGAAATTCGGGGGCCGCCGCCCATTTGGGATCGCGCGGCTCGGTGATGTAGAACCACCCCGATTGCCATCCCTTTATTGTGTCCATGAAGGAGCCCTCGAGCCATAGGACGTTGGCCATTCGGCCCACCATGGCACCTCCGCACTCCGCATGGCGGCCGCTCACTACCTTCGGCTTGACATTAAAAGTCTTCAGCCATAAGCCGAAGTGGGGCTGGATGCAGAGGAAGGCCTCGCATACGACGATGAACGTCGAGATGTTGAGGATGAAGTTCGGGGCCAGATCGTGGAAGTCCAGGCCATAGTAGAACATGAGCCCCCGGACGAACGGGTGAAGAGGAAAACCCAGTCCGCGGAGGAAATGGGGAAGAAAAACAACCCTCTCATGGGGCCTGGGGTGGGGATGAGTTGCCCCACATCTGGAAGCCGGTGCGCGATGTCGTCAGACAGGTATCCGGCCTTCCTCAGCTTTTTGATTTGCCCCTCCGTGACGGAGGAGGCCATCCATCTACCTCCCGCTCCGGACATGATTGGAGAAGGTTGAGGTGGGAAGTGCGGGCTTCGGCGTTGGAGCTCGAGCGCGTAGGGACGGATAAGAAAAGGAGGAAGAAGGCATAAATGGAAAGGGTAGATCCTTATCCCCTTATATGGGCGGCCAAAACTACGAGCCCCCACCGGCCTAATAAAACTCGCTTATCTCCCAAGCGCCGCGGTTAATGGCGCGGTTGGGTTACCCACGCCCGTATTGATGAGAATCCCGGAATAAGGGGACACGATCTCTGCTTTGACAAGACGTGCCAAGGAAACCGCCTCGCTAAACATGCTGAGGTGGAACAGTAAAACGATTCGAATAAAGGCTTGGCCGTGGCGTGATGTCACGCTGCAGAATACGTCAGCAGATTGGATTTGTGTAGAAATTATTCTCTCTACGGCGGTATGTGGAACTTATTTTTGCAGAGCCGGACACTATCCTTGTGTTCAACATCTTCTATGAAGTATTCGGAGGAGGAATCCGCCTTGCAATGCCGAAGACAACTTGCGTGACGGACTCCTCGTCATTGAAGCCTGGTTAAGGGTCTACTGAGGGAGTCCTGGATTAGGGGCTGTCCGGATGGCCGGACTCCCGGACAATGAAGATACAAGATTCCAGACTCCGTCCCGTGTCCGGATTGGACTTTCCTTGGCGTGGAAGGCAAGCCTGGCGATACGATATGAAGATCTCCTCCCATTGTAACCGACTCCATGTAACCCTAGCCCTCTCCGGTGTCTATATAAACCGGAGAGTTTTAGTCCATAGGACGAACAACAATCATACAATAGGCTAGCTTCTAGGGTTTAGACTCTCTGATCTCGTGGTAGATCCACTCTTGTACTACCCATATCATCAATATTAATCAAGCAGGAGTAGGGTTTGACCTCCATCAAGAGGGCCCGAACCTGGGTAAAAACATCGTGTCCCTTGTCTCATGTTACCATCCGCCTAGACGCACAGTTCGGGACCCCCTACCCGAGATCCGCCGGTTTTGACACCGACAGCAGCAAAGTAGCGTAAGTATTTCCCTCTGTTTTTGGGAACCAGGGTATCAATCCGGTAGGAGGCTACGCGCGAGTCCCTCGTACCTACACAAAACAATTGCTGAACGCAACCAACGCGATTAGGGGTTGTCAATCCCTTCACGGTCACTTACGAGAGTGAGATCTGATAGAGATGATAGATAATATTTTTGGTATTTTTGGTATAAAGATGCAAAGTAAAATAAAAAGCAAAGTAAAAAAGCATAGCAATAATAAAGTGATAGAAGACTAATATGATAGAGAATAGACCCGGGGGCCATAGATTTCACTAGTGGCTTCTCTCAAGAGCATAGGTATTTTACGGTGGGCAAATTACTGTTGAGCAATTGACTGAATTGAGCATAGTTATGAGAGTATCTAGGTATGATCATGTATATAGGCATCACGTCCGAGACAAGTAGACCGACTCCTGCCTGCATCTACTACTATTACTCCACTCATCGACCGCTATCCAGCATGCATCTAGAGTATTAAGTTAAAGAAAACAGAGTAACGCCTTAAGCAAGATGACATGATGTAGAGGGACAAATTCATGCAACATGATAAAAAAACCCATCTTGTTATCCTCGATGGCAACAATACAATCCGTGCCTTGCTGCCCCTTCTGTCACTGGGAAAGGACACCGCAAGATTGAACCCAAAGCTAAGCACTTCTCCCATTGCAAGAACTACCAATCTAGTTGGACAAACCAAACGGATAATTCGAAGAGACTTGCAAAGATAACCAATTATACATAAAAGAATTCAGAGAAGATTCAAATATTGTTCATAGATAATCTTGATCATAAACCCACAATTCATCGGTCTCAACAAACACACGGCAAAAGGAAGATTGCATCAAATAGATCGCCATGAGAGAGGGGGAGAACATTGTATTGAGATCCAAAAAGAGAGAAGAAGCCATCTAGCTACTAACTATGGACCCGAAGGTCTGAGGTAAACTACTCACACTTCATCGGAGAGGCTATGAGGATGTAGAGGCCCTCCGTGGTGGATTCCCCTTCCGCCGGACCTCCGGAACAGGCCCCAAGATGGGATCTCATGGATATAGAAAGTTGTGGTGGTGGAATTAGGTCTTTTGGCTCCGTATCTGATCGTTCGGTGGTACGTAGGTATATATAGGAGGAAGTGGTATGTTGGTGGAGCATCAGAGGGCCCACGAGGCAGGGGGTGCGCCTTAGGGGGGGAGCCCCCTACCCTCGTGGCCACCTCCTGGCTTTCGTGGCATAGGGTCCAAGTCTCCTGGATCATATTCGGTGATAAAATCGCGTTCCCGAATGTTTCATTCCATTTGGACTCCGTTTGATATTCGTTTTCTTCGAAACACTGAAATAGGCAAAAAAAACAACAATTCTGGGCTGGGCCTCCGGTTAATAGGTTAGTCCCAAAAATAATATAAAAGTGGAAAATAGAGCCCAATATAGTCCAAAACGGTAGATAATATAGCATGGAGCAATCAAAAATTATAGATACGTTGGAGACGTATCAGTGCACTCCTCTCACCAAACCTGCCGCTTCTAGTTTCCGGATCTCCTCTGTGATGAACTCTTGCCGTTCCAAAGCCTGCTTCCTGACCTTCTGCTTAACGGGTCGCGCATGAGGGCAGACAGCAAGGTGGTGCTCAATCACCTCCCTGGCAACGCCGGGGATGTCGGATGGTATCCATGCAAACAGGTCGACATTCACCCGCAGGAAGGTGACGAGCGCATCTTCCTATTTGCTGTCGAGGGTGGAGCTTATAGTGAAAGCCCCTCCCGTGCCATCCTCCTTGATGGATACCTTCTTGGTCTCCAGCGGCGTGGCCCCTAGATTTCTTGCTCTTGCTGGCGGAGCACTCTGGCACATCCTCGACGGGAGCACTACACTCCAAAGAGGTGCGCTTGCCGGAGTGGGTACTAGAGGTCTTACCAGTATTCTTCTTCCCCCCCCCCTCGGAGCTTGAGTGGCAGGAGCAAGTGCCTTGGCGGCGGCACCTGCTGCAACTGCTTCCTGGAAGAGTTGGTCAGCGCCAATCAGCGCATCTTTCTTGTCAGAGGGGACGGTGATGATCGTCACTGGCCCAGGCATCTTCAATGTGTTGTTGGTGTAGTGTGATGCTGCCATGAACTTGGCCAACACTGGGCGGCCAAGGATCCCGTTGTAAGGCAAGGGGATCTTGGCAACATCAAAGACGATCCTCTCCGTCCTGTAATTCAGATCACTTCCAAACGTCACGGGCAGCGTGACCTTCCCCTTTGGTTGGCTCCTTCCCGGGTTGATCCCCTGAACCGTGCCCGTTTCTTCAAGGTCTCCGTCGGGAATCTATAGCTTCTTGATCATGGCAGGCAAGATTAAGTTCAGACCGGCCCCGCCATCAACCAACATCTTTGTCACCTTGAGGTTGCATATTGTTGGTGAAACCAACAACGGCAAGCACCCAACTGCAGTTGTGCGATCAGGGTTTCCAACAACTGCGGTTTCCATGCCGGCGTCTTCGCCGGGGTACTTCCTTCACTCTTCAGCCCGGGCACATCTGTCGGCCAGAACGTAGAGTTGTGCCACATCTTTTAACTTGTTCATAGACAGGTCTTCGCGCATTTTGCGGTTGCGTATGTTCTGGTGGAATGCACTGATGATGGCGGCAGGATGAACATCTGGGATATTGTATTGTACCCGACTGAATCTCTGTATGTACTTGCGCGGGCTCTCGTCTTCTTTCTCGGGGATGACATGCAAATCGCTTGCCTGGCCATGAGCTTGGTGACCTCCCGTAAAGGCGCCAACAAATTCATGGCATAAATCTGACCAAGAAGAAATGGACTCTACTAGCAAGTGCATCAACCATGACATGGCGTTGGGTTTAAGTGCCAATGGGAAGTAATTGGCAAGCACCTTATCATCGCGAGCCCTGGCGGCTTGCACCGCGATCGTGTAGATGCTGAGGAACTCCAATGGGTGGGTCTTGCCGTTGTACTTCTCGCTGATGTCGGGCTTGAACGTGCGGTGAGTTGGCCACTGGAACCGCCGTAGTTCATGTGTAAAAGTTGGACAACCTACCTCGTAAGGCAGACCTCCAGGGCTTACCGATGCTGGGTGGTCCATAGTGGGCCCTGCTCGCCTATCCGACTGGTGGCACGCTTCATGCCGGTGCTCGATGGTGGTTCGAGCGTCTTCATGGGTTCGCTCCCGGAGGACTTGGTGTTGGTCGCGGTGGGTCCATGGGTCGGACGATGCTATGGAGATGTTATCGCACGCACCGTCACGACGGGCTGACGTCCACGGCACCTGGCGAGGAGGAGGAGAGTGCACTGTAACCGCAGCAACATCGGTCCTCCCGCCGCTGGCACGGGGTGCTCCATCGGAGCGCCGGCCCGAGGGCCCCGCTGCCCTTTGCTCGTCCTTGTTGGCGACACCGACAAGACTCCGGATGGTAGCTCTCCATTCGTCCAGCTTCCCTGCAGCAGGAGGGAAGTCGAGGAGCAACTGCACGCACATGCGCTTCAACTTCAAACCTTGTTAGAAGGAGCTCTATCAAGGCCCTGCGGTTGCATGCCGTTTTCGCTGGTACCTCAGTGAGCGTGCAGGTCTTCTGCGTACCGTGAGTGATGTACGGGACTCTTCCCGCGGCGGCGACCGGGGTCTTCAGCGTGATGACACCGTTCCTGCGCAGCCTGAGAAGAGCGCGCCGTGGGCGCCAGTGTGGGTGTCTTCGAAGCCGCCGCATCGCCTACAAGCGGTGCGATGACACCCTTGGAGGGCCCCGCGCCGCCTACGGAGGGCCCGGCTCCATCTTTTGATTTGGTGACGTGCGGCTCGTTGACTGGCACATGAACATCATTGCCCTCCAAGCTCTGGCTGCTAGGGCGGCGTTGGTGCTCGCGGGCCGCGCCCCAGGTCCTGTCCGCGGCCTGTCCACCCCTCGCCCGCATCGGGACGGGCCGTTCGGCTCCTGGTGAGCCGACCGACGTGGTCGTCTTCTTCTTAGGAGCCATGGGGATGAAGAACCGCTAAACTAGCTGATAAACCCGATTCTCACAACTGCGCCCCCTACCTGGCACGCCAAAGATGTCGGATAAACAACACCTATGGGATCACAAGAATCCCTACTACGGTTGGCGGGGCACGGGGTTGAGAGAAGAGCGGATCTAACAGAGAGCATGCGGTTCATTTATCCAGGTTCGGGCCGCGAGGATGCGTAAAACCCTAGTCCTGCTTTGGTGGATGTATTGAGTGTTCTTGAGCTAGCTACGGGGTGTAACGAGCTCAAAAAAGCTGAATCCCTCTCAAGGTCGCATCGGGCCTCCTTTTATAGGAAAAAGGGGTTGCCACAGTGGCACACAGGATGTGGAAAGGTCTAAAGTGTCACGAGGTTATCCCTCGTATTACAGGACGAGATGCATTTAATGCATCGCTTAGGTGTCCCCTTGCTTTATCGGGGGCGGGAACGGAGCCCGTCTCGTCCGTTGCCGCCTTGCCTGGCTTCGATACGTGCCCTAGCCATGATGCGGGTGGCGCCATGTAGGCAGGCAGGCAGTAGAGGTGGCACGGTGGTAGGGCCTTCACGAAGATTTGCATGCCACCACGCAGGTGCTTGCTGAGTTGGCGTAGAGGCCGTTCGTCCCCACGCAGGTGCGTGCCCAGCTGGTTGAGCTAGCAGTTGCTTGAGGACGGTTGGTGGAATCTTGGTTGGCGTGGGCCTAGCTGTGGCCCAGCTAATGCCTTCGGCAAGGGCCTTGCCGAGAGCCCGGCAAGGGTCTTGCCGCGGCGGCGGCGTCATCCCAGCCAAAGAGCTTGCCGGGGGTTTTGTGGACCTCCCTGGCTGGAATCCCGCCAAGGGTTGCCGTCTTTTGGTCCTCATCTGATCTTGTGTGTTCATGATCTTGACAAAGATCTGCATGCCACCAAGGAGGTGCCTCCCGAGCCCTTGCCTTAATGTAGTTTACTATGCCAGAGGCCGTGGGCCCAAGGGTGGCGCACTCCGATGGCGTTGGACGAGCTGCCCCGGCAAGGCTCTTGTCGGGGCTGCTGAGGCCGCCCCGGCAAGGGCCTTGCCGGGGGAACCTGTTTCGTCTCTTCATTCCTTGGTCTTGGCGTCGTCTTTGGTCATCTTGTGCTCCAGCTCCCTTCTTCTGCCCTGCCTGGTGTGACTGTGGTGCGTGGTTCTGAATGCCCGTGCACAAGTAAAGGGGTACAAAGATCTTCTAGTAAAAAAGTGCATGCGATAGAAGAAATTACTGTTTTGAGTGGAAAGATGGATGAACTTACGAATTTTTTTGCTAATAAGAGTGTTTCTTATGATCCTAATGATATGCCTTTGTCTACTTTGATTGAGAATAATAATGAATCTATGGATGTGAATTTTGTTGGTAGGAATAATTTTGGTAACAACGCGTATAGAGGAAACTTTAATCCTAGGCCGTTCCCTAGTAATTCCTCTAATAATTATGGTAATTCCTACAACAATTCTTATGGAAATTTTAATAAGATGCCCTCTGAATTTGTGACTAGTGTTAAAGAGTTTATGAATTCACAAAAGAATTTCAGTACTTTGCTTGAAGAAAAATTGCTTAAGGTTGATGAATTGGCTAGAAACATGGATAGAATTTCTCTTGATGTTGATTCTTTGAAACTTAGATCTATTCCACGTAAGCATGATATCAATGAGTCTCTCAAAGACATGATGATTTCCATTGATGAGTGCAAAGAAAGAACTGCTAGGATGCGTGGTAAGAAAGATTGCTTTGTAAAAGCGTGTTCTTCTAGTTTTTATGAGAATAAAGATGAAGATCTAAAAGTAATTGATGTGTCCCCTATTAAATCTTTGTTTTGCAACATGAATCTTGATAATTATGGGACTGGGGATGATTCAACTTTAGTTAAAAGGCGTCCCAAAAATTCAGAGTTTTTATATCTTGATGCAAAAATTGGTAAAAGTGGGATTGAAGAGGTTAAAACTTTAGATAGCAATGAACCCTCTATTTTGGATTTCAAGGAATTTAATTATGATAATTGCTCTTTGATAGATTGTATTTCCTTGTTGCAATCCGTGCTAAATTCTCCTCATGCGTATAGTCAAAATAGAGCCTTTACTAAACATATCGTTGATGCTTTGATGCAATCTTACGAAGAAAAACTTGAGTTGGAAGTTTCTATCCCTAGAAAACTTTATGATGAGTGGGAACCTACAATTAAAATTAAAAGTAAAGATCATGAATGCTATGCTTTGTGTGATTTGGGTGCTAGTGTTTCCACGATTCCAAAAACTATGTGTGATTTGCTAGGTTTCCGTGATTTCGATGATTGTTATTTAAACTTGCATCTTGCGGATTCCACTATCAAGAAACCTATGTGAAGAATTAATGATGTTATTATTGTTGCAAATAGGAACTATGTGCCCGTAGATTTTGTTGTTCTTGATATAGATTGCAATCCTTCATGTCCTATTATTCTTGGTAGACCTTTCTTTAGAACGATTGGTGCAATTATTGATATGAAGGAAGGGAATATTAGACTCCAATTTCCGTTAAGGAAAGGCATGGAACACTTCCCTATAAATAATATTAAATTACCTTATGAATCTATTATGAGATCCAATTATGGATTGCCTACCAAATATGGCAATACCTAGATCTATCCTTGCTTTTATGCCTAGCTAGGGGCGTTAAACCATAGCGTGGGAGGCAACCCAATTTTATTTTTGTTTGTTTGCTTCTTGTTTCCATTTAGTAATAAATATTTGATCTAGCCTCTGGTTAGATTTGTTTTTATGTTTTAATTATTGTTTGTGCCAAGTTAAACCTATAGGATCTTCTTGGATGATAGTTATTTGATCTTGCTGAAAATTCCAGAAACTTTCTGTTCACGAAAACAATTGTTAAAAATCACCAGAACATGATAAAATACTTATTCCAATTTAAGTAGATCAATAAACAAAGTATCTAGGTCTTCCTAGTTTGGTATATTTTTCTGAGTTCAGAAGTTTGCATTTGATACAGATTACTACACACTATTTTGTTTTTGACAGATTCTGTTTTTCGTGTGTTGTTTGCTTATTTTGATGAATCTATGGCTAGTAAAAGAGTTTATTAACCATAGGGAAGTTGGAATACAATAGGTTTAACACCAATATAAATAAAGAATGAGTTCATTACAGTACTTTGAAGTGGTGTTTTCTTTTCTTTCGGTAATAGAGCTAACGAGATTTTCTGTAAAGTTTTGTGTTGTGAAGTTTTCATGTTTTGGGTAAAGATTTGATGGATTATGGAACAAGGATTGGAAAGAGACTAAGCTTGGGGATGCCAAAGGCACCCCAAGGTAAAATTCAAGGACAACCAAAATCCTAAGCTTGGGGATGCCCTGGAAGGCATCCCCTCTTTGTCTTCGTCTATCGGTAACTTTACTTTGGGCTATATTTTTATTCACCACATGATATGTGTTTTGCTTGGAGCGTCTTGTAAGATTTGAGTCTTTGATTTTTAGTTTACCACAATCATCCTTCCTGTACACACTTTTGAGAGAGACACACATGATTCAAAATTTATTAGAATACTCTATGTGCTTCACTTATATCTTTTGAGCTATATAGTTTTTGCTCTAGTGCTTCACTTATATCTTTTAGAGCATGGTGATGGTTTTGTTTTATAGAAATTATTCTTCTCTCATGATTCACTTATATTATTTTGAGAGTCCTACAAAATAGCATGGTAATTTGCTTAAATTGTGAAATTAGTCCTAATATGATAGGCATCCAATATTAGTAAAAATGTTCTTATAAGTGCGTTGAATACTAAGAGAAGGTTGATACTTGATGATTGTTTTGAGATGGAGGTAGTGATATTAAAGTTGTGCTAGTTGAGTAATTGTGAATTTGAGAAATACTTGTGTTGAAGTTTGCAAGTCCCGTAGCATGCACGTATGGTAAATGTTGTGTAACAAATTTGAAACATGAGGTGTTCTTTGATTGTCCTCCTTATGAGTGGCGGTCGGGGACGAGCGATGGTCTTTTCCTACCAATCTATCCCCCTAGGAGCATGCGCGTAGTGCTTGGTTTTTGATGACTTGTAGATTTTTGCAATAAGTATGTGAGTTCCTTATGACTAATGTTGAGTCCATGGATTATACGCACTCTCACCCTTCCATCATTGCTAGCCTCTTCGGTACCGTGCATTGCTCTTTCTCACCTTGAGAGTTGGTGCAAACTTCACCGGTGCATCCAAACCCCGTGATACGATACGCTCTATCACACATAAACCTCCTTATATCTTCCTAAAAATAGCCACCATACCTACCTATTATGGCATTTCCACAGCCATTCCGAGATATATTGCCATGCAACTTTCCACCATTATGTTTATCACGACACGCATCATCATTGTCATATTGCTTTGCATGATCATGTAGTTGACATCGATTTGAGGCAAAGCCACCATGCATATTATTTCATACATGTCACTCTTGATTCATTGCCCATCCCGGTACACCGCCGGAGGCATTCATATAGAGTCATACTTTGTTCTAGTATCGAGTTGTAATCATTGAGTTGTAAATAAATAGAAGGGTGATGATCATCATTCACAGAGCATTGTCCCAAATAAAAAAAGGAAGGCCCAAAAAAGAAAAAGAAAAATAAAATAAAATAAAAAGGGGGCAATGCTACTATCCTTTTTTTCCACACTTGTGCTTCAAAGTAGCACCATGATATTTATGATGGAGAGTCTTTTGTTTTGTCACTTTCATATACTAGTGGGAATTTTTCATTATAGAATTTGGCTTGTATATTCCAACAATGGGCTTCCTCAAATGCCCTAGGTCTTCATGAACAAGCAAGTTGGATGCACACCCACTTAGTTTCTTTTGTTGAGCTTTCATACATTTATAGCTCTGGTGCATCCATTGCATGGCAATCCCTACTCCTTGCATTGACATCAATTGATGGGCATCTCCCTAGCCCGTTGATTAGCCACGTCAATGTGATACTTTCTCCTTTTTTTGTCTTCTCCACATAACCCCCATCATCATATTCTATTCCACCCATAGTGCTATATCCGTGGCTCACGCTCATATATTGCGTGAAAGTTGAAAAAGTTTCAGATTACTAAAGTATGAAACAATTGCTTGGCTTGTCATCGGGGTTGTGCATGATGAGAGCATTCTTGTGTGACAAAAATGGAACATGACCAAACTATATGATTTTGTAGGGATCAACTTTTTCTGGCCATGTTATTTTGAGAAGACATGATTGCTTAGTTAGTATGCTTGAAGTATTATTATTTTTATGTCAATATTAAACATTTATCTTGAATCTTTCGGATCTGAATATTCATGCCACAATTAAAAGAATTACATTGAAAATAATGCTAAGAAGCATTCCACATGAAAAATTCTGTTTTTATCATTTACCTACTCGAGGACGAGTAGGAATTAAGCTTGGGGATGCTTGATACGTCTCCAAGGTATCTATAATTTTTGATTGTTACATGCTATTATATATTCTATTTTGTATGTTTAATGGGCTTTATTATACACTTTTATATTATTTTTGGGGCTAACCTATTAACCGGAGGCCCGGCCCAAATTGCTATTTTTTTTGCCTATTTTAGTTTTTCGAAGGAAAAGGATATCAAACGGAGTCCAAACGGAATGAAACCTTCGGGAACGTGATTATCCGAACAAACGTGATCCAGAGGACTTGGAGTGGACGTCAAGCAATCAACGAGGAGGCCACGAGGCAGGGAGGCGTGCCTACCCCCTGGGCACGCCCCCCACCTGTGTGGGCCCCTCGTAGCTCTCCTGACCGACCACTTTCGCCTATATATACTCATATACCCTGGAAACATCATATACAGAGCCAAAACCCTATTTCCACCGCCGCAACCTTTTGTACCCATGAGATCCCATCTTGGGGCCTTTTCTGGCGCTCCGCCAGAGGGGGCATCGATCACGGAGGGCTTCTACATCAACACCATAGCCTCTCCGATGATGTGTGAGTAGTTTACCTCAGACCTTCGGGTCCATAGTTATTAACTAGATGGCTTCTTCTCTCTCTTTGGATCTCAATACAAAGTTCTCCTCGATTCTCTTAGATATCTATTCGATGTAATCTTCTTTTGCGGTGTGTTTGTCGAGATCCGATGAATTGTCGGTTTATGATCGAGATTATCTATGAACAATATTTGAATCTCCTCTGAATTCTTTTATGTATGATTGGTTATCTTTGCAAGTCTCTTCGAATTATCAGTTCGGTTTGGCCTACTAGATTGATCTTTCTTGCAATGGGAGAAGTGCTTAGCTTTGGGTTCAATCTTGCGGTACTCGATCCCAGTGACAGTAGGGGAAACAACGCGTATTGTATTATTGCCATCGAGGATAAAAAGATGGGGTTTATATCATATTGCATGATTTTATCCCTCTACATCATGTCATCGTGCTTAAAGCGTTACTCTGTTCTTATGAACTTAATACTCTAGATGCATGCTGGATAGCTGTCGATGTGTGGAGTAATAGTAGTAGATGCAGGCAGGAGTCGGTCTACTTGTCACAGACGTCACGCCTATGTACATGATCATGTATATATATTCTCATAACTATGCTCAATTCTATCAATTGCTCGACAGTAATTTGTTCACCCACCCTAATACTAATGCTATCTTGAGAGAAGCCACTAGTGAAAACTATGGCCCCCAGGTCTATTTTCCATCATATTAATCTCCCGTCAACAAGCTATTTCTGGCACCGTTTATTTTTCTTTCTTTACTTTTAGTCTTTATCATAAAAATACCAAAAATATTATCTTATCATCTCTACCAGATCTCACTTTTGCAAGTGGCCGTGAAGGGATTGACAACCCCTTTAACGCGTTGGTTGCAAGGTTCTTCTTTTTTTGTGTAGGTACGAGGGACTTGCGTGTGGCCTCCTACTGGACTGATACCTTGGTTCTCAAAAACTGAGGGAAATATTTACGCTACTTTCCTGCATCACCCTTTCCTCTTCAAGGGAAAAACCAACGCATGCTCAAGAGGTAGCAGACCTCAATGCTCAGCCTTACCGTTGAATAGATCTCCACGCTTTCTCCACGGGTCATCCTGCTCGAGCCATATTTGATGCCCCATGTACACGATTTTCGACGACCCTCCATCTTTCGATAGCTGCAGAGAAGTTGTATCATCCATGCACCTCATGCATCCGCAATATCCGTGGCACACCTGGCCGGAGAGATAGCCGTAACCGAGATAGTCATGCACTGTCGTGATCAGTGCGTCACACATGTAGAAATACTCTCCTTTGCTTGCATCCCATGTCTTGGCCAGCGTTGTCCATAAGATCTGTAGCTCCTCTTTCAGTAACCCGAGATAGAAATTTATATCATTTCCCGGTTTTATTGGCCCTTGAATAAGCATAGCCATGTGTATGTATTTTTCCTTCATGCACAACTAGGGGGGAGGTTGTACATCCATACAAACACGGGCCATGTGCTATGATTGGGGTTCTGGTTGCCAAACGGATTCATGCCATCACTACTAGCGCCAAGCACGATGTTCCTCGGATCATTTGCGAAAAAATCAAACTCAACATTTAATGCTCTCCACTGGCTAGTATCTGCGAGGTGTCTCAGCTTTGGATCATCTCCATCATCTGGCTTCACCCTCTCTGCTTGCCAGCGCATAAGCTTTGCTTCCTTAGGATCTACAAAATACCGATGTAGATGCAGAGTGATCGGAAAGTACCATACAACTTTCTGTGGAGCTTTCTTTCTGGCCTTTTTATATCATGAAGCATTGCACTTTGGAAAGATGGTATTTTCCGCGTGCTCGTTCCGATGTATGATGCAATAATTGATGCATGTGTGATAACTAATGTGTGGCAGATCAAGAGGGCACACGATTTTCTTTGCCTCCTTGACACTAGTAGGACACAGGCTTCCCATGGGACGAACCTTCTTTAGATACTTCAGAAGCTCATCTAGGCTTGCATCTGTCCATTTTTTTGCCTTCGTCTTTAGAAGTTCTAGTGTGAAACTCAAGAGGGTCACCTCGGGATTGCAACCATCATAGAAAGGAGTCATCGAGTCTACCTCCAGTTGCGCCTGTTTGGCCTCCTCTCTAGAAGTAGATCTGTCGCTACTCGTCTTGTTGCAAAGCAGGTCTCGAACATGCAGGTCCCGCATGGCAGAACTTAGTAGTGACGAAGACGGCGGCGTGTCTGTGTTTTCTCCGCCTTGAACTGTCTCTTCGCCATCGACATTTCCGAGGCGGTCTTCCTCTTCGGGCACATAATCGGTCATCTCTTCGTCTGGTAGCCCCATGTCGTTATGTCCTGCCCCGTCGACGTCCTCATCATCATCATCATCATCATCATCACTTATCCATCGAGTATGGCCATCCATGAAACCATGCATGAGCAGGTGCGCCTTGAATGTACCACCCTCAAATGGGTCGAGCCTGACTATTCCTTTGCATTTTCGACATGGACATACGACATCCTTCAGTCTTTTTTCATACATGTCGTCCACAGCGGATTGCCAGTATCTTTCCACCATCCTTCCATTGACCTTCATGATCACTTACGCACAGAGCAAATATTATAACCACGTATATATGCATGCATGGATCAAATTCATACAAAAATTCGGCATGACCTTCCCTAAACATAGGACATATTGAGTTTGTCCGAAATTCGGCAAAACGGAATTGAATCGACATTTTGGAAAAACATAGGCAAATCATGTCACTCACATGCCACACACAATTCAGTATATTCATATCGCACATAGTTTCAGTCCTAATCACACACACACATATTTCCATTCTTGCACAACTCTTTTTTTCCTCACCTATTTGTCGAGAGGGATATCGAGCACCTTCTTATAATTAGCTAGTAGCTCTAGATAGTGAGGTACCTACATATATATAGCTCCAACTATCTAGGGAGAGAGGAGAGCTAGGAGAAGGAGGATGGAGGGCATTAATGGAGGGGGTGGTGGATGGGCAAAGAAGAGAAGGGGAGGAGGTGCAAAAGAAAGAAATAGGAAGGAGGGAGGGCATTATTGGAGGTGGTGGTGGAGGGGTAAAGAAGGAAGGGGAGGAGGGGCAAAAGAAAGAAAGAGGAAGGAGGGAGGGCATTAATGGAGGGGGTGGTGGAGGGGCAAAGAAGAGGGGAAGCATTGAAGAACAAGCAAGTGCAAGAGGGAGGGAGGAGAGAAAGAAAGGGGGGAGGAAGAAGAGGGGGAAAAGGTGGTAGATATTTTGGCTGGCCACCATAGCAGTAGCGCGAGGCACCAAAGCGTGCTACTCGTATGAGTGTCAGCCAAAATATCTACTGGTAACTAAAACTAGCTATAGCGCTTGTTCAGAACCCATGCTACTGGTAAAAGTTTACACATAGAAGAAATAGTAGTAGCCTGTCTAGGTGAACAGGCGCTACAAATGTTCTCTTAATAGTAGCGCTGGTTAGACTCCAAACGCTACTAATATTTTTGGTCGGGTGGTGTGGTGTGGCAATCTTACCAGTAGCATGCCCTCTAGAGACCCATGCTGCTGCTAAGTTGTACCAGTCGCGCGCTTTATAACAGACGCTACTGGTAATTATCAGTAGCGTGGGCACCAAAACACACGCTACTGGTAAACTTCTATGTATAAGCCTTTTCCTAGTAGTGCCTCGAGCACCGGCTTTTGGCCCAGGTGCGAGCTTCCTCCTTGATGTTATTGACCAGGAGAGAGGTGGACGGGACTACACCCTGGAAGATGAAGGCATTGAGATGTCTCCATATGGTCCAGGAAGTAAGTGCGATGAAGGAGGAAAAGCCCTTATGTTGGCCTACCGGGGAGCCATTGAGGGTCATTGCCCACCAAGCGTAGAAGTCCATGGACTTGTTCGGAGGCTCGATTGTAAGGCGGCACCAGGAGAACACGTCATACCATGTGGCGTGGGACTACACATCCGATGAGAAAGCATATCACATGGTCTCCTCAGTGCGATGGAGGAAAGCGTCATACCTCAAGTCGAGGGGAAGCTATACATGTTTATAGGCAGGGGCACACCTCCCTGATAGCACATACAGTTTGGATACGATTACATCTTGGAGAGGAAGCTAGGTAGAAATAAGATTACAATGAGAACATAAACTCTAGCTAACAACCTACCAACTACCTAAGATGATATGGTGCGGCAGCCTCCTTGTCACGTACATATCAGTATGTCGTTTAACACCCTCCCTTTCACAACTTCATCAAGTTGAGATTATATCTGAAGTTCTCAAAGCTTCGTATAGGAAAGGCCTTTGTAAACCCATCTGAATCTGGTCCTTGGAATGTATGAACCGAATGTCTAGGAGCTTATTAGCAACTCTCTATCTGACAAAATGAAAATCTATCTCAATATGTTTTGTTCTTGCATGAAAAACTGGATTTGCTGAGAGATAAGTTGCACCCAAATTATCACACCACAGACATGGAGCTTGAGTAGTTTTCACACCAAGCTCCTTAAGGATGGATTGAACCCATATAATTTCTACTGTAGCATTAGCTAGTACCTTGTACTCTGCCTCTCTACTGGACCTACAAACAGTAACATGCTTTCTGCCACACCAAGAAATCAGGTTACACTTCCGTCATGATACATGTTTGTCACAGTAGGTCGCGTTTTTTCTCATGCATGTACATCCATGACGATTTTATGACAGAATCAAGATAGTCATACCCGTGCTGTCGTAGAAGTGTTCCATGACTTTACCAAAATTATCATTACGGAAGTGTGCACTTCCATGACGATAAATCGCACGTCACATAAGTGCTTTCGTGAAGGGTGACCAACACGTGGCATCCACCGTAACGGAACACCGTTAAGCTATCGGGTCGGGTTTTGGATGTGATAACCCGTTAACAACCCCGACCAATGGAGATTTTCCACATATAAAATCATCATTGGCTGGAGGAAACACGTGTCGGCTCATCGTTGGGACAAATGTCATCCACTCATTGGACAGAAGGTGCCTATGATACGTCGACACATGGCACGTTCCAACAGAGGCCAACTCATGTGGAAAGGTCGGCCCGTTTGACTTGGTCAAAAGGTGGCGGGCCGGCCCATGGAAAGCCTGTTAGCGGCCTGTTCGCATATAGCCCATTTACAGCCCGCTAACCCAAGGCCCGTTAAGCCCTATCCGAATTAGGCCCAGTAGCGTCATCTGGGCCATCCAATATGGTTCCATCCCGTTTTCACTTCTGGCCCATGTATGGCCCATGACGTCTTTTGGCCCATATGAGGCCCTATGTAACTCTTGGCCTATTAACGGCCCATGGTGAAACTATCCCGGAATGAACAGTGTATCACTTTACACCCATTAACGGCCTGTGGTGAAACTGGCCCGTAATGAACAGTGTATCACTTTATACCCATTAACGGCCTGTTATTCCGTTGGGCCGTTTCCAGCCCATGTTATCTTTCGGCCTTCTCAGAGCCCATTTATTATTGGGCTCATTTCCAGCATTCGTTTACTTACAGCCCGTTACTATCATTTTCTGCTTGTGGGCCAGATTCAGCCCGTGGTTACAGTCGGCCCGTTTGTGGTCCGTTAATACGTTGGGTCGTTTTCATAGCGTCATCAAATACGACCTATTAACAATGGCCCGTTATGGTCGGCCCATGAACGAACGATTCCAACTCTAGCTCGTTTACTGCCATAGTGCAGCCTGTTATTGGCCCATGTTTGGCCAATCGATCATACAGCCCGTATAAGGCCCATTGATGATACGACCCGTAGAAGGACCATTGTTTCTACGACCCGTAGAAGGCCCATTGTTTCTACGGCCCATAGAAGGCCCACTGTTTCTACGGCCCGTAGGAGGCCCAATGTCACTACAGTAAATATTAGCCCCATGGTTATTGTGCCCCAGTTTTGAAAAATAGGTTATTGCAGCCACTAGCAAACCGCGGAAAAAGAACTGCACTAACTACAAGCAAACAAATAAATAGGACAACAAGGAAATAAATAAGCAAGCAACTTATGCTAGGCTATCACGGCTATTACACATATTACATCCACTGGGCATCAAAGTTCGCCACCAGTGCAAATATAGGGAACAAGGCAGCATATAAACGCTGCAGCAAAACAAGTCCAGAACAGAAACCACTTCAGAAGAGTTCAAGAAACAATATCCTGGGTACCCATAATGCTGGCAAGATGCTTAGCAAGCTTATTAACTTTCTCTTGTTTGGCGCTTAAATCCTGCAGCGCTTGCTGTTGCATAATAAAGTACGCATCTGAATTCTGCAGGGAATTCCTCAGTCCTTCGGCTTCTTGCCGCAGCACAGCTAATTGATGCCTTTCAGCTTGTAGCTGAGACTGAAGAAGCTGAAGTGATTCAGGCAACAAGTTGGAAGAGCTTCTGCCAGTGGTACTGGCCAGTAACTCGAACACAACATCAACGCAGGACTGTAGGGTTTTCTCACTGTATACAAGATCGTTTTTATCACCTTTCTTGGAGACCAACAGGGTTGTCTCACTATCTTGAACCTTATTTGCATTACTTTCTCTACCATTGCATAATGGGGTGCTCTTCTCCAATATTCTGTTTGCATACTACAAGAGAAACAAGCAGACACATCACAGGTTTAGCTTGTAGTATACGAAACTCATTTTGGTAAACCGGTTCAGTAGTAAGGTGGACAGGATAACAGCATGAAACAAACATATATCTATGTACTATGGTCACTGTATTGTCCATATCATTCTAGTTTATGTTCCCTAATCAAGATAGCGACACAGTTCAACTCATATATTTTTCAGACACATCAGCATAGACATAATATAAGTGTGAGAAACTACACATCATTGGCAGCACTTGTAATGTGCATCACATGAGAACATAACTGTTTATACAACTTAAACTGAAATCAACATAGAGCAAGAAGTTAGAACAGCAATCCAGTTAAATAAATAGGTTTAAAACATACCTGTTGCGCCATAGGAGTTTCAATTCGATCCTTCAAATTCAAAAGTAGTTGGTATGAGTAAATACAGTGATGCAACAGCAAAGGAGTATGGACCATAGCTACGGAATCTGACCTGAGAACTGTTGCTCTTCTGCTTTAAACGTGGAGTTTGGGTTAGCTGTGGTGGTCTTCGTGCTTTGGGAACTGCAGTAGCTTTACAAACTTCTCGTGTGGGGGTACTCTATGGTGGACATGGTGCTTCGTCAACTACAAGTGGGTTACTATCCGCTGGGGTTGCGGTTAGATGGGTTGTAGCTGGTTCTCTGCCCAACAGTGTAAGTGTGCAATCTAGAAGAGTCTCGATTATGTGTGGTGGGGCTAGTTTGTGGGCCAGTACAACCATGGTTCTATCTGCATCGACGGGTAGCACTGTCTTTTGTGATGAACGGGTTTTTGCTCCCTTAGATACTGCCATCACCCCCTCCAATTCAAATGGCTGATAAACAAGAAAAGAAATTGAAAGTACAGACATTGTATGATAGACAAATGTGGTAATTCCCATATATGTTGTCTAACCAAACAGGACAGCATGACACAATTTCACATATATGATACCTAACTAAACAGGATAGCATGACACAGTTTTAGATATATGATGGATAACTTAACAGGATATAATGGCATAATTCAACATATGATGAGTACCTAAACAGGATGACATGACAAACCTATATGATGTCTTTCTAAAATAGGTTGGGATGCAATAATTCACATACATGTTGTCTAAGTATACAAGATGGCATGATATAATTGACATAATTGATTCATATACTGAGCAGCTGGCACTCGCATGTATGATCTCTAAACTAAGCAGATAGAATTCAATATTGTGCATATGATGTCTAAACTAAGCAATGCAAGACACCATATGCATCATATGAGAAATATAAACATTGCAACTTAGAGCATACACCTCAGGTCGGATATAGTAATCGTCACCTGTCTCTTAATCCTCCTCTAAGGAGCTCCCTGTAACCATCGAGATATATGCTTCAACAGGTACCATTGCCTGCACTGAAGACCTTGTTTTCACTCCAGATTTTTCCATAACCGGCTCAAATGGCTGATACACATGAAGAGTAGTTTAATATACACAGATTTTCGACAAATGGAATACGTAATGAAAAAAAAGATAGCATGAGATAATTCACATATATGATGGCTGGCTCCATGGCGGTGCATAATGCACATATATGATAACTGGCTGAAAAACATGGCATTGCATAATTCATATATCTAATATAGAAAGAAAACAAGAGGCATTCACACAAAGCATGTCTAATCTAAGCAGATGGCATGGCAATGCAAGACACCATATGCAAGATATGAGCAATATAACCCAGCCAAGTTAGAGCATGCACCTCGGGGGGGGAATACGACTGGTCATCTCTCTCTGAATCCTCCTCTGAGGAGCTATCTGTAACGAGCAAGAAATCTGCATCGACAGGTAGCACTGACTGCTCAGAAGACCTTGTTTTCACTCCAGATTTTCCCATGACCGACTCAAATGGCTGATGCACAGGAAGAGTAGATGAAGGTATAAACATTGTTGACAAATGGAATACATTATGGAAAAAAATATGGCACGATACAATTCACATATACGATGACTGGCTAAACAGGATGGCATTGCATGATTCACGTATATGATGCCTGGCTAAAGAAGATGGCATTGCATAATTCCCATATACTCCCTCCGTTCCTAAATATTTGTCTTTTTAGAGATTTCAAATGGACTACCACATACATATGTATATAGACATATTTTAGAGTGTAGATTCACTCATTTTGTTCCGTATGTAGTCACTTGTTGAAATCTCTAAAAAGACAAATATTTAGGAATGGTGGGAGTATGATATAGAAACCAAACAGGTGGCATTCACACAAAGCAAATCTAAACTAAGCTGATGACATATAAGATGTATAATGTAAGCAATGCAAGGCACCATATGCATGATATGACCAACATCAGCATGCCAGGTTAGAGAAAACACCTCAGGTGGTAAACAGGCGTGGTCGGCTCCTTCTGAATCTCCATCAGAATAGTTATCTTCCTCTGGAATACAATCTGGAAATGCAGGAGGGGGGACACTTCGCCCACCATGGAGCGGCGTCTGCATGACATTATATTCGCACGCAACGGTCTTCTCTTTTTCTCTACATGTTCAGTACGATTGTGTACAATATCTGACATGCATAATAAAAAAAAAGTTAGATTTTGTAAGGCCTAAGGGGTACATGCAAAAATCAAGACTAATGGTAGCAAACGAGTGGATAGATCCAAAACTAATGATAGCAGGTAGATTATAGCTTTAGTTTAAGAAGATAGACAATGGATCATCTATTGTTTGTTGCCCACCCAACATGAACCACATAGAAGACCCCAGATGAACCAGATAGTAGACAGATACTATTTGTTGCTGGCTCGATATGAGACCCATGGGCAATTCAAAACTCAAGATTGAACGATAAAGTAGTAGGTAATAATAACCAATGTATAGCGTAAGCAAACACGAAAGACTGCGACCTCTCTTCCAGAATTGTGTAGTCCTCAGGTTCATCTGCTCAGTCGATGATGGTAATGCAGTTGGCGTGGCTGCCGGCAACGGGGAAGATGATCTGAGGTGGCGAAAGGAAGTCTGCAGGGGGGATCTCTGCTGCAGTGAATGCTTCTGTCGATGGTGCACCTCAGGTGGGGTGGATGATGGCACGACAGGAGCAGGACATAACACACAGAGTTTTCTTTGACGCCTATCTGAAAATGAAGTAAATCTGTAAGGTATCCTTAGAATTGGAGGATTCTATAAACGCAGGGACAGAAAAACACATGAATAGAATAGGAATGCACGTGCAAAACATAGCATTTGGAAACATAGGATTTCAGTCAACCTGGGTGTTTGGCTCACATGAATTGGAAGAACGGAGGAGTGGAGAAACAAAGTGATGCGACGAGTGTATAACCTCTTTTGCATAGCCTTGTGGACCTCAGCATCATTGGGTTGGACATGTAGGATGGTGATGATGCTGGTATGACTGTCGGAGGCGGGGAAGAAGATCCGAGGCCTCTGGAAATGGCGCCGAGGATACTGCTCCACTGTGATGGACGGTTCCGTCGTTGGAGCAGCTCCGCTAAGGTCTACGGCGACGAGGCTGAAGCATGACAAGACAGACAACGTTAATCTGAAGTGGGACCCTAATATCATCTGCAATAGACGATGTAAAATACATAACCAAAAAGTGCTAGATTTAAAACGCATCATCCACGCCACGGCCGCTCCGATAGATGCTGTAAGTACTGTTCACTCTGAACTTAATTGAAGAAAATGAACTTCACAGTCAAAACTGAATTTTACTATCGAAACTGATTGAACTAGTAACAGAACATTGCAATAGATGTTTAGGGTGTTCGAGCACTAGTAGCAGAGAAGAAGTGATCTAAATCAGCAGATGCTCGAGCAGGGAACACACCAGCAGAGAGCAAGTCGTGCAGTAGCACCGCGAGTGAGTGCTAAAGCAGCAACTCCTGTAGCTGCCGGAGGTCGTGCAGCAGCAGCAGCGCAAGCGAGAGCAAGAGCAGAGCAGCAGCACGAAAAAAAGCAGCAGCAGTGCAGCAGCGCGACCGACAGCAAGAACAGAGCCGCAGTGCGAGCGAGAGCTGGAGCAGCTGCAGCTAGTGTCGTTGTGGAAGTCGCCGCCGAGGAAGCAATGACATGGGGGAGAGACGCCGTGGATGATGTGGCTGGTGACGGTGCCGTCTATGGAGACATGCCATGTCTGCTCGGTATCGAGCACCGGCAGCCCCGTGAGATCTAATAAAAGATAAAATGCAGCGGTGAGTGCAGAACCTCCTTGGTGGCGCCGAGTTGGCCTCGGCTTCATCGGAGGAATTGGCGAGGGTGCTGCGGTTCCGGTGGGGCGAACGTCGGGCAGCTCCTAGGAGGTGGAGGATGGGGCGGCTGATCCGGTGGGACGACGAGATCGACAACGGATCCTCATCCGGTGCGGTGGATGAGGGACGGCGAGCTGTTACGGTGGACGACATAGTCGGGGAAGAGTCTCCGGCTGGGCGGCGGTCAGGAGGCCGACGGAGGAGCGTGGGGTTTCGCGGGTTTTGGCGGCCTCAGTGTACGAATGGGGGGGGCGAAGGGGGAGGGGGAGCCAAGCTTAGGGACACGCTTGTCCGAAATGTAGGGTAAGTTACCAGCGTACCCCCACCGGTTTTCACACCATGGCGTGGAGCTTCATTTCCGGCTGAGGGGTAGAAGGGGGATTTCGCGTATCTGGGCTGCGGGAGCGATTTCGGATGAGGAGGGAGTTCTCGCGTGCGTCCAAATTTCGGGATAACAAGGCGCATTGCGGGTTGAAGAAGCGGGAGTTTCAAAGCAGGTGAGACAAAAGATACTCGAGCTTGAAAATTTCGGGATAACAAGGTGCGGATTCCTTGTTCGGCAGAACAAACTTAACGTGTACAAAAACAATTCATACAAGACACAAGAGATTCATGTCCCCTCTTACTATATTGCTATAGATGCCATTGAAAAAACTACAAGAAAAATGTAAAAAAATCGGGAGAACAAGATTACCCTGCACACACTACAAAAAAAGACACATCCGTGACATTTTGGGCCGAACAAATTTTTTTTCTGTCATACATACGACACTTCTATGACAATAATTGTGACAAAACCCGGTATCATCATAGATGTGGTGGGCTCCCACTTCTATAACAAAAAATCATGAAAGAAAGTGGGCTTTTCGTCCTGTGCGGGTCGGAGACGCGGCTGCATGACATTCTTTGGGCCGTCCATGACAGAAAAAACCAGGGTAGAAGCGAGCGCGAGGAAAATTTCAGGGAGTTCCCGGTTACGGTGGGAGGACGGGGGCCGAGCGATGCGCGTTTCTCTCGTACAAGTACGCGCGTGTGTGCGATGCATTGGCTCTAACTGAACCCGAGCGAGGCGTTGGGCTCTAACTGAACCCGAGCAATTGCACTGCAGGGTACGCGTTACTGAACCCGAGGGATCGATCGATGGATGTTAACTGAACCCACTCGAGCGATTCCTTCGCTACTGCTGCTATCTAAATCCGATCGATGCTACCTATGGATGAAAAGTGAGCATTGCGGGGGGGGGGGTTGTATGAACAGTTCTCGGTGGGGGTCGATGAACAGGACCCCATGGTGTTGCCTCTGGATGAACAGGACCCCAATCGATCGATCAGGTTGGGGCTGGATGAATAGGACCCCGTGGAGGGATCGATGAACAGGACCACCCCGTGGAGGGCAGGATGAACAGTAGACGGTGGAGGGCAGGATGAACAGTAGCCCATGGAGGGGTGGTTGAACAGGAGCCCGTGGAGAGGGCTGGTTGAACAGTAGCCGGTGGAGTAGCGCGCAGTGGAGGCTGGATGAACAGGAGCCCGTGGATGAATAGTCGCAGGTGGAGGCTGGAGGAGGTCGACGGTGGATGAACAGTAGCGCATGGAGGTAGGAGGGGGTCGACGGTGGAGATGAACAGTATCCCCTGGAGTCCCGTTTTGCGGTACGCCACACCCCTCCCGATGAACAGGACCCTCGTTTCGACCGTAGTGCTCCAACACAAGTCTGTTTCCTCCGTTTTGTGGTACGCCACACCCCTTCCGATCAACAGGACCCCCGTTTCGACCGTAGGAGGTCCGTTTCCTCCGTTTTGCGGTATGCCAGACCCCTCCCGATGAACAGGATCCCGTTTCGAACGTGGCCGGTCGAACACAAGGCCGTTTCCTCCGTTCTGCGGTACGCCAGGCCTCGTTTCCATTGCCTGTTCCGTCCAAGCCCTCCCGATGAACAAGACGCATTCCGTTGCCTCCCCATGAACACGACGCATTCCGTTGCCTCCCCATGAACACGACGCATTCCGTTGCCTCCCCATGAACACGACACATTCCGTTGCCTCCCCATGAACACGACGACGACGATGTTTCTCCGTTCCGACCCAGCCATGTACACGAGCCCTAGCCGTACGTATGCGTGAGTAGGCGTTCGAGACCCTGCCCGTATGTACGTACGTGGCCGGATTTTCTTTCTTGCACCCTGGCCGCTGTACGTACGTGTACATGCTACATGCGCACCTCTACTACGACACATATGCGCCTATACTACGACACATGCGCGCCTATACATCAACCAGTATATATGCACGTACACGTTCTCGACCAGAATGACAATGCTACGTACGCTTTGACCAGGTGGGTCCCGACTGTCAGGCACTTCCTTGCCTGCGAAGATGTAGCTGGTGGTTCCCAGCAGTCAGGGGGGCGAATTGTTTTTTTTTTTGCCTGGACGCACTTCCTTGCGTGCGAAGATGTAGCTGGTGGGTCCCAGCAGTCAGGGGGGCGATTTTTTTTTTGCCCGGACGCACTTCATTGCGTGCGAAGGTGTAGCTGGTGGGTCCCAGTAGTTAGGGGGGAAACGATTTTTTCGCGAAATACGGTGGCCCGTCCGGTGGGTCCCTGCTGTCAGGTGGAGGAATCATTATTTTCCGCGTAATAAGGAGGCACCTCCTTGCTGCCGCCGTGGACACAACTGTCAGCCTCTCCATGTATAGTCCACGTCCGATGGAAGTCGTTCCTTGACCACCTTAACCACGCCGCGCTGAGAGCACCAGGGCGTTGGATGACGGCGAGGCCTAGGAAGGGGATGATGTGGAGTCGGTGAAGGTGCGGTAGTGGATGCCCATGCGGAGAGGAGTATGAGGGTTCACTCATTTGGGTGCGGTGTGAGGCTGCCGTCGCCACAGGGCCTGGCCAGCGGTGGGAATAGTAGGGGGCGGTGAGGCCTCCGCAGCAGCACAGCCGACCATGGGAGGCAGGAGCAGGCGGCACGACCGGCGCTGCTTTGGGCGGCTGGAGCAAGAAGACCAGAGGTTGAACAAGCACTACGGCTGTTGGATGGACATCGTACGGTCACTGCAGCTTGAATCGTTTATATTGACTAAGTTGACAAAGCCCTTGGTACGTCAACTTAGTAGGCCCAATGGTCAGCTTCCGAAATGGTGCGCCCCAGATGTCAGGGGGAGGAATCATTTTTTGGGCGGGTGAAGCTAGAATATCCGAGATTGAAGAAGAAGCACGGCATCCGTTGGATGGACATCCAACGGCCACTGCTCCTAGAACCGTGTGTTGACTATAAGTTGACAAAGCCGTGCATACGCGTCAGCTCTGTTTTTTTAGGGGATGCATCAACTTAGTAAGGCCAGAAGTGTGTGGCAGAGAACTTATAGCCCATTTGATATTTGTAAGAATGTGTAGCCCATTTTTGACTTCTAATGGAATTTACTACCGCCCATTTACAGTTTGTTAAAAGTATAGCCCATTTCAACCAACCGTTCAAACAGAATTAAATAAAATTTCCCACATTTCAATGGGATCCGAAATATTTTTATCCCAAAATTTCCAGTATTAAATACAATTTCAATATAAATTTATATTACGTAAAAATCCAACGAAACATTGTGCTCACAACAATTAATGAAATTAAAAGTTTCAATATCGAAAAATAATATTTTATAAAGTGATCACGTGTTTGGTGCATTTTTTTATATTTACTGCCCAATTTTTATAATTACATCCCATTTATTATTTATTAAAGCCCATTGTGTGGTTAAGCCTAATGCATCCCTCCTAGGAAAGATTTGCAGCCCAGCGGGGCGGAGAATAACAACTTGACCTTGCATGGGTACTCCTAAAAAAAAGTATAGCTGGGCTAGCCATTTTCAGCTTGAAAAAAATTAATATCTAGGCTGGATATCTGGCCTGGGCTAGACGGGCCACAGCTCGCCCAGTTAATACCTGTAGAGATGTTTTCGTTGTTGTTCAGAGGAGAAAAAATAATATCTGGGCTAAACATCAAAAAACTCTGCAGTGCTCACACCTCAAAAACACAAATACTGCTTGAGATGCTTGGTCCCAGCTGTCGGCCGCTTCTTGAGCAATTCTCTCGTGTATTGACTACTACATAGGTTGAAAATGGTGTGGGACCGTGATGTCAGGAAACCAGGGGGAAGCAAAATTAATTACTACAGCGAGCGCTTCCACCTCTGCCTCATTGTCTCCCGTGGAAACCCCTTTCCTCCCTTTTTTTTGCTCGGGCAAGGACCAATGCATGCAGGACGTCCATGCGGTTATTAGGCAAGAAATACAAGCGCTTTGCATGCTATGAATTACGATGGTCTGCATGGGTAGCTAATAAGGCATCCTCTTAACTGCTGTGATTAAATGTTGTGTTTAGAAGAGAGAAATATTCTTCTTTTCCACCAATCTGCTTGCACCTAGGTTGTGATGCACCTTCTAATACGACTTATTCACCTAGACGGAGGGAGTATAGTTTTATACATATATATATATATATATATAAATATATATATATATATATATAAATATAAATATATATATATATATATAATAAGGAGGCACTTGCGTACGTGAGGCCATGGTCCTGGTGGGTCCCCATTGTCATCCTCTCCAAGTAAAGTCATCTCCTCGCCCGCGCGCGCTTTCCGCCCGAAACAGTTAGCGCCGACCGTCCCGCTTCCCGGTGCAGGAGCTTGCTCCGCCTTCAAACGACACAAGTGCCGTCCGTCCGTCCATCTGCCGCTCACATTAATGATACGCGGTTGCCGAGGCGGCTACTACAGCGCCACACGTCCGTCCCTCCGCCCGCCCACCATTGCTATATAAACTGCTGCGCCGGCCATAGCCATAGTCATCCTCATCCGTTCCCTTTCTCCTGTCCACACCACTACTACCCACCATGGCTTCCTCGCGCTCCAGTGCTCTTTGGGACAGGCTGGCCGGTAGGCAGTCGAAGGACGACGATGTCCCAATGGAGAACATGGTAGTCGACGATCCGGCGCCAACCCCCTCCTCCGCACCATCCTCACTGGTGCATTGCACCATGACCATCGGCGAGGCCCGTGCCCAATATATGGACAGTGTGAGGCAGATGTGTCAGGAGCAGTTCCGGGAGGCGCAGGCCGACACCGCCCAGAACCACCATCTCCTCTAGGAGCACCTGTAGGCAGAGGAGCAGATCGCCGCGGTCCGGGTGGAGCAGGAGGCGCTGCTCGACTCATACCGCTCCGCCCGCTAGGGCCGCCTCAAGCGCTGGCGGTACCAGATGCGGGTGGCGGAGGCTGTGGCCGCCTACAAAGAGGCTAACAAAGAGGGCAATGAAGAGGGCGAGGCACTGTTTGGCAAGACCGAGGACGAGGCAGAGGACAATGTCGGCTCCGACGAGTCCCCACTCCGCTGGCATCGACGAGGCCCTACTCTGTCGAGGCCCCGTGGCGCCAACAATGATGCAGAGGACAATGCCGGCTCTGACGATTCCCCGCTCCACTGGCGTCGACGAGGCCCTGCTCTGCCGAGGCACCGCGTCACCAACAACGAGGCAGAGGACACTGCCGGCTCCGCCGAGGCCCCGCCCCGCCAACAACGAGGCAGAGGACATCGCTGGCTCAGCTGAGGCCCCACCTGCCGGCAACGCGGGGGAGGATTTCCACCGCTCCGCTGAGGCGCCGCCCGCCGGCAACGAGACAGAGGATATTGCCGGCTCCGACGAGGCCCCGCCCCGCTGCCAACGAGGCCACGCCACACAGAAAACGAGGAAGAGTAGAACACGGTAGGTCGCCGCCGCTCGGGTCCAAGTAAGGCCACTGCTGCTACCCTCCTGTTGAAGCCAAGCTAGGCGAGTTGACCATTGACGGCCGGTTAGCTTCTTGGCGGCAACATGGAGTCGGGGAGTTCTGCTGGAGAATAACGCTGCTTCTACTTAACTGCTGGTGCAGTTGGCTGACTGACACGTGGGCCCAACAGGCCACATGTCAGTTACGCAACTGCACCTGCAGTTAAGTCACTGAAGCTTCTGTTCAGCTCAGCGGGACACATGTGGGTAGCTTCGGTTAATTAATTATACCTCCAGCGCACCCCTTTTTAGTTGAAGAATGTATGAAATGTAATGAAATCTGGCATGTTTATGTGAAATCCGACCGTGTATGAATGAATTTATTTCGATTAGTTCGAATTCCTGTATCACTAGCATTGGATGAACATGCAAAACAATACGTACTAGCATTATTCCCAGGGTGATCACCTTGTTTGCAGCAGTTTCACATGTACTCCCTCCGGTCCTTTCTAGTCTGCATAATAGTTTTGTCTGCAGTCAAAGTATCTCTACTTTGACCAATCTTATACAAAAAAGTATGCACTTTCACAATGTGCAAAGTAAAAAGGAACAAAAAGAGTGCAAAGAATTTGAGCAGCTTTTTAGCGTTTTTGTACATTGCAATCAAACACACAGGCCTGGCAATTCATAGAGAACATTCAAAACAATCGATGATTATGCGTGTCAGCAACTCACATGTCAGAGGCAATATTTACTTCACAGCTAAAGAATAAAGAAAAGTTTGATCGACGCTGCTGACAGCAAAGGACGTCCCATTCGAAAATATCAAACACATGTCTTGCTAAAATCAATGAGCAAAATTTGACAAGGTTGTCCCATTCCAAAATATAAAATGCCTATGATTGTGGAATGGGCAGGTTTTGTCATCAGTTCGGACATTGACATGGCACCTCGTGCTAAATAAACCAGCTGTTCTTTTTGTGCAGTTCCACCAAAATCAAACAAATTGGCGCGTAGCTTGTATGATTTCGCCCTTATATGTTGCAACGCCTTGAACTTATTGGCACCTCTTTTCTTGTGGTGGAAATGAATGATTCGATGTATTCATGAACATTTTGTGCAGTTCCCATTGAAATCAAGCTGACCACCCCTGCTTGCACAAATACAAAAAAGTGATTAGTATAGAGCAAACTCTACTATGAATTGACAGTTTCAACAGGCACAGACATGGTCCATGTAGAGAACACTTTTAGAAAAATGGAACTCACTAGAAAGAATCCTAGAAAAATATTGTACTCGCGCATCACAACAAAAAAATGGAGATTTTGTCAATCCTTCTGAGCTGAAGTTAGTTTGGTCTTGTGGGGAGTAATGTAAGCATCCTTCAACTGCTCCTTCTGATGATAAGATAAACAGGGCTTCTTCATCCTGGCATAATTGGAACTAGTCACTTCACGTACTCCATATTCTTATTCAAGAGGAAGATGATCCTGTTGTTCAAACACAAGAGGACTACTAAATGCTAGCATCACTGTTTGCTCAAAAAAAAAGGAAAGGAAATATTTAAAACAACACAGATGAAGCACTTCTCAAGGACAATACCACTTTTTCATGACAGTATCTAAACAGTAGCACAACACCAATAGAGATGACAAAGCTCAATCATATGGATGAAATCAGTGGGCGAGTACCAATCTTTGTCAGGAGGCTTATTGTGTAGAGCATACAGATGAAGCAATTCTCCCGAACCATCTATTGCTATCTACGGTGGTGGCCATGCTTACTATATACTCCTCGATTAGATTAATGCTTCCAACATCTTCTTGTGCAGTTCCACTAAAATATATGGTATCTTCAAAGAAGACCCCTGTTTGCACAAGTAGAGGTAATTACATATTACGTTAAGAGTGGCATCAAATCAGTGGCAAAACAATTGCTCGTTCCAGCCGTAGCAATAAATTAAGATGAAAAACTATATCATTACTTGTGTCATCATAGTTCCAGTGCTTGATTACAGCACCGGGAGTTGATTTTTGTTTTTCTTCCCATTGTTCTTACCCTTCATCACTTGGTTCAATAACAAACAAGCTTCACCTTCAATGTAAGATTTGGCATGTCAATTAGGGAGCACAAGTATAGTACTAAACTTAATTTTCTGATGAAAGTGGCAAAATACAGGCCAGGAGTTGTGAAATATCCTTATCTTACCTCAATGGGATATTATGGTGCACATACAGATTGGAAGTCTTGTCTCCATTTGTGCAGTTCACTAAAATCAAGCAACATTATTGTACAAGTAGCACAACATATGAATGCACACTGCAGAATCATGTGAAAGAAGGCTAGTACTGACCTCTCATGATGCGGAATTCAAACAACTCACAAGAAGAAGATCTGAACCAAATTCGCCTTAACGGATAGGAAGTAAGATCTCCTCTTGTGCAGTTCCACTAAGATCAAGCAATCAAGCAACGTTGTCGGTGTGACATTTTGGTTGAACTGCACAAAACACTCTTAAAACAAGAGTTTTGTGCAGTGCAACAAAAGGTCACAATGGCAACGAGGTGAAGCAGATAACCCTGTTTACACAGAGGTGCAAAGGAAACAATTAGTGGTCAGTAACGGTGGATGACACAGAAGCCAACAAAAAGAAGCACCTACCTTATCTAAATGGGAAAGAAAGCAAGACAGTAGCATTTCTCAAACGGTGGCATTGATTAATATTAACATAGAGATTATATTAACAATAAAATTCGTTAAACATGTAATTTGCTTTTAACTGTGGCATTGCATCAATTTTCCAGCGGCATTATTAGAGTGTGTTTGTTTACAGGGACATTTTGGTGTAGGGACTAAAAAACTCCGTGTCAGTCCCATCTAAACCAAAGAGGAGGGACTTTTAGGGACTAAAAGTGGGCATTTGGGACTAAGGAAAGAAAACCTCGAGGGAGTCTTTTTGGGACTTTTTCCAATAGTTGCCCCTGCCACGCATCGCACCTTGTCTCTATTAGTTCATTACTAGGGGTAACGTGGTATTTTAGCATGTCATTTAATAACCTCTAGTCCATGTTTAGTCCCTGGAACCCAGCAGGTAGGGACTAGGGAGTTTTTAACCAAACAGGGCCTTAGATTAACGACAGCTAATGAGTTGCACGGGACAGTGGACGCACCAGCACCATGTGCATCTACTGATGTAGTGTGGTCATGCAGAGTCTATTGCAACAAAGAACAAACAACCAAGGAGCATATTTGTGTTGGTCCCAGTTTTTTATCTTTAGACGCCTTTCCCTATGTGAGCGCATCAAAACTAGTCCTGCTCAAACTCTACAGCCTTGTCCCTTCCTTTACTTTTTGAACTAGTACTTTTGCCCCTTCCTTTCCTCTTTGAGCCACGCCCTAGATTTATGCAATACAACTTTCCCCACTACTTTCCCCCATTCCTTTCTTCTTTGAACCACATCCTAGATTAATGTTATACAACTTTCCCCCTTAATTTCCTCTTTGAACCACGTCCTAGATTCATGCTATATACAACTTTTCCCACTACTTTCCCCCACTCCTTTCCTCTTTGAACCATGTCCTAGATTCATGGTATACATGCAGCTAGAGCAATGCATGTGGAGTAAGTAAATTAAACCTTAAGGTTCTTGGGGCGTGGTTCGGTGGGCGACGGGACGGCGGCGAAGAAGAAGGGGTCGGAGGCCCTCCCGCGCCGCCGCTGGGTGGAAAGTGGACAGCTGCGCCGGTAGTCCCTCGCCGACTGCGATAGCGTTAAGCCTCCTTCCCTTCCCGGTGGACGGAACCTGCCGGCTCTTTGAGCAGCAGTGAGGGGAGAGAGAGGCCAACGAAGTCTTGTTTAGATCTGGAGAGGGCGAGAGATTTTGAAGAGAGCAACTACAAGCGCTGAGGCTCCAGCGGGAGAGGGCGAGAGAGCGTGAAGAGAGCAACTACAAGCGCTGAGGCTCCAACGTGTATATATATACTGGAGAGAGAGTGTGAAGCGTGCAAACCCTAGAAAACATTTTGACCAGTCAAAGAATCCTCCTGGCACAAATTATGCTCAAGTGTAGTTATCGAACCCGAGACCTCAAGTTTGATGAGCGAATAGGCTAACCAGCTACACAACCCTCCCGTTATGTTCAACGAGAGGGAAATAACCTTTTATACATTCCTGCATTCGTGTGACAAGCATGCCGTGTTTTTTTGTGTGTGCGGGAGTCATTGGGATTTCAATCATAATCGTGTCATGTGGCTATGGTGGTAAGACTATCCATAGTGGTGTAGCAATAATGCAACCTTAGTCACCTTACCTCTCTCCACGTAGTACGTTGGATCCCACCAGTCAGAGGGTGAAAGAAACAAATTAATAATAAAAATTAAAAGCGCCAGCGGTGTATCTTACCTCACACATCTCGCTACTGCTCGGGAACACTGTCCAATTGATCCCTCTGTTCGCTCACATACTATTTTTAAGTGAATCCTTATTATAACATGCACACAAATTTTGGGCACTTGTATTCGACTTAAGTCAGTGTGCCACTGTCGGGGGAAACTAATCCACGAACACCTATGGGACCGGCGGACCGAGCCCCTTTCGGTTCGGCGGGGAGGCGGAGATCGCACGAAGAGCAGATCGAGGAGAAGCACACAAGCAGTTTACCCAGCTTCGGAGCTCTCCGGAGAGATAACACTCCTACTGCTGCATGTCTGAGTATATTGAGTTCTTGCTCGAGAGCGTTGAGTGCTACCGTACACTCTAGCTGCTAACGAGACCGAGCGTCCGTGATTTTCTGGTTTCGAACCCCCCTCTACGTTGCGCATGGGCCTCCTTTTATATGCTAAAGGGGTCTCCAATAGGTGGCAACGTAGGCAAGGGTAAAAATGGAAAAGGAGTTGCGGTTGGTACAACTACCTGTATAGTGTATCCTACCTAACCCTGATGGCAGGGGACACAGGCATTAAATGCCCGTCTACGTCGCCCAAACAGTGCAAAAAGGGACCGTCAGGGGCGCCACCGCTCGCCATGATGGCGATCTTGTCAGCGTCGCATGCCACCGCGCACCGCTGGCTGCACAGCCTCTTGCCACGCGCGCCTTGCCGGGACGCGTGGTGCGTCGCGGCAAGTTCCTCGAGATGCCTTAGTTGGCCTTCCCGGCAAGCTCCTCTTTCCGGGGCCTTGATTCCTTGGCTTGAATATTTTGTTCTTGAATGGCTCCAAAGGAACCACGGAGGATCTTGGCTGTCACCCGGCAAGCCTTGCCGCAGGGTGCTACAACTGCCCGTGCACAAGTTCGGGATACTAGGGTACCCCTTACTCTAGTACACTGACAGGAGCCCCCGGGCCTGGGCCACACACGGTGCCGAGCGCTATTGGGCCAGGCACAAAACAGGGCACGGGCACACGCGGCCTGGGTTACGCCGTATCTCACTCCGCATCCACCGCGCCCTCCCCGAACGGCACGCGTTGGATGCGGCGTCGTGGGAGAGATCGTGGGTGGTTTCTTTATTCGGAAAAATGGAACGCCCGCCCCCTCCCTCTTTATAAGCATGGGAAACAGGGGCAGTTCGCCCTTCTCGCCGGTTGCTACTCCAATCCCAGAAATCTCCGCCGCTCCCCCTTTCTTCCCAAAGCTGAAAGAGAGTAGCGCTCCGCCCCCCATCGCCACCGTCACCACCAACGCCGTCGATCCCTCTCACCACCTCCACCATGGCTCCGAAAGCCGGGAAGGTTGTGAAATTGGCCGAGGCGCAGCGGCTCGCAGCGCTGCGAAAGGAGCGGGCAATCTTCCCCCCTCAGCTCGCCGCGAAGGAGCTGAGGGTGTACTACTACCTCTTCTGGTCGACGGAGACGCGAGCGCATCCGCGCACGAAGGTACTCTCAGCTACCGCTTCGGAACTGGCTCCGAACGGATATCCTTTCTTCGCGTTGTTCTTCTACTGCGGGCTCTGCCCGCCTTTCTTTGAATTTTTCTGCGACATCATGAACACCTACGGGTTCTGCCTCCTTGACTTCACCCCCAATGCCGTTCTGACCATGGCAGTTTTCGCACATCTCTGCGAAAACTTTGTCGGAGTCCATCCAAATGTAGCCCTCTTTCGCCATTTCTTTATGCCCCGAGTTGAGAGAGGAGAGCCCTTATCCGGCGGAATCGCCTGGATCTCGAGAGCCGGTAACAAGGAAGCTTATCTGGAGGGAGAGCTCCGCAGCAAGTGGGAGGAATGGAGAGCAGAATGGTGCTGGATTGGCGAGGAGAACCCGCAGCCATTTACCGCCCTGCGCCAAGCCCCGATAGCGCGCGGCAACGATTGGAGCGACGTGGCCCCGGAAGACGGTAGGCTGAAGATTGCCGTCACGCGAATCCTACGCCTTAGGCTTGCCGGGCTAACCGTAGGCGACGTTGGCGCAAATTTTCTTTGCCGCCGCATCGCCCCCCTGCAGGAGAGGAGGAGACCCGCCTAGGAGTTCCAGAATGCGGCGGATATCATGAGGCTGCGCCCAGGCCTCAACTTCAACTTCACCGTCCTGGAACTGGACGCGATGCTCCTGGAACTGTTCAAGCGCGATCCTCAACATCCTTTCATGCTGCCGAGGGGTGTCGTTCCGCTGTGCAACAACTCCTCGCTCGACCGCATCCGTGCAATGATGCCGCTGTGCGATTCGCATGGAATTGTCCCAACTTGGCAAGAGCCTGCTGACAACGCGGTGCAGGAGTTCTTTGACGGCTTGGTAGAAGTGTCGGTCCGCTCCGACAAACATAAGAGCCTTACTCGCGACACCACCAAAGAGGAGATGCAGCGCATCGCCACTAGGCTGGAAGAGGCGACGGCAGCCGCTGCCGCGGGTGAGTTTGGATTCACCGCGGAGGAGGCAGAGGCAGCAGAGGCGGCAAGCCTTGTCGAGCGAGAAGAGCTTGCCGACGAGGAAGAGCTTGCCGGGCCTGAAGCTGAGTCGAGCGAGCCTACCGAGGGCGCGAGCGACTCGCCGCAAGCGGAGCCCCCAGCTCCACCAAGAAGGCGTCTCCGCAAGGCCAGGGACGTAGCGGGGGGGGGGGCAGCCGGGTCAACAGCCGCCGCGTCGCGTGATGCGCTCCACCGTGGCAAGCACTGTTGCCGCGGGAGCGCCCCACGCCGCTGCGGCAACTGGAGCGGGGTCTTCCCGGTCCACCGCTACTGCCCCTGCCAAGCGGACAAGGGAACCTACTCCTCCGCCTCGTCGCACCGGAGGCGAGCCGGACTTCGATCTCTCTGCGCTCAGCTCCGACGATGAAGAAGAAGAGTAAGATTCTTTGTTGTACTTGTAGTTCTTCCATTCTTGCTATTTTGTCTTGTATCTGACTTGCTTCACTCTGAACCCATTCCTTTTCAGGACGCTGGCCCAGAGAGCGGCAAAGAGAGCCAAGGTCCCGGTGATCGTCATCGAGGACGAACCCACCGCGACAGCAGGGGGTGTGTCCGAGACCACCTTGCCGGAACCGGCAACTATTCCCCAAAGCAGCCCCCAGCACAGCCCCCAACGTAAGTATATGGTTTACTTCCTGCTGTCAGGCGCGTATGGGTGCTCTTTCTTTGCTGATATCTGACTGTTGGTTTGTGTAGGAGCAGAGCAGCCTCACCAGGAGTGCCCGGAAGCCGCTCCCAAAACGCCATCTGCTTCGACTACACCGCCAAGGGAAGATTCCCCAGCAAGGGAGTGTTCTCCGGCAAGGGACAGTTCTCCGGCAAGGGACAGCACCAGCGATCCTCCGGTGGTTGAGACCACGACTGCAGATCCTAGTACACGTAACCCTCTCGCTTGAAAACTTCCCTTGGGTTCTTCTTCTTCTGATTTTCTTTTTGGATATTTGCTTGACTTTTCTCCTTTTTCCGTTCGTCAGATCCACCTGCCACGGAGCCGATGCAAACCGAGGTCGCCGGCAAGGAGAACGCGCGCAGCAACACCAACGACACTGTTGCCACCGAAGGAGAAGCCGGCGCTGATGATCCCGCCGGCGAAGAGGCCGCCAAGGCTGCCGCCGCAGAAGCGGGCGAGGGGTCCGGCGATCGCACTGACGGCCACGAGGCCGCAGGAGCGTCAGGCGCTATGCCGATCGCTGATCCCTCCGCCACTGCTGCAGCGTCAGGCTCCGAAGAGCCCCAGCCTGGCGCCTATTTGAAGGCCGGCGACGGCATCTTCATCAAGCTCCCCTGGGCGTCAAGCTCCAGGGCGCCGGTCGAAGGAGAGATCTTTGATGGAGAGGTGCTTGCCTCCGCTGGGCTGACGCTGGTCGACGCGCCAAGCAGCAGCAGCGAGGAGCCTGAGGAGGAGCGGCTGCTGCGAAAGCTGTTGCCGCTCTACCGCGCCCGACAAGCCAAGCTGGTATCCCGAGAAGCGCTTGTCACGAAGGCGGGAGCGGACATCGAGAAGCGCGCGGAGCAGCTCCGGGGCTTCAATCAGGAAGCTCTCCGGTCCCTGGCAGAGGAGCGGGAGCAACTCGCCAAGGAGAGGAAAACCTTCCTCCTCGAGAAGGCTGAAGCTGAAGAGCAACAACGGCTTGCCGCCGAGAAGCTGTCTGCGCAGGAAGGTGAGCTGGTGCAGCGGAAGGTTAATCTTGACGGCCACGAGGAGGAGCTTGCCGCGCGGGAGCAAACACTCTGCGGGGCCCTCAAGGAAGCAAAGGATGCTTCCGCAGCCGCCGAGGCCGCCAAGAAGGAGCTGGAGACGAAGGTGGCGCAGCTGGAGGCCGATCTCAAGGTGAGCAGCGAGGAGCTTGTTGCGCTCAAGCGTGAGCGCGAGAAGGACGCCGCCGCTCATGGCGAGCTGCAGGGTCGTCTCGCTGAGAGGAGCAAGGAGCTTAGTGCCGCCAAGGACTCCAACGCCGATCTTGAGTTGAAGCTGGCTACTTTGACCGAGACACTGGACGGCGCCAGGGAGCAGGAGGCGGCTTGAAGGAGAAGATCAAGGCCGACGAGGCGCTGCTGCCGAGTGCTGCTTCCGCCCAAGATACTTTTAGGGAGAATGTGGAGCACTGGACCGAGGGTGGATGTTGCCGCAGCCATCGACAGGGAGCTGGCGCAGCTGGGGATGGAGGATCTCGGGTATTCCTCCGATGAGCACCTCCAACCCAGCGCCAAGCACAACTTGTTCTTCAAAAGCGTGGTGACGGCCCTGCAGCGACTCCGGGAGAAGATCCCAAAGCAGCTGGCCGACGAGTCGCGCAAGATCTGCGCGGGAGCTCTTCAAAAGGTGCTGGTGAAGGTGGCCTTCCGCAACTCAGGCCTCAACCTCACCAACGTCCTCAGGACCTTGCTGCCGGATGCTGATCTGGAAGCGCTCAAGACCCTTGTTGCACCCATTGTGGACAAGGTGAGCGGGATCAAGAGGGTTGAGGGCGATCGCGTAGATTAGGCCGCCCGTTTTCTCTTTTTCTTGTCGCTGCTGGTCATGTTATGAGAACAATCTGTTAGAGCTGCGACAAGCTATCTCGTAATATGACTCTATTTCAGGTAGAGATTGCTGTGTTATTTCCTTTACTTGATTCCTTCCTTTGTATGTTTTTGCCCTACGCTTTTAGGGAACTTGTCGGTGCAGGCACCTGGGCCGCGAGCGCTGAGTGTGGGACGTCAGCAGCCTGCTGGCAGTGCCGCTACCGACAAGAAACCTTGTCGCAACTAGTCGCAGCTCACTTAAGTTGTTGAGCGGACTCGGAACAAAGTAAGGGCGCAACTAGCTACGAGTTGGTTCCTGCGTGCACATGTTTTCCATACAAAGCACGGTCGTTCGAGGAAGATAACTTAAATTTTTTAAAACTGATTGCTCAAACTTTAGCAACTTAGCTTTTCTGTCGTTTGCTTCCCGGTAAGGGGAAACTTCCTCGAGCGAGGCTTGGTCCACACCATTATCTTCTCCTTTCCCCCCGGCAAACTTGTGGGCGAGGGAACCTTCCTTTCCTTGAGAAAGAGAAAGAAGAGAAAATAAAGATATGGAGCCTTACGGCTCGTTATTGCTTACCGGGGGTAGGTGCTGCACAAAGTGTCAGATAACATATGCAAAGTAAAAAAGCATGAAATTGACAAGATGTGCGGAGCACATGAGCTTTACTTATGCATGGGGTCTGCGCCCGGCTTTGTACAAAGGATTACATGCAACATCGGCAAGACTTGTACAAAAGATGGTTGCCGGAACAGGTTCCGGCAACCTCGTCCTACGGGTAAAACTTACGAAGATGCTCAATGTTCCAGGAGTTGCTCACCGGAATGCCATCTTCAGTCTCAAGGCGGACAGCGCCAAGCCTAGTGACTCGTTTCACCCGGTAAGGGCCTTCCCACTTCGGCGTCAACTTGTTGGAATTCTTGGCGGACTGAACGCGCCGAAGAACAAGGTCTCCTTCCTCGAGACTTCTGGCATTAACTTTGCGGCTATGGTAGCGGCGCAAAGCTTGCTGGTATCGAGCAGCTCGTACAGCAGCCTGAAGACGGTCCTCCTCAAGGAGCAGCGCGTCATCTTGTCGCAGCTGCTCTTGCTCAAGCTCATCATAAGCGAGCACTCGAGGTGACCCGTATACGAGTTCCGTGGGGAGAACTGCCTCTGATCCATAGACTAGAGCGAAAGGTGTCTGGCCAGTGGCTCGATTTGGCGTCGTCCTGATCGACCAAAGAACCACCGGCAGCTCCTCAATCCAGTTCTTTCCGCACTTGCGCAGCCTGTCGAAAGTCCTGGTCTTGAGCCCGCGCAGCACTTCAGCATTCGCCCTCTCAGCTTGACCGTTGCTTCTCGGATGAGCAACAGAAGCGAAGCAGACCTTTGCGCCAAGATCTTGGACGTACTGCATGAAGGTGCGGCTCGTGAATTGCGTGCCGTTGTCGGTGATGATCCTGTTAGGGATCCCGAAGCGGCAAACAATCGACCTGAAGAACTTGACTGATGACTGTGTTGTCACCTTCCTCACTGCTTCCACTTCCGGCCACTTTGTGAACTTGTCGATTGCAACGTACAAGTACTCAAAGCCCCCGACAGCTCGGGGAAAAGGGCCGAGGATGTCGAGCCCCCAGACCGAAAATGGCCAGGATAAAGGGATCGTCTGGAGAGCTTGAGCTGGCTGGTGTATCTGCTTGGAATGGAACTAGCACGCTTCACACTTGGTTACTTGTGTAGTTGCAACCTGGAGGGCTGTCGGCCAAAAGAAACCTTGCCGGAACGCTTTGCCGGCAAGTGGTCTTGCGCCAATGTGGTGACCACATATGCCTCCATGTATCTCTGCCAACAGCTTTTGTCCGTCTTCTCGGTGAATACACTTCAATTTCACGCCATTGAGTCTTCTTCTGTATAGTGTGTTGTTAACAAACTGGTACATACTTGACTGCCGGGCTACTCTTTCCGCTTCTTCTTGCTCTTCAGGAAGTTCTCCTGTCTGAAGGAAATGGACAATCTGCTGTGCCCATGCTGGAGCTTGCGGATCGACAACAAGGACAAAAGGCACATCTGCTGCTGCGGGAACATCCGCTACTACGGCGAGAACCTGCGGCTCAGCCGGAGCTTGACGTTCCCCGGCAAGCTTGCCGGAGCAAAACTTGTCGGGAGCATCTGCTTCAACGGAACAAACCCTAGGGCTTGCCGGAGCAGACTGCCTCTCAGCACCCTTGGTGTTGATCTTGAGGACCTTCTTGGCGGCGGCTTCGGGGAGCTCCCCGGAAAATAGTCACCAGAAATCAACTTCCTCTTCTTGCTCTGTCCAGTTGATGGCATTACAGACGGTTGAGTCAGTTTGAGCACAAAGATCCCTGGTTCCACAGGTAACTTTAGTGCGGCGCACTTCGACAGGCCATCGGCAATGTCGTTCTGAGCTCTTGGAACATGTTCCATCTGTAGGCCGTCAAAGTGCTCTTCTAACTTTCTCACTTCATCAACGTAAGCTTCCATCAACGGACTCTGATAATTCTTGTTCACTTGGCGGACGACAAGCTGTGAGTCACCCCTGACAATGAGCTTCTTGATCCCAAGGTCTGCTGCGATCCTGAGACCGGCAAGCAAACCTTCATACTCTGCAGTATTGTTCGTTGCTTGCTCCTTGGGAAAGTGCATCTGGACTACGTACTTGAGGTGCTCTCCGGTGGGTGCAACAAGTAGCACACCCGCACCGGCGCCTTGCAGCGAGAAGGCACCATCAAAGTACATCAGCCACTCTTTGCTTGCTTCCTTGACAGGGATGCTTGTTTCTGGAATTTCATCGTCTTGTGCTGGCGTCCATTCTACTATAAACTCCGCCAATGCTCTGCTCTGGATAGTTGAAGTGCTTTCAAACTTGAGGCCAAAGCTTGACAGTTACAGTGCCCACTCGACAATCCTGCCTGTTGCTTCTGGATTTTGCAGTATCCTCTTCAGCGGAAAATGAGTGACGACTGTGATCTCATGTGCTTGGAAGTAATGGCGCAGCTTTCTCGAGGCCATGAGAAGGCCGAAAAGCAATTTCTGCACACCAGAGTACCTTGACCTAGCCCCCTGCAGAAGGGAGCTGACAAAGTAAACCGGGCGCTGCACCATTCTTTTCTGCATCTTCTCACGCGCCTGCGCAGATCCATCCTTGTCAGGACCAGAGCTTGCCGGTGAAGTCCCCTGCTTGTCGCTGGATGCATCTGCCTTGGTTGCTAGCTCATCGTCCGCCTCCCTCTCCGCTACTAACGTAGCACTAACCACTTGATTGGTTGCCGCTATGTATAGCAGCAACTTCTCTTGTGGCCTAGGTGCGACAAGTGTTGGAGTGGAGGACAGGTATCTCTTTAAGTCCTGCAGCGCAGCCCCCGCTTCCGGAGTCCATTTCATTGGACCTGCCCTTTTCAATATTTTGAAAAATGGCAGGGCGCGCTCAGCAGACCTAGAGATAAACCTGCTGAGAGCAGCTACGCAACCGGCAAGTCTTCGTACATCCTTGACGCGCTTTGGTGCTTCAATCTGCACAATGGCCTTGATCTTGTCGGGATTGGCTTCAATTCCCCGCTGAGACATGAAGAACCCGAGAAGCTTGCCAGAAGGGACTCCAAACACACACTTCTCGGGGTTAAGCTTGAGGTTCATCTTGCGCAGATTTGCAAAGGTTTCGTCTAAATCTTGAATCAGAGTCGCCTTGTCCTTGCTCTTGACCACTATGTCATCCATGCAGGCTTCCACATTTCTGTGTATTTGCGGCTCAAAAGCGTCATGGACTACCCTTCCAAATGTTGAACCAGCATTCTTTAAACCGAAGGGCATCCGTACGAAACAGTACGTGCCACATGGGGTGATGAATGCGGTCTTCTCCTCATCCTCTTCTGCCATGAAGATCTGATGGTATCCTGAGTATGCATCAAGAAATGAAAGCAAGTCACATCCGGCCGTGGAGTCAACAATATGGTCGATGCGCGGCAAGGGAAATGGGTCTTTGGGACACGCTTTATTGACATCGATAAAGTCAATATAGAGCCTCCATTTCCTGTTTGCCTTGCGCACGACTACAGGGTTGGCCAACCACGTAGGATGGAGCACTCCTCTGACAAGGCCTGCTGCTTCCAATTCCTTGATTTCTTATGCGATGAATTCTTGGCGCTCCACCGCCTGCTTCCTGAATTTCTGCTTGACGGGCCCCGCATGAGGACAGACGGCAAGGTGGTGCTCGATTACTTTCCTGGGAACACCGGGGATGTCAGATGGTTGCCACGCAAATACGTCGACGTTTGCCCACAGGAAAGCAACGAGCGCGCTTTCCTATTTAGGGTCGAGAGTGGCACTGATGGTAAAGGTACCACCAGTGCCATCCTCCTTGGCGGACACCTTCTTGGTCTCTGGTGGAGCTGCCATTGTCTTCTTACACTTGCCGGTGGAGCTCGATGGTGCGTCCTCGACAGTAGCGCAGCACTCCAAAGAGGTGCGCTTGCCGGAGTGGGCATCAGAACTCTTGCCGGACTTGGTCTTCTTCTTCGCCCCGGGAGCTTCAACGGCAAGTGACTTGCGATCTGCTGCGGCTGCTGCTTCCCGATAGATCTTGTCGGTGCAGATAAGAGCATCCTTCTTGTCGCCAGGGACAGAGATGACGCTTATCGGGCCTGGCATCTTCAGCACGTTATATGCATAGTGAGAGGCTTCCATGAATTTGGCGAGTGCTGGACGGCCGAGTATCCCATTGTAAGGCAATGGAAAGTCAGCAATGTCAAAAGTGACCCTCTCAGTCCTGAAGTTCAACTCGCTGCCAGATGTCACCGGCAACGTGATCTTTCCCTTCGGCTTGCTCCTTCCCGGATTGATTCCTTGGAATGTGCCGGTCTCTTCGAGCTCGCCATCAGGGATCTGGAGTTTCTGGAGTACCGCGGAGGAGATCAGGCTCAAGCCGGCCCCGCCGTCAACTAGCATCTTAGTGACCTTGAGGTTGCGGATAGTTGGTGAAACCAACATCGGCAAGCACCCGACCGCAGTTATGCGATCAGGGTGGTCCTCAATATCAAAGATGATAGGCGTGCTGGACCATTTCAGAGGCTTGCGTGACTCGACTGGTGGTTCTGCCGCATTGACGTCCCGCACCCACTGCTTGAGCTGGCGGTGTGAAGTATGCAGAGAAGCACCGCCGTCAACGCAGAGGACCTCTGTGGCTTTCTGGAACTCCTGCTCATCGGTCTCGTCATCATCCATATCTTCATCGTCGTCGTCATCTTCATCCTTGTCGCGGCCGCGGGGAGGTCTGTCTCCTTGCCGCTGCTTGGCCTTGCCGCGGCGTCCTCCTCGGTCGGGGCGTTTCTTGCCAGCTCCTCCAGCACCTTCCTGGGCCTTCTCCTTGTCGCATCGCTCGTATTCAGCCTTTTGCTGCTCGACAAGCTGCTCGACCTTCTTGCAGCTCTGGAGGTCATGGCCCTTGGTGCGGTGGATCTTGCAGTACTGCCTGTTGGCACTGTCCTACTTGTCGGCGACCGCCACAGCCTGGTAGTTGGTGCCTGCGGCAATCTCCTTGCCGAAGCTACCAGCTTTGGCTTTCTTGGCGCCACCCCCGTTGCCGGACTGCTCAACGACTAGCACATCTTTACCTTTCTTCTTCCTGTTGTTCCGCCGCCGGTTTTTCTTTGCCGGGGCAGCTTCCTCGCTATTAGATCACCCTGCTTCTGTATTCTCTCCAGGGAGTTTCCTCCCTTCCTCAGCACGTGCACACTTGTCGGCCAGGGCATATAGCTCACTGACGTCTCTTATCTTGCACATCGCCATCTCCTCCCGCATCCTGCGGTTTCGCACGTTCTGATGGAACGTGCTGATTACCGCGGTAGGGTGGACATCTGGGATGTTGTGCTGTATGCGGCTGAATCTCTGAATGTACTTGCGCAGGGGCTCTCTTTCCTTCTGGGCGAGCAGATGAAGGTCGCTCTCTTGGCCATGAGGCTTGTGGCCGCCTGTAAAGGCGCCGACAAGCTGATGGCATAGGTCTGCCCAGGAGGATATGGAGTTGTCCGGCAAGTGCATGAGCCAGGATCTGACATTGGGCCTGAGCACCAGTGGGAAGTAGTTGGCCAGGATCTTGTCGTCCCGCCCCCCGGCAGCTTGCACCGCGATGGTGTAGATGCTGAGGAACTCCGACGGATGCGACTTGCCGTCGTACTTCTCTGGTACATCTGGCTTGAAATTCTTCATGCTGGGCCACTGGACTTGCCGCAGCTCACGAGTGAACGCAGGGCAACCTACCACGTATGGCAAGTCGCCTGGTTCCCCTGGTGCATGCATGTTGACAGAGGGCCCAGCGCGGTGGTCCGATTGACGCCGCGCTTCTCTTCGGCGCTCGATGCGAGTACGAGCGTCTTCTTGTTGTCGTTCGTGAAGAACTTGGCGCTGATCGCGACGAGCTCGTGGATCTGATGACGCGGTGGAGTCGCTGTCGAGGTGGATCCGGCGAGTCGGCGATCTTGGCCTTCGCGGTGGAGAGTGCACAGTGGTTGCACCTCCACCAGTTTCGTCGCCATCGGCTCGCGCCTGGCAGCCCTGCCGCGGCAGCGATGTACTCGGCTGCCGCGGAATATCGCCATTGGCGAAGCCGATGAGACTCTGAATGGTGGCCCTCCATCCATCGATCTTGTCTGCCGTTGGAGGGTAATCCAGGAGCAGTTGAGCTCGCGCCAAAGCTTCTGCTGGAGTGGTGGGTGGCAGTGGCGAACGGTGCGAGGAGCGGGATTTGCTCGAACTTCTAACTACGTTAGAAGGAGCAGTATCCCGTCCAGGCGACCGTGTCTCGCTCGTGCCAGCATGTTGGCGTGCATGCTGGTCTTGAGCACCTCGAGATCCAGCAGCTCGATCTTGGTCCAACAGACGTATGGTACTGCGAATACTATGACGCTGTTGGTCCTGCGCCTCCTGAGATGGGCGCGGTGCATGCACGGACGCCGAGGTCTGTGCAGCCTTGCCCTTGGACCTGGCTGCACCGTGGGCTCCCTCGTCGACATCCGTTATTCCGCCGGCGTCTACCCCACCACCCGTTTGCTCCGGTGGTGGTGGGATCGACGTGGACGGAACAGCTGCCGCCGAAGCCTTCTTCTTCGGTGGCATGTCAATGAAGAAGATGGAGATCTAGCTCGTGTGAACGCCGGATCAGGTTCACACAACCTCGACGCCCCCTACCTGGCGCGCCAAAGATGTCGGGGGAAACTAATCCACGAACACCTATGGGACCGGCGGACCGAGCCCCTTTCGGTTTGGCGGCGGGGGGGCGGAGATCGCACGAAGAGCAGATCGAGGCGAAGCACACGAGCAGTTTACCCAGCTTCGGAGCTCTCCCGAGAGATAACACTCCTACTGCTGCATGTCTGAGTATATTGAGTTCTTGCTCGGGAGCGCTGAGTGCTACCGTACACTCTAGCTGCTAACGAGACCGAGCGTCCGTGATTTTCTGGTTTCGAACCCCCCTCTACGTTGCGCATGGGCCTCCTTTTATATGCTAAAGGGGTCTCCAACAGGTGGCAACGTAGGCAAGGGTAAAAATGGAAAAGGAGTTGCGGTTGGTACAACTACCTGTACAGTGTATCCTACCTAACCCTGACGGCAGGGGACAAAGGCATTAAATGCCCGTCTACGTCGCCCAAACAGTGCAAAAAGGGACCGTCAGGGGTGCCACCGCTCGCCACGATGGCGATCTTGTCAGTGTCGCATGCCACCGTGCACCGCTGGCTGCACAGCCTCTTGCCACGCGCGCCTGTAAAGGCCCCAGGGCGACACGTTGGTGGATGTGCTGGAGCGTGGGTACAGGGTGGTAGCTTGCCGCGGCAAGCGCCTTGCCGCGGTCGCTGTCTTGTCGCGTCCGGAAGCTTGTCGCTCACCGGGCCTTGCCGGGACGTGTGGCGCGTTGCGGCAAGTTCCTCGAGATGCCTTAGTTGGCCTTACCGGCAAGCTCCTCTTGCCGGGGCCTTGTTTCCTTTCCTTGAATATTTTGTTCTTGAATGGCTCCAAAGGAACCACGGAGGATCTTGGCGGTCACCCGGCAAGCCTTGTCGCGGGGTGCTGCAACTGCCCGTGCACAAGTTCGGGATACTAGGGTACCCCTTACTCTAGTACACCGACAGCCACCGTATGTCGTATACTTACTACTCCCTCCGTCTAGGTGTAATAAGTCACGTTAGAAGGTGCAACGGGACCAAGGTGCGTGTGTGAGCGTGTGTGTGTGTGTGTGCGTGTGTGTGTGTGTGTGTGTGTGTGTGTGTGTGTGTTTAACACCATGTGTGTGTTAGTGAGAGCGACAGATCGACCTACTCCTACAGAGAGATGTTGTGTAGTGTACGATTTTAACCGCGAGAGTCGGTGCATCCTCTCGTTTCCGGGCGTGTCCGGTAGGGACATGTGGACAGCTGCCACACCCGCTCCTGACCAGCCTAGCTCACCCAAAGCCCCTCCATCGCCTGCGCGCACTTCCCGCCTGAAACGGTCAGCACCGCTCCAAAGAATCGGTGCTGCATTCATGCCCGGGCAGAGCGGACGCGGCCTCTCTCACTGGTGCAAGAGTGATGGTTGCTTCGTCCGTCCAACTTACTACTGGGTCTATGTGATTTGACGGCTCATTGGTCTTTATTACTGAGGTGGTAGGACTGCTGGGTGTCCCACGCTTTCGGCGAAAGGAGGTATACTACTACTAGATTACAGTTTTCTCCATTCTTACAGCGGAGGCGTGCAAGAGCAGTGAAAACACGCAGGCTCAGTGATTACATGGCCCACCTCACACTATCACTGTGCGACACCTAACTCTTTACATAGTACTCCCTCCGTTCCTAAATATTACTAGATGAGTCCCCGCGCGTTGGCGCGGAACAACGGTATATCTCTCTGCGCAAAATTATCGATTTCATAGAACAAAAAAACTCTATAACCGCATGACAAATGTGGTAGCCAAACTAAATGAACTCCCATCATCATTTAGATCATCCCACGTAAGGAAAAAATATCAGCCAACTCCTACTGCATAAAGGGATTATATTTTTCTTTTTGACATGTTAATGGGACTTAAAAGCTCACTTACATGCATGCTACCGGTGCATGATTGCATGCACACATCTTGATGTGATTTAAAACCCACTCACATGCATGTGGCACGGTATTTCCGCATGCTTGCATGTGGCTTAGTGTGGAGCCTCTCAACATCTAGATCAGACGGCTATTATGGACTGATTTACTCCATCTAACGGCTATATCAATTTTGATGACATGGCTCAAGGAGATGATAGAGAATTCCTAGTAGTGGGGCCTAGCTATTACTAGTAGATACTCCCTCCGTCTAGGTGTGTAAGTCACCTTACGAAAACCAAATAATCCCAAAACACTTAGGCACGGTACATTAACTCCCTCCTCGTTTCATGTTTTGTGACATATCAACCAATAAGTGATGCGGGTCGTGCATGTCTTCAATGACTTGAGACTACCAAACATGACATGCAGTGGTTAGTTCATTGCATGCATGCTATTAATTAGCAAAAAAGACATTAAGTTTTCTCATTTTCCTCTCCACCTTGGTTGCGGTGCACAATGTAAGATGACTTACACACCTAGATGGAGGGAGTAAGTCTTTGTAGAGATTCCACTACATACGGAACAAAATGAATGAATCTACACTTAAAATGCATCTATATACATCCGCATGTGGTTCATGGTGAAATCTCTACAAAGACTTATATTTAGGAACGTAGGAAGTACTAGTATAGTACGTACTGTACAGCGAGATAAATTTGTACAATGCTATGAAGCTTCCAGCTTCTGTTACATGTATCTTGCGTCCAAGGTTGCCCATTGCAACATTTCATCAAATACAAAGGATACTAACATGCATGCTATTGCATCTCAATGATTGACAGATCATAGCAAATATGTACTCCCTCCGTTCCAAAATAAGTTTCTCAACTTTGTGCAAACTTTAGTACAAAGTTGTACTACTACTAAAGTTGACACTTATTTTGGAACAGAGGCAGCTAAAGAAAAAAACGAGCCATGCAGTCCCTAGCCCTTGAACCGTGAACCCTGACCAGGCTTCAATTTGCTGGCAACGTTCGAGCTTCCTAATAAATGAAGTTTGCAACCTTTTGACCATCGGATCATTTTGTGCAGTTTCACCAAAATCGAGATGAGCATCCCTATGGCAAAGAAATTGAACAACCATGATTAGAATAAGATTACTGGGACTAGTTGATGAGACATAAAATCATCACAAATACAGTATGTAGAAGCCAGTAGAGGTATGTGCGGGGCAAAGAAGTAGAGAAATATCCACAGGGAGTGATGTGGGCAGCTAGAGCAGTGGTGCAAGCCGGCTATAAAGGGAGTTGTACCTGAGGGGCGTAGCTCAACCTTGAGGAGGGCGGCGGGAGGCGGCAACTGCCCACGTCACGGCAGTGAGCAAGGGACGAAGGCAGCCTCACCAGCTTTGTGGGAGAGAACGGCGGGGACCCCTGATCGGGACGTGCCGACACTGGGTTTTCGCCGTCGGCGACGCCCACTACATCTACACTAAGCATCCACCCCTTCCCCAAGCGGACGTGATCTACCGGGATGTTAGAGATGTGGCCACAATCTTTTTTTGTGAGAGAGTGTGAAGAGAGAGACCCCAGCAAGCAACCGTGTAGGCTGGCCCGTCTTGACTATGTATATAGTGGAGCGGTTTCCTTTTCCCTCCATATGAACCTATCATATTGCGTATGTGCCACTGAAGAAAAAAACTTTATTTATAAATGACGCGGCACCTACTACTCGTTCTCCTATAACCTTGCGCTTGGCATCTCCAAAATATTAACCTTGCGATTGGCTCTTCGCCTCTTCGGGAAGTCGAGCCATAATGGTAGTGCAGTATATATCGTTCTGGCTATATGAGACCGAATGAATTACTGCACGTCCACCACGTGGGCGAGGGTCGAGGGGCGAGAGAGAGTACTACATACGGAGCAAAATGAGTGAATCTACACTCTAAAATACGTCTATATACATCAGTGTTTGGAGTATGTACTAGTAGTTCATATTGAAATCTACTAAAGGACATATATATTCCAAACAATATGATATATAATCTCTATAACCAATGTAGTAGGGACGAGGAGTAAATGGAGGGAGTAGTAAATTTTTCTCCTCGTCCTACGAGCCACCGCGCGCATGGGCGAGGGAGCGGGCGTAAGGCGTACTAGTAAGCAAGCTTCACCTCATCCTGCGAGCCACCGCGCCCGTGGGCGGGGGAGACGGCGTACTAAGCAAGCTTCTCCTCGTTCTACGAGTTGACGTGACACATCAAATGTACTCCAGTGTATAGAGCCTTGCCTCTAAGGTAGGCCCCACATGGTTTGCCTCTTTTTTTAACATAACACGTCAAGTCGCAATTTTTTTGTTCACCCGTGGTAGACGATCCTCCCTCCACCAAGTGGACAACCAGTACACGTGCCAAATTACCACGTGGGCTGCCTTTTTCGTACAGAAATAAGCTCCACCATGTACCCGCGCGGGTGTGGTTGGGAAAGAGATGGGAGTACGTGCGCCGTGCTTGCACCTCTTCTCTTCATGCACGTCCCCCACCTACGTGTGTGTGTGAGAGAGATACAAACCGCGTTCGTGATTGTTTTTTGTTTTGGGGTGGGGATGGGGTGGGGGTTCATTTCGTGAATTATTTGTGGGAATATGTGTCGATGACATCTCAAACAAAATTTTGCATGCAATGTGTGTGAAATGGAGGCCTATCCATATCATATATAGAGGGTCAGGCAATCCACGAGAAGAGAGGGAGGGGTCATAGCTATCGATAGAGTCGAAGAGAGGATCAAGTGGGTGGGTGCGAGATCAATGAAGAGAGCCATCGAAATTGTGTGTGTGTACAAGTCAAAGATATAGGGCGACTGGCCTACCAGAACGTTAGAGGGCACACATCAAGTTTGTGTGTGGCAGGGAGACATGACTAGAGCACTCGATGTATCGGTGTGTGTGGGGGGAGGGGGTGGTGGGAGGGGTAGGCAGAGGCCTAACTATAGAGGTAGAACAACTCGTATATGTGTTGAGAAGGAGAGACCCAGCTATGTCTTGAGGGAGATCGGTCGACATCCATACATAACTGAAGGACGGAAAATATGATGGGAAAGAGAGACAGGAGAGAGAGAGGGAGGGAGAGGGGTAGAGTGCTGGATGGGTGATGGAGTTGCTTCTCGAAGATGGTGGGAGAGGCCTACTAGACAAACTGAGGGTGGAACTGCAATGTTATCAATAAGAGTGGGGATGTGTTTCTGTGTGTGCCTTTGCCTGATAGATCTGTCGGGACGCATCCATGGATGATGAAGGGGAACCATGTGTTTGGTAAGCAAACCTAACTAGATCTGTAGATCAATTGTTGTTTGTCGTAGGAAGGGAGAGACACAAATAATGAGGTACATCGATTGACGTGTGGGTAAAAACGAGTTATAAGGACCTAGCTAGCTATATGTATAGTGAGAGATCGGTCGGTGTACGTCCATTTGTTAGAGGCAAATAAGGCCCAGCGAGACGGATAGACAGAGAGAATGGAGCTATGAGGTGGTGCGAGAGGCCCAACTACTAGCTAGATATGGGGAGGAGTGTGCGGTTGTGAGAGCGATGAAAAGAGGGGCGAGAGTTTACACGTGTGTCTGACCGTATGAGAGGACACGAGGCAAGGACACATAAAGGAGGAGATTGAAGGTGTGTTTGTATGTTGTAGGCAGGCATCGCTAGAGACACTACTAGGAAAAGGCCTACTAATGGCGCACCGGTTTTGCCTACTAATGGCGCACTACCGGTGCGCCATTAGTACCACGCCATTAGATTTTTTTCTAATGGTGCACCTATGGTGCGCCATTAGTATCTGGTATACTAATGGCGCACCCGCTGGTGCGCCATTAGAATAGCCCAGGGTGTGCCATTAGTATCTGGTATACTAATGGCGCACCACATAGAAGTGCGCCATTAGTAACAATATTTTTTCAAATTGTTTTTTCAAAAAAAATTCAATTTTTTTTTATTTATTTTTTTTCAAATTTTTCTTAATCTCAGGTCACTATGGCTTAATCTCGGGTCAATATGCCTAATCTCAGGTCAAATCGCACTCCGTGGTCAACTTCCTGAAAGGTCACCCATCCTCACACTACTCCAGCCCAAGCACGCTTAACTTCAGAGTTCTATCCAACCCCAGCAACATCTCACTTCACGGGCACTTGTTGATATATCTAGCATATCAATCCTATTATACCTTGTTGATGTCTAGGACTTTGTTCATGTTCATGACTATGATGAAATTCTGAAAAATATTTCAAACTTCCGGGTCATATTACGTATCATTTTTTGAAAAAAATTAAAAAAAAAATTCAAAACCATTTTTTTTCTGTTACTAGTGGCGCACCACATCCACGGTGCGCCACTAGTAAGTTTGAAATTTTTTGAAATTTTTTGCCTCTAGATCTTGAAAGCCCAGTAACTTTTTTTCTGTTAGGTTTTTGGGGATTTTGAAAATTTTTAACCGGGATCTTGAAAGCCCCGTAAATTTTCGAGTAGATGATTTGTCATATAAAAAACTTTTTCATCCGAGTTCGTATGCAAAAGTTATGCCCATTTTACAAATTTCCAGAGAGATTTTGCAAATAAAGTCGAAATTCATATTTGTAAATTTTCCCAACAAGTAGACCACATATCACATGGGAAACTTATTTTCTTTTATTTTTTTGACATTTCCATCATTTTCTTTTATTTTTTTAAAACTGAAAAGGCGATCCACAGGGGGGGGTGCATTCGGTGTTGGGGCAAGTTAGTAATGGCGCACCGTGGGGTGGTGTGCCATTACTAGTTAAACTAGTAATAACGCACCACACCCACGGTGCGCCATTACTAGTTTTGAAAAAAAAATTGATATTTTTTTGAATTTTTTTTTTGAAAAAAACTTAGTAATGGCGCACCAGTGGGCAGTGCGCCATTACTAGTTAAAACTAGTAATGGTGCACCGAGACATGGTGCGCCATTTGTAACAAATATTTTTTTATTTTTTTTTACCTTTTTTCAAAACTACTAATGGCGCACGGTGGGTGTGGTGCGCCATTACTATGTCAACATAGTAATGGCGCAGCACTCCCACCGTGCGCCATTAGTAGTTTTGAAAAATTTTAATTTTTTTTTACTAATGGTGCACCGTGGGATGTGGTGCGCCATTAGTATTTGCACACTAATGGCGCACCAACACATGGTGCGCCATTAGTATTTAGTAATGGCGCACCACATGTACAGTGCACCATTAGTGTCTATCCCATCTATAACCCTTTTCCTAGGAGTGAGGGGTTTATCGATCGGTGTGTGTCGGAAAGGAGTTCTGGAAACTCCGGGAGAACGACCTAAAGAAAATATGAAGGTGCCGATGGATAGAATGCCGAGGGAGGGGGAGGGCGAGGAGGGCGTGTGCATGCACGAGAGAAAGTTAGTGGTAGCTACAAAGGTTAGAGGATTGTGTGGTTGTAAGAGACTAACAAAGATCATAATTTGATATGAAAGCGGATTCATATATTTGAATAGGAGATCATAGTGTTTTAAACATTGCATGCATGAATATAGCGGTGATACATTTGCTGTGCACATGTTATACCATAATGTGATAATGCATGGCGTCACAGCTAAATGCCGAACAATCTAAACCATACTATACATCAAACAATCTCACATTTTATTTGAATTTGTGATAATGTGTTGTGTTTGCAGCTTACAACTAAATATCGAACAATCTAAACAATACTATATATCGAACATTCTTAAATTTTATTTCAATTTGTGGTAATGTGTGGTGTTTGCAACTCACATCTAAATACTTGTAGGCGTAGGGGGTGGGGCTCCATACATAATATAATAAACACATTATACATATGAACATGGTTTAGATTATGAAGATCTGGCTAGAGCTAGAAATGTAATGTGATTTGAAATCAAAATAAAGAGGATTCAAAAAATCTAGTTCGAGTTCATATAGTACACATAGTTCATATGTAACTCAAGACCAATCATGTGGTGTGTTGTGAAGATAATACACAAATGATGGTTTAGCTTGACAATAATGATGATTCCTTATTAAAACAGAGAAATGAATTCACCGCATTTTCTTCTTGATTCGATCTCACGGGGCTACCGGCGCTCGTTCCCGAGCCGACACGGCACCGCTCCATCCACCACGGCATCGCCGGACACTTCCTGCATGGCGTCGCTCCCTCGGCGGCGACGTCCACATCAGTAGGACATGCTGCTGCCTTAGCTCTCGCTCGCGCAGCTGCTCTGCTCTTGCTCTCGGTCCCCTGTCTGGTCTACTCTTGCTATTGCTCTTGCTTGCGCGGCTTCTCTCGCTCTTGCTCTTGCTTGCGATGCTTCTCCGATTTAGCTACACTTCACTCCGATGCTGCCGGGATGATGGAAGAACCAGCCGCAGCGGGGAGGGGGGCTCGCCGGAGAGGTACCCCACTATCTATATTAGGGTTCAGGATGGGGGCGGTGGTCGCCAGCGGTGGCGGGGCGTTGGCGGGGCTGTGGCGTGGG
>NC_041383.1:81460213-81503693 GCF_002162155.2 Triticum dicoccoides | reverse complement strand
GGGTTGCGGGGGGGCTAGAGGGATGGCCGGGGCGGCGGCGGACCGGCGGTGGGAAGTGTTTTCGGGTGGGCGGGGTGGCGCACCGCCGGCCGTGGGCGGCGGGGGGCTGCTCTTTGGCCGGCTCAGGGGGTTGGAGGTTGAAGATGAACCGCAGGCCCTTGATTTCGTATCCAATGCCTGCAAAATCGACTGGCCAGAGATGAAAAAGTCAGTCGACCGACATGTAGCCTCACCTTGCTAGTGCGTTCAGTTTCGACAACAAAATTCAGTTTTGACAGTTAAGTTCAGTTTCGACAGTTAAGTTCAGTTTCGACAGTTAAATTCAGTTTCGACAGTTAAGTTCAGAGATGACCGGCTGATGTATTTTACATCTAGCACTTTGTGCTTATGTATTTTACATCATGTATTGGAGATGCTATTAGAATTCCACCCAGGTTAACGATGTTCGTTGTCTCTCTTGTCCTGCTTCAGCCTCGACGTCGTACAAATCACCGGAGCTGCTCCAACGACGAAACCCTCCATCACAGCGGAGCAGTACCTCGGGCTCCATCTCTAGACGCCTAAGATCTTCTTCCCCTCCTCCGATAGCCAAGTCAGACGGAGCATCTTCACCGGCCAACCCAATCACGCTGAGATCGATATGGCTTCGCCAATGAGGTGTACACTTGTTACGTCTCTTTTTTACTCTACATGTTATACTTATTGTCCACTAAGCACATGGATTTGTTCCTTTAGTGTCTCCTTGAAAGAAAAAACATAGGAATTTTAATTTTCACTTGTCCTCCTTTTCAAATTCCTATTCATGAAGCACAAGACTAAGAGATAGTACCATAATAACATTATAACCATACATTTTCTTGTGGTTTGACTTAATCTCACCATGCTTCTTTGCATCCTGTGATCTTCCAATTGTTGTGAATCAAACACCCAGATTGGCAGAAATCCTGTGTTTTTAAATCCTCTGTTTTGCACGTGCATTCCTATCCTATTCCTGTCTATTTCCTATCCCTGCATTGTTGGAATCCTCCAATTCAAACAAGCCCTTATAGAATTACTTCTCTTATAGATAGTTGTCAAAGAAAAACTTGCGTGGTTTGTCCTGCTCCTGCTGCACCGTCGTCCACCCCAGCTCAGCTGCTCCAACAACAGAAGGGTCCAGCACAGCAGGGATCCGGCCTCCAGACAGTCTTTCGCCGCCTCAGATCTTCTTCCCCGCCGCTGGCAGCCATGAAAACTACACTACCATCATCAACCGAGCAGATGACCTCGAGGACTACCCGGGTCTGCAAGAGAGGTCGCACTCTTTCGTGTCTACCTATGTTATGCATCGCTTAATATCACATGCTACTTTATCATCCTGTTCATCGATTAGACTCTAAGTCAGCTCCAAACTAATGGTCAAACTTGAGTTTTTAAATGGTTGTGGGGTACATATCAGGGCCACTATCAATAGTATCTATCTACTATCTGGTTAATCTCCGGTGTCTACTATGAGTTTCATGTTGGGTGGGAAACAAACAGTGAAGAAGCCATTATCTGCCTGCTATTATTGGTTTTGGGTCTATCCACAGGTTGCTACCATCACTCTGGATTTCTGCATGCACTCCTTACATAATCTCACTATGTTTTATTCCTATGCATGACATTTATTGTAAACAATGGAACTAAACATGTAGAGCAAAAGAGACGAGCTTTGCGTGACAATAAAATTTCATGAAGACGTCGCTCCATGGTAGGCGCAAAGGCAGCCCCCCTCCATGCATTTCATATTGTAATCGAGAGGAAGATATCTGTTCTGAGGGGGATTCAGAAGGAGAAGACAACTCCTATTTACACCCTGAGGTCTTTGCTCTAACTTGGCATGCTGATGTTGGTTATATCATGCATATGGTGTCTTGCATTGCTTACTTTATACATCAAATATGTCATCTGCTTAGTTTAGACACCCTTTGTGCGAATGCCATCTATTTAGTTTATTCACCGTTTATGTGAATTAAGCAACGCCATCTTGTTTAGCCAGGCATCATATATGTGAATTTTGCAATGCCGTCCTGCTTAGCCAGACATCTTATATGTAAATTTTATCAGGCCATCCTTTTTTTCGTTACATATTACATTTGTCAACAATGTTATTACATTCAACTGCTCTTCGTGTGCATCAGCCATTTGACACAGTGATGGCAAATTCTGGAGTGAAAACAAGGTCTTCAGAGCTGACTATGCTATCTGACGAAGCGCATATCTCGCTGGTTACAGGTAGCTCCTCAGAGGAGGATTCAGAGACAGATGACCAGTCCTATCCCCTGCCCCCCGAGGTGTATGCTCTAACTTGGCAAGGTTATGTTGCTCATATCGTGCGTATGGTGTATCGCATTGCTATGTCATTTGATTAGTTTAGACATGCTTTGTGTGAATGCCACCTATTCAGTGTCTAATTACCATATATGTGAATTATGCATTGCTATCTTGTTGCAAAGGCATTATATATGTGAATTACGCAATGATATCTTGTTGCAAAGGCATTATATATGTGAATTATGCAATGCCATGCTGTTTAGCCAATCATCTTGTATGTGAATTATACCATGCTATCATTTTTTTGTATTACGTGTTCCATTTGTCGACAACGTTTGTATATTCAACTACTCTTCCTGTGCATCAGCCATTTGAAGCGGTGATGGAAGTATCTAGAGTGAAAACAAGGTATTCAGAGCAGACAATGCTACCTGCTGAAGCACACATCTTGCTGGTTACAGAGAGCTCCTCAGAGGAGGATTCAGAGACTGATGACCAGTCCTATTTTCCCCCTAAGGTCTATGCTCAAACTTGGCAGGGTTATATTACCCATGTCATGCATGTTGTCTTGCATTGCTTAGTTTTTACATCATATATGGATTGCCATCTGCTTACTTGCTTACTATATAAATCATATATTTGAATTATATGATGCGATTATGTTTACATAGTACATACACATCATCTATCTGAATTATGGCATGGCAACCCATTTAATAAAGACATCATATAGTTATATCATCTCATCCTGTTTAGTGTTTACAGTCATCATATTTTGAATTATGGCATTCTATCCATGAATGTATGTGAATTATGGCATGCCAACCTATTTAATAAACACATTATATAGTTATGTAATGTCATCCTGCTAACATAGTCTCATATTTTGAACTATGTCTTTCCATCTTTTCTAGTTAGCCATCATAATGTGAAATTGTGTCATGCTATCCTGTTTAGTTAGCCATCATATATGTGAAATTGTGTCATGCTATACTATTTGGTTAGACAACATAAATATGAATTATTTCATGCCCTCTTTTATTCCCCACTATCCATTGCACCTGTCTATCATACAATGTCTATACTTTCAATTACTTTTCTTGTTTATCATCCATTTGAATTGGAGAACATGATGGCAGTATCTATGGGAGTAACAACACGGTCTTAAGAAAAGATAGTGCTACCAGTTGATGCAGATAGAACCACGGTTGTACTTGCCCACGGACCAGATCCACCACACATAACCAAAACTCTCGCAGATTGTACCCCTACCCAGTTGGAAAGAGAACCAGCTACACCCCTTCTAATCCCAACCCCGGCAGATAGTAACCCAGTTCCAGTTGACACAGCACCGTCTCCACCACAGAGAATCCAATCACGAGCAGTTAGTAAGGGAACTACAGTGCCCAAAGCACGAGGACCACCACACCGAATCCCAACTCAACGCTTAAAGGAGAAGAAGATTTGTTCTCAGGTCAGGTTCTGTAGCTATGGTTCATACTCCTTTGCTCTTGCATGACTGTATTTACTCATACCAACTATTTTCAAATTTGAAGGATGGAATTGAAACTCCAATGGCGCAACAGGTATGTTTTAGACCTGTTTCTTTAACTGGTTTGCTGTTGTAACCTGCTCTATGTTGATTTCAGTTTCAATTGAATAAACAGTTATGTTCTCATGTCATGCACATTACAAGTGTTGTTATTGCTCTATAGTTACCCACACTTATATTTTGTCTATTCTGCTTTGTCTTGAACAAATATTATTTGAACTGTGTCTCCATCTTGATTTGGCAACAAAAACTAGAATGATATAGACCATAAAGTGACCATGGTACATAGATATATGTTTGTTTCATGCTGTTATCCTGTCCACTTTACTACTGAACTCATTTACCAAAATGAGTTTCATATACAACATGGTGAACATGTGATGTGTCTGCTTGTTTCTCTTTTAGAATGCGGACAAAATATTGGAGAACAGTACCGTGTTATCCAATGGTAAAGGAAGTAATGCAGATAAGGTTCAAGATAGTGAGACATCCCTGTTGGTCTCCAAGAAAGCTGATAAAAACTATCTTGACGACAGTGAGGGAACCCAAAAGTCCTGTCTTGATGTAGTGTTCGAGTTACTGGCCACTATTGCTGGCAAAAGCTCTTCGAACTCGCTGCCTGAATCAGTTTGTCTTCTTGAGTCTCAACTTCAAGTTGAAAGACATCGATCAGATGTGCTGCGACAAGAAGCTGAAGGACTGAGGAAGTCCCTGCAGAATTCAGATGCATATTTTCTGGTGCAACAGCAAGCGCTGGAGGATTTAAGCGCCAAACAAGAGAAAGTTAATAAGCTTGCTAAGGATCTTGCCAGCATTACGGGTACCCAGGATATTGTTTCTTGAGATCTTTTGAAGTGGTTTCAGTTCTGGATTTGTTTTGCTGCGGTGTTTATTTGCGCTCGTCGCCAACTTTGACAACCAGTGTATATGATATGCTCCTTTGTTCCCTATATTTGCACTGGTGGCGAACTATGATGCCCAGTTGATGTAATATGTGTAATAGCCCTGATAGCGTTGCGTTAGTTGCTTGCTTATTTATTTCCTTGTTATCTTGTTTATTTGTTTGCTTGTAGTCATTGCAGTTCTTTTTCCGCGGTTAGCTTGTGGCTGCAATAACCTATTTTTTAAAACTAGGCCACAATAACCAAGGGCTAATATTCACTGTAGTGACACTAGGCCTCCTACTGGCCGTAGAAATAGTGGGCCTTCTACGGGTCGTAGAAACAATGGGCCTTCTACGGGCCGTAGAAACAATGGGCCTTCTGCGGGTTGTATTATCAATGGGCCTTATACGGGCCGTATAATCGATTGGCCAAACATGGGCCAAACAGACTGCATTATTGCCGTAAACGGGCTAGAGTTGGAATCGTCCGTTCATGGGCCGACCATAACGGGCCAACGTTAATAGGCCATATTTGATGACGGTATGAAATCGGCCCAACGTATTAACGGACCACAAACGGGCCGACTGTAACCACGGGCTGAATTTGGCCCACAAGCAGAAAATGAGAGTAACGGGCCGTAAGTAAACGAATGCTGGAAATGAACCCAAGAATAAACGGGCTCTAAGAAGGCCGAAAAATAACATGGGCTGGAAACGGCCCAACGGAATAACGGGCCGTTAATGGGTATAAAGTGATACACTGTTCATTATGGGCCAGTTTCACCACATGCCGTTAATGGGTGTAAAATGATACACTATTCATTACGGGCCAATTTCACCACAAGCCGTTAGTAGGCCAAGAGTTACATAGGGTCTCATATGGGCCGAAAGACGTCATGGGCCATACATGGGCCAGAAGTGAAAACGGGCTGGAATCATATTGGATGGCCCAGATGACGCTACCGGGCCTAATTCGGATAGGGCGTAACGGGCCTTCAGTTAGCGGGATGTAAATGGGCTATATTCGAACATGTCGTTAACACGCTTTCCATGGGCCGGCCCGCCAGCTTTTGACCAAGTCAAACGGGCCGGCCTTTTCATAGGAATGGGCCTCTGTTGGGCCGTGCCACGTGTCGACGTATCATAGCCGCCTTCTGTCCAATGAGTGGTTGACATCTGTCCCAACGATGAGCCGACACGTGTTTCCTCCAGCCAATGATGATTTTACACAAGGAAAATCCCCATTGGTCGGGGCTGTTAACGGGTTATCGGATCCAAAACCCGACCCGATAGCTTAGCAGCGTTCCGTTACAGTGGATGCGACGTGTTGGTCACCCTTGACGAAAGCACTTCTGTGACACGCGATTTATCGTCATGGAAGTGGACACTCCCGTGATGATAATTTTGGTATGGAACACTTCTATGACAGCACAGGTATGACTATCTTGATTCTGTCATAAATTTGTCATGGATGTACATGCATGACAGAAAACACGACCTACTGTGACAAACATGTATCATCAAGGAAGTGTATATTTTTTGTAGTGACAGTACCAAATCGATTCGCACTTCCCTCAACAACAACAAAAAACAAATCAATTCCCACCAAAGAAAGAGTAATGTCCCTTTTTATATGATTACAGATGCCATGATCTCGAATTTCAATTTTTGAATCCATGTTATGTTGAATTTGAATATATCGTTAGGTGACCTTGCAGTTTATAATTTCGTACATTTTGATCTTCCATCATATATGAACATTTTACTCCACCATGTGAACATATATATTGTCGTCTACCATATGGACTAAATTTGAATCAATTTTCCTTATTTGAATACGATTGTTGTCAAGTTATACAACAATTTAAATTTTATCTTGATAACAAAAAACATACATATAGCAGTAATCATATTTCACTATGAACTACATGTACCATACGCTCTCCAATTCAAATATTTGTATCCATTTTATGTTCAATTCAAATCATAGTACATTATTGGTATAGGTAGCGAGATGTTTGGGATAATCTAAACCCTGTTTTCATACGTATAATTTTTGGCTGAATTGGGACAAGTTTTGGAATAAGCCTCTTGCAAATCCGGAGATTCTCTCAACAAGCCTTGTGGTTCCGAGAGGGAACGTGTCACCTTTGTGTGCGAAACGATATACGCTACCTCCCCCCCGGATTTTATTTACAGAGGCAACATAGAACTATATGAGTGCCCTGTTAAATTTTGGAATTATTCGGGGTTCATTTGGCCTTTTTATACATTAATTGAGTTTCTGGACTTTTAATGTGCATAATCTAAATATGAATTGCATGCACATGCTCCGGTGCACCAAAGTGGGTTGAAAAATCACATGTGTGTCCTTGGTTGAATTTCTAGGTCCCATGGAAGAAATGAGAATGAAATTCAAACATCTGGGCGTCATGACTCGGCCGAGAACATCGAGAAACTTTGATTTTAAATTCATGTAAATCCAAAACTCGCCTGGAAATCATGAAACTTGGCATGGTGTCATGTCATGGCACTAACATATTGTGGTACAAAATTGGGCCGATTTGGAAGCTCGTGGTTCTAAGAGGGAACGTGCCACCTTTGAGTGTGAAACGATATACGCTGCCCCCCCCCTTGAGTTTCTTAACAAAGGCAACATAGAACTACATTCGTGCACTGTTAAATTTTGGAATTATTCCGGATTCGTTTGTCGTTTTTTATACATTAATTGAGAGTCTGGTCATTTAATGTGCATAAGTCAAATTTAAACTACAAGCACATGCTCTCGTGCACCAAAGTTGGTTGAAAAATCACATTTGTGTCCTCCGGTGAATTTTTAGGTCCCATGCAAGAAATGAGAACAAAATTAAAACATCCGGGCATCATAGCTCGGCTGAGAACATTGAGAAACTTGGTTTTAAAATTCTTGTAAATCCAAAACACGTATGAAAATCATGAAACTTGGCATGGATGTCATGTCATGGTACTACCATGTTGTGGTAAAAAAATTGGCCGAATAGGAACAGATTTTGGTATAAGCTTCTTGCAAACCGAAGCTTCTCTAAAGAAGGCTCGTGGTTCTGAGAGGGAACGTGCCACCTTTAAGTGCGAAACGATATACGTTGTCCCCCTTGAGATTATTTACAAAGGCAACATAGAACTACATGAGTGCCCTGTTAAATTTTGGAATTATTCCGGCTTCGTTTGGCCTTATTTACACATTAATTGAGTTTTTGGTCATTTAATGTGCATAATTCAAATTTGAACTACAAGCACATGCTCCCGTGCACCAAAGTTGGTTGAAAAATCACATTTGTGTCCTCGGGTGAATTTCTACTCCCTCCTTCCATCTATATAGGTCCTAGTGTGTTTTTCGAGGATAACTTTGACCAAACGTTAGAGCAGTAATATATGACATGCAACTTACACAAAGCATACCTTCAAATTTGTATGTCAAAGGAGCTTCCAGTAATATAATTTTCATAGTATACATCTCATGTGCTATTAATCTTTTCAATAGTCAAAGGCTATCTTGAAAAACACATTAGGCCCTATATAGATGGAAGGAGGGAGTAGGTCCCATGCAAAAAATGAGAGTAAAATTCAAACATCTGGGCATCATGGCTCGGTCAAGAACATTGAGAAACTTGGTTTTAAAATCTTGAAACTTGGCATGGTGTCATGTCATGGTAGTACCATGCCGTGGTAAAAAATTTGGCCTAATAGGAACAAATTTTGGTATAAGCTTCTTGCAAATCGGAGCTTTTCTCAAGAAGGCTCGTGGTTCTGGGAGGGAACATGTCACCTTTGTGTGCATAATTCAAATTTGAAATACAAGCACATGTTCCAGTGCACCAAAGTTGGTTGAAAAATAACATGTGTGTCCTCGGGTAAATTTCTAGGTTCCATGCAAGAAATGGGAATGAAATTCAAAATTCTGGGCATCGTGGCTGGGTTGGAAACATTGAGAAACTTAGTTTTTTAATTCTTGTAAATCCAAAACACGCATGAAAATAATGAAACTTGGCTTGGTGCCACGACATGGCACCAACATGCTGTGGTAAATTTGCAGTCCGATTTTTGAAGGCGCACACATTAACAATCAACAAAGTCATTTTGGAACAAGTGATGTCACGTTACAATCGGAAACACAAGTATTATTGAAACCGTGGGCGTTCTACTTACTAGTACCATTTACGTGCCGCCACGCGTCCCCATTTTTTATTAGCTAGGAGGCGTCGTGCAGGGTAGCTACTTGAGTATGAGAGGCGTGCGATCAGACCCCTATGCGTGCTTATCGGGAGGAGAGCCCTTTGACATCCATCTGCCGTCCACCCCTCTCCCAAGGCCTCCATTAATGGCGCCCAAGCCTCTGTTTAATGGCGTGGCTATGTATCACTCGACTGAGATTTAAGAGAGATAAAAGAAAATTTGAAAGCACGGATCTTGATATAAGACCCGACGGACCTATATAGCATCTACCGCGACTTATAGCAAGTCTGATGAATATATAAGGACGATTAATTTTATTTGACCAAAGAAGAGCTTGCCCCTTCCGATTTTCATTACCGAAAACCACCACAATTCACAAAAAGTTCAGCACAACTCCAGCCTAACACGAAGGACTAAAAGCTACCAGATTGAAATCGCAAAGGAACTTTATATCCAACAGACACAAAATATTCATTCGACTGTTGCAAATTACTGATCTGATGTTGAAATAATTGATGCATCGCCACCAAAACCCACCATTTCTTAAGCTAAAGTAGACCAAGGTAATCCCTATATTAGCATATTACTAAGATAAACAGAAGGTACTGTAGAAAAATTTAGGACGTGAGCTTGTCAATCTGAATGTGGAGGGACACAAGCTTAGCCCCGGCCAACAGCTTGGGCGGAACTATCAAGAAGGTCAGCTCCTGCACGTCGACGTCGCCGGGATTCTTGCCGCTTGTAACCTCCATTTCCACCTTGACGGCGTCGGTCGTGCCTTTGGTCTCCCCCGGTGGCCGTTCGCCCACAGCTTGGCCACGTAGTGCGGCAGTGGGGATGCCCCCACTCTGATGCAGATGACCGACACGGCGATAGGGGCACCGATGTCGAGAAAGCCGCCGACTAAGAAAAACGCGCGGCGGTCCTCCTCTGCGAACAGCAAGAGCCGTGGCTTCGAAAGTGGCACTTGCAGCTGGAGCACCTTGCCGTACAGGATCCTGTGCACGGGCATGGGATGCGCGGTGCAGATGTGGTGGTAGCGCGCCGCCGGCGGGCCTTCATAGCCGCAGATGGGCACAGGGCATTTGCAGGGCGCGAGCGGACACACACTCTGGTGATCGGCGAGCTTGTGGTAAGTCACATAGAGCCCACAGCCTTCGTGCGAGCACTCCACCCTCACCGATGAAAGGACGGAGTCCACCGCCGTGTTCCGCAAGTTGAAGCCACCACCGCGCTTGCACTTCTAACAGTGCCGCTGGTTCCTGGGGCGCTTGACACAACGGTCCGCGCAGGCCGGGTGCCCTTCCTTGCACTGCAGAAATCAATCGAACATCACATCAATCAAGAAACATGCACCTTGCATAATCAGCCAAACGGAAGAGGTGTATTCGAACCTCATACACTGGAGGCATCAAGGGACGGAGGCACAAGGGGCAGTGGAGCACGGTGAGGTCCATCGAGACCTTAGAGAGCTCCATCATCGGGTCCTGTTCGGTCTGCATGATCTCGGCCTCCTCGTGCACAACCATGTCTCGACTTGGGCCGGGGTATTACAAAGCATTACCGTCACATATTTTATACTACTTCAAGGTGCATTAAATCAACACATGCAAGTATCAAAAGGAGAGTCATGGCAACCATGCATGCGTTGTAGTTAATGCATTGGTAAACGCAAATTATTGAAATATATCGAGTGCAGTGCTTTGATGTGTCGTGTCAACTCGTACATCAACGAGAAGTTTGATTATCCTCTACATCACGGACTTAACTGCACCTGCCTTTGGCTGTATGACAGGTTGGCCACACACCTGTCGGGCCCACCTGTCATACATGCAAAGAGCGTCCCTCCCTCGCCCATGAGCGTGGTGGCTGGCAAGACTAGGAGAAGCTTTCGCTACACGCTCTCCCTCCCGCACGCGGTTGACAGGCAGCAGTTCAATCGTTGTCAGATGGCCAGAAGCGTACCGTAGTACTCCTCCAGTACAGTAGTACTCCATCATTGTTCGACTTCCCAAAGAGGCGAAGAGCCAAGCGCAGCCCGGACGCTCGTGTGGCAGTTTCATGTGTAGAGTAGTCTAGGATAGCGTGTACCATGTCTGTAAGTTTAGAATCGTTGGGTCGGCTCCATGCTATGTGGCCGTCTCGATGTTTTAAAAAAAATAGTCTTCTGGCCCTACCTGACACCCTTGTGATTGTAGTTTGCACGCTCGTCTGGTCAAGACAGGAATATATATTTTAATTTCTTTTTTTCGAAAAGGGGGGACTCCTCGGCCTCTGCATCAGAATGATACATACAGCCACATATACTTTAATTTGTGGTGGGTAAATATTAGAGGTTGCAGCAAATATATTGTACACTGCGGTTCTTTCAGCCAAGTTTAGAGGCAAGCATGTGGGGCCAGCACTATGATGTGTCGCGTCAACTCGTACAACGAGGAGAAGCTTGATTTTACTACACGCCTTCTCCCTCACCTATGTGCGCGGTTGCTCGCAAACGAGGACATGCTTTTGCTTAGTAGTTTTTCTACAACAAGCTATCCGTCCCGCTTGCGGTGGACGGACATGCAGCAGTGGATTTGACACTGTAGAAGCAGTAGTAGTAACATCGTTGTTTGTCTTCTCGAAGAGGCAAAGAGCCAAGCGCAAACCGAACGTTGTAGTTGCGAACATTGGAGCACGCATATAGCCAGGCTCTTGCATGAGACAAAATTGCTATGTGAGCCCACTATTGTACTAGTACATACAACTACTTGCTAGTATAGCCCTGTAAACCAGAAAGGAGTATTTGCCCTTCTAGAGATTTCAACAAGTGACAAGACTACACCGAGACGGAGTACATATGGAGCAAAATGAGTGAATCTACACCGTAAATAAATATGTACTAGTTCTATCGTTTTCCCCTCCGAAGTGCACAATATTGAGTATACTGACTAGTCTCTTTTTGGCATGCATTTACCTTTTTTACACAGTACAGACGCAAGCGCTCATATACACGCGCATACACTCACCCCTATGAACGCACACACGCACGACACTATCATCTTGAAATTGCTGAAGTCACCATAGGCACCTCGTCGTCGACGGGTCCATAGGTGCTTGAATGCCAAGGAGGGAGAGGGTAGCGGTACCCGAGACGTTGAACGGTCAATGATGCATCCTCAATTACATGCAGAGGGAATTAATTGGAGAAGCATAATAGAGCCAGCACGATGAGAATGCAACAGAGTTTGGACTCTCATATAATAAAGGCGCCCCACCACTCCAATCCATCTACTCCCAAGTCTTTGCGCAACACTGCTCACTCCAATCCAAGACCAAGTGACCAGAAGCCACAAGCACCTATGGAGGCGATGGACGCGAGCGGCAGTCGGCTGTCCCAAATCATCCAAGGCGCGGGCCTGCGGCCCCACTCCGTGCAGCGTTTCCAAAAAGCACGCGGACAACCTTGCCGTACTGCTCCAGCCCGCATAGACGACATGATGGTCAACTCCATCCGCAAGTTCACCGCCGTCAAAAAGCACGCGGACAACCTTGCCGTACTGCTCCAGCCCACGCGCCCAAGCTCCTCATTGCCTGCCACCCTCATCGGCCTCCATGGTGACGAACTCTTTCAAACCCTGGTGGCCCTGCACGTGTCGGAGGTCGCGACAAAGAATGTGCACCTCGAGGCCGCGCTCGTCGCGCAACGCCTCACCATGCAAGAAATCGTCGACCTGCACATCCACGTCTACGAGGAAATCATCTACATATGCCACTACAAGGCAAGCGAGGACAGAAAGATGTTGGCCTTCTTCCAGCGGCTGGAATCTTTTGACGCCATTGTTCAGAAGCACGTCGACCTGGCCACGAAAGCCGCTGCTACTTAGGCACCGTTCGGTGGGCCGGCGCCCAGAGTCGAGGAGGTGGATGTCGTTGATGGATGCATCTCCTCTTCTTGCCTCCTGTAACCAGCACTACATCGCCTCGTGGCCTTAATGTTTTATTAGTATAGTACTCCCTTCGTTCCCAAATATAAGTCTTTCGAAAGATTCCAGCAAGTGACTACTACATAAGGAGCAAAATGAGTGAATCTACACTCTAAACTATGTCTACATACATCTGTATGTTGTATTCCATTTGAAATAGTATCTAAAAAGGCTTATATTTATGAACGAAGGGAGTATATGGCATTTTTATTCCAGTCGTAACGTTTTCACTGTGAGGTGGGGCCGCAGTTGAGCAAACCCACCCCGCCCACCGGGCGTCGGCCCAGTTTAGAATTAGAAGAGAGAAACGAGGGAGGAGAGCTAGCTGTAGCACGGACGCTGTTGTCAATTGGGACTCGTGTTTGTAGAATAGGAGTACAGAGCACTCGTGCCTCTTTTTTTTAGGGAAAAATTAGTCGTATGTGTAGTACCACTAGTTGGTTGCGTGCGACCTATAGCTGTCATCACTTTAGGTCTCCTTTTCGAACCGCGGCTACGCTTGACAGTACATATTATTTCACGCATTTATCCTCCTAAATGTACTCCTAGGCTATTTCCACGTGCTCCCATTCACCGACATGTGGGACATAGAGCATCTGGGTCGTAGTGCATGCATGACTCGGAGCATATGCCGGGGTACTTTACATTTCAGACTTCAGGAATTACATGCAAACCCCCCGCAGAAGAATAAATAAATGAATGAATTACTACATGAAAACGGATTATTTTTGTGGAAACCAGAGCAGGTTCATTAAATTTTGGACATAACACGTTTATAAAAAATGACCGGACCGAAACCAGTCTAAGGGCCTCTTTGATTTTTCCCGCAAAAAAAGGGCCTCTTTGATTCCCAGGATACTGAAAACACAGGAATGGGGAAAGTATGATGGTGATGAACCGAGACGAGGAGAACTCTAACTCAGTTAGAGGTTAGACTTAGATTCTAACCCTGAACTAACTCTAAACCAAAGAGGTGTATGGATGGCAGGGTTAGATTGACAATAAATGCTCTATCTCAATCATTTGACTACTTTGGACCCTATTTCCTGCCGGATTTGGAGGGTGCTTGTATACATTTTAGTTCCATGACTAAAAGTAGTGGGACTAAAACTTGCTAGCCTCACCCATGCTTGGATCCAAATACTAAAGAGACTAAAATCAAGTTAATGAGCATTTACTATCCTCCAAACCCTCCAATCCAGAACTCGCCTGTGTTAAAGGAGAGGAGTTAAATGAGGAGAGAGAGAGAGGACTAATCCACATTTTAGTAGGGGTACCCCTGACTAAAAAAATTTAGTCTCAAGACTAGTTTTAGCCCCTCTTTAGTCAGGGGTGCTTGGAACTTTAGCCTCTTAAAGAGACTATTTTTAGTCAGACTAAAATAAGTCCCTTGGATCCAAGCACCCTCTTGGTGCGGCCGGCTCTTCTGTGGCCTCCTCCCGCTCACAATTGACATAAATGAACCATCTATACAAATCAAGAATGCAAAACATGATAATTTTTACTTTGTCCATACAAGTGAGATATCCCGCTTAAACATACAAGTCGTCAATCAAGCTTCACAGAATAAAAAAACACTTCATGAAAGAAAGAATGAGCTAACTCATCACGGAAGTCATTCATGATAGGGAGGTAGCCCGGAGCCCCTCACGCACCGAGGGAGGAGCTCGCCATCGTCGCTCTGGAGGAAGGCTCTATAGATCCCAAGCCCCGGGAACACCTCCTACGCCGTCCCTTGCGAGTTGAGGTCGACACCGGCATGGGTAGCAGGGCCGCTTGTCGCCGACTGGGAACTTAATCTTTGGGCCTCTAGAAATAATGCAAGCATGTAACTAAAATACCTAGAAAGGTGAACTGAATCTTTGGGCCTCTAGAAATATTCCAAGCCTGAAACTGAAATACCTAGAAAGGTGAACTGAATCTTTGGGCCTCTAGAAATAATGCAAGCCTGAAAGTGAAATACCTAGAAAGGTTAACTAAATCTTTGGGCCTCTAGAAATAATGCAAGCCTGAAACTGAAATACCTAGAAAGGTGAAATGAATCTTTGGCCCTCTAGAAATAACGCAAGCCTAAAATTGAAATACCTAGAAAGGTGGACAGAATCTTTCGGCCTCTGGAAATAATGCAAGCCTGAAATTGAAATACCTAGAAAGGTGACCTCCATCTTTGGGCCTGTAGCCAACCTAGTTAACCTATCTAGTTAACCTAATGAACCAAATTAACCTAGCTAGTTAACTTAGTTAGTTAACCTAGCTAGTTAACCTACTTAAGCTAATTCCTAGTATTCTTAACTAAATTCACCTAAGTAAATTAACCTAGAAAAGAGGGGTGGGGGCTTGCACAGAGGGTGATCGGGGGATACGGTGGCGGGGAGGGCATCTACGGCGGCTCTGGTGACGGCGAGGGAGATGGGGGATTCGAGGGAGGTGGGGCGTCGAGGGAGGCAGGGGCGGCGAGGAGCGTACGAGGGTGGCTCCAGGGGCATCGAGGGCGCGCGACTTCGGTGGCAGCTCCGGTGACGGCCACAAGGCAGGGGAGGCGAGGTAGGAGACGCGATCCTGAAGAATGGGAAATTGGGGGAAGGAGGGATGCCCGTGTAGGAGCAAGTCAAATTTAGCGGTACTATGTTTACAAAACATGCGCTGTAGCGACTTTTGCTATAGCGCTTTTTGGCAAAAGCTACTGCTATAGATAAGTTAGCTATATCGCGTGTTGGTGAAATGTGCTGATAACCCACAAGTATAGGGGATCGCAACAGTTTTCGAGGGTAGAGTATTCAACCCAAATTTATAGATTCGACACAAGGGGAGCCAAAGAATACTTGAAGGCAATTCAACCACACCTGGAGATCAATTATCTGCAGCAACATGATTAGTAGCAAAGTAGTATGATAGTTTAGATAATTGTGACAGCAGCAATAGTAATGGTAACAGCGATAGCAGTATTTTGTAGCAAGTGCAACATTAACGAAAGAATTAGTAACTTAGCAAGAACAATATAAGATAAATTCTGTGGATGATATTCACCATGAGACAATTATAACCTAGGGCGATACGACACTAGCTCTAGTTCATCAATATAATGTAGGCATGTATTCCGTAAATAGTCATACGTGCTTATGGAAAGAACTTCCATGACATCTTTTGTCCTACCCTCTCGTGGCAGCGGGGTTCAATTGGAAACTAAGGGATATTAAGGCCTCCTTTTAATAGAGAGCCAGAACAAAGCATTGGCACATGGTGAATACATGAACTCCTCAAACTACGGTCATCACCGGGAGTGATCCCGACTATTGTCACTCTGGGGTTGCTGGATCATAACACATAGTAGGTGACTATAACTTGCAAGATCGGATCTAGAACATGGATATAATGGTGATAACATGAATGGTTCAGATCTCAAATCATGGCATGCGGGCCCAAAGTGACAAGCATTAAGCATGGCAAAGTCATAGCAACACCAATCTTAGAACATAGTGGATACTAGGGATCAGGCCCTAACAAAACTAACTCGATTACATGATGAATCTAATAAAACTCCTCACCGACCAGCGTGCCTATGAAGGAATTACACACTCCCGGTGGGGAGCATCATGGAATTGGCGATGGAGAAGGGTTGGTGATGACGAAGAACGAAGATCCCCCTCTCCAGAGCCTCATACAGGCTCCAGATCTGGCCTCCCGATGAAGAACGGGAGGCTCTGAAAGGGCTAGTTATCGACTAGATGGGGGTGAATAGGCGATTTTTATGAACATCTTCTATACATAGGAGTTTCAAAGATAAACAATAGAAATGAACCTATTGACATGCAGCGGAAGGTAGACTACACTAGGCAAGCCATAGTCAAGTATTCAATGAAGTGAAAGCATGAAGACTAATAGAAGCTAGGTAGTAATGATTAGGATGGAAGATATTATGAAGCCAAACAACAATAGAAGTCTCACATTGAAGTCAAATAGGTAACGCAGGCAGGCAATGACTTCATGAAGACAAACTGTAAATAAAGAGAGGGAGAAGATAGAACCAGTCGCTTGATCAGGACAAGGATTTGTTGGGCCAGTTCCAATTGCTGTGACAACTGTACGTCTGGTTAGGGAGGCTGAGATTTAACTTAGAAGACCGTGTCTTCACCTTATTTCCCTTGGGATAAGGACACCCAGTCCTCGCCCAATCACTCTGGTAAGTCTTCATGGTAGACTTCCAAACGTTCACAGACTTCGTTCACCGGAGATCCAGAATGACTCTTGGATGCTCAGAACGCGATGCCTAACCGGCTGGAGGATTCACAATCCTCAAGTGTAAGAAGTCTTCAGTTCACGCGGACGGAAATACTTCAGTGATGCCTAACAGTCTTTGGCTCTGGGTGTTTGGGATTTGTCCTCACAAGGATTTCTCTCTCTCAAAAGCTTCGGAGGTGGGTTGCTCTCAAACGACAAAAGCCGTGTATTATCTCTGAGCAGCCACCAATTTATGGTGTAGGGGGTGGGATATTTATAGCAGGTGTCGGTGTACAAAAGTCGGGGCTCACCTTTGTACCCCTTTACTTGTGCACGGACAGTCAGAGCCATCGCGCCACGGCCACACTAGGCAGGGCAGAAGGAGGAAGCCAGAGCACCAGGTGGCCAAAGGTGACGCCAAGGCCAGAGAATAGAGAGACGAAACGGGTTCCCCCGGAAAAACCCTTGCTGGGACGGCCTCAGCGGCCCCAGCAAGAGCCTTGCCAGGGCAGCTCGTCCAAATACCATCGGAATGCACCACCCTTGAGCCCACGGCCCCTGACGTGGTAAAACACGTTGAGGCAAGGACTTGGGAGGTACCTCCTTGATGGCATGCAGATCTTTGTCAAGACCATGAACACGCAAGGTCAGATGAAAACCAGAAGATAGCGTCCCTTGGCGGGATTCCAGCCAGGGAGGTCCACAAGACCCCCGGGAAGCACCTTGCCGGGGATGACAGCAACACCGCGGCAAAACCCATGCCGGGCTCCCGGCAAGGCCCTTGCCGAAGGCATCTGTGAGGCCACAGCCAGGCCCACATTGACCTAGATTCGACCAACCGTCCCCAAGCAGCTGCTAGCTCAAACCAGTGGGCATGCACCTACGTCGTGACGGGCGGCTTCTACGCCAACTCAGCGAGCACCTGCGTGGTGACATGCAAATCTTCATGAAGGCTCCACCATCGCGCCACCTTAGCTGCCTGCCTGCCTACATGCCGCCACACGCACCACTGGCCTGGGCGCCTGTCAAAGCCAGGCGAGGCGGCAACGGATGGGACGGGCCCCGTTCCCATCCCCGATAAATCTAGGGGACACCTAAGCGATTCATTAAATGCATCTTGTCCGGTAATACGAGGGACAACCTCGTAATACTGTAGACCATTCCACCTCCTGTGTGCCACTGTGGCAACCCCTTTTTCGTATAAAAGAAGGCCCGAGGCGCCCAGGAGAAGGATTCGGCTTTTCTGAGCTTGTTACACCCCGTAGCTAGCTCAAGAACACTTTATACAACCACCAAAGCAGGACTAGGGTTTTATGCATCCTCGCGGCCCGAACCTGGATAAATGAACCGCGTACTTCCTGTTAGATCCGCTTTTCTCTCAACCCCGCGCCCCGCCAACCGTAGTAGGTATTCTTGTGATCCCATAGGTGTCGTTTCCCCGACATATTTAGCGCGCCAGGTAGGGTGCACAGTTGTGAGAATTGGCTTTAGCAGTTAAGTTAGCGGCTCTTCGTCGCCATAGTTCCTAAGAAGAAGGTGGCCAAAAGAACGACGCCGGTGCGGCAACAAAAAGCTAAGTCACACCGGACACCAGATATTTCCATTCTTTTATATGAGGTTATTATCCTCGGAGATGTCATTCTTTCTATGAAAAACCTGCACGCAAAAGGGGCCCTCCGCGATCGGCAATGCCTTTGTTCTGTTTCGAGTCCGCTTAACAGCTCAAGCGGCTGCGTTGAAAGCGGCAGGGAGCCTTCCGCAATTGGCAACGCTCTCGATTCTGACTCGAGTCAAGCTCGACAGTTCGAGCGGCTACGTTAAGGGCGGTAAGGTGGTTAGCCCGGCAGCACGCACACCCGGCAGACGAATGAGGACCCGTCCCCGAAATGCCGCCCTGGGTTTACGTACCCGCGAACCTACCCAGCTAGCGTAGGGTGGACATACAAAGGGATAACAAACAGGAAAATAGCGTGCATAATATCAAAATACTGCATAGTTATTACTACGGTTCTAACTAAAGATAAAAACTGTCTTGGTCATGAACCTGCAGCGGCGATGAGAAACGGGGTGCCTAGTCCCGGCGCTGGCCCTCCACCCTCTTGATTTCGTCGATACCGCTGATGATGGGCTTGATGCGCTCCTTGAGCGCTGTGAGGTCAGCACCCTCTGGCAAGCTCTCCATCACGGCTTTGAAGTCGAGGTTGGGGTTCCAGTGTGCCATTTTGGTGACGACCTTGGTCATGGCCCCCCAGCAAAGTCGCCGGCCTCATCGGCCAGCGTGGCCGTCCTGCTGGAGTGGAGATAAGCCAGGGCTCCGAGGACGCCCTCGAAAAACTGGGTCAGCTTGGCGTTGACGGTCCCTCTGTGTTTAGGGGCATACCTCACGTTTGGCATCCCCATGGTGGCCAGCTGCATGGTGACCTTGCCGGCGACGTCCTCAAGGCGACTGATCCAGCGATTCTCGCCCTCCACAAAATCCTGGTGAGAGGTGGCCTCGTTCGCCCGCAGCTCCTTCTCCTTCTCCAGGTCATTGGTCAGGGTCTCCTCCCGGGCCTTGCTCTCCGACAGCATCTACTCGAGATTCTCCAGCTTCAGCTTGAGATCTTTGATGGAGTTGTTGGCCTAGGAGTGCTCCCCATCACTACAAAAAAAGACACATCCATGACATTTTGGGCCGAACAAATTTGTTTTCTGTCATACATCTGACACTTCTATGACGATAATTGTGAAAAAACCCGGTATCATCATAGATGTGGTGGGATCCTACTTCTATGACAAAAAATCATGACAGAAAATGGGCTTTTCATTCTGGGCGGGCCGGAGACGCAGTTGCATGACATTCTTTGGGCCGTCCATGACGGAAAAAACCATGGTAGAAGCGAGGGTGAGGAAAATTTCGGGGAATTCCCGGTTACGGTGGGAGGTTAGGGCCGAGCGATGCACGTTTCTCTCGTAAACGTATGCGTGTGTGTGTGAGGCGTTGGCTCTAACTGAACCCAAGTGAGGCGTTGGGCTCTAACTGAACCCGATCGATTGCACTGCAGGCTACGTGTTGCTGAACCCGAGCGATCGATCGATGGCTGTTAACTGAACCCGACCGAGCGATTCCTTCGCTATTGCTGCTAACTGAAGCCGATCGATGCTGCTTCTGGGATGAACAGTGAGTGTTGCGGGGGTTTTGGATGAACGGTGAGCTGTGGCGTTGCCTCTGGATGAACAGGACCCCGTGGTGTGGAGGGCTGGATGAACAGTAGACGGTGGAGGGGTGCCCATGGAGGGGTGGTTGAACGGGACCCCGTGGTGTGGAGGGCTGGATGAACAGTAGACGGTGGAGGGGTAGTTGAACAGTAGCCGGTGGAGTAGCGCGCGGTGGAGGCTGGATGAACAGGAGCCCGTGGAGGCCGGAGGAGGTCGACGGTAGCCCGTGGAGGCTGGAGGAGGTCGACGGTGGAGATGAATAGTATCCCGTGGAGTCCCGTTTTGCGGTATGCCACACCCCTCCCGATGAACACGATCGCGCATTCCGTTCCGAGCCAGCCGGTTGGCTCCCACGCGTTCCGTTGCCTCCCGATGAACATGAGGCATTCCGTTGCCTCCCCATGAGCACGACGCATTCCGTTGCGTCCCATAAACATGACGCATTCTGTTGCCTCCCCATGAACACGATGACGACGCAGTTTCTCCGTTCTGACCTAGCCACGTACACGAGCCCTGGCCATACGTATGCGCGAGTAGGCGTTCGAGACCCCACCCGTATGTACACATACCTGGCCGTATTTTCTTTCTTGCACCCTGGCCGATGTACGTACGTGTACATGTTACGTGCGCGCCTCTACTACGACACATGTGCGCCTCTACTATGACACGTGCGTGCCTCTACATCGACCAGTATGTACGTACACGTTCGCGACCAGAATGACAATGCTACGTACGCTTCGACCAGGTGGGTCCCGACTGTCAGGCACTTCCTTGCGTGGGAAGATGTAGCTGGTGGGTCCTAGCAGTCAGGGGGGCGAATTGTTTTCTTTTTTTTGCCAGGACGCACTTCCTTGCGTGCGAAGGTGTAGCTGGTGGGTCCCAGCAGTCAGGGGGGAATCTTTTTTTCGTGAAATATGGTGGCCCGTCCGATGGGTCCCCGCTGTCAGGTGGGGGAATAATTATTTTGCACGTAATAAGGAGGCACTCCTTGCTGCGGCCGTGGACCCAGCTGTCAGCCTCTCCATGTACAGTCCACGTCCGATGGAAGCCGTTCCTTGACCACGTTGACCACGCCACGCCGAGAGCACCAGGGCGGTGGACGACGGCGAGGCCTAGGAAGGGAACGACACGTAGGTAGGGAAGACTCGACAGTTGTTTCCCACGCAGAGGGTAGTACGACTGTACGAGGGTTTACTGGTTCGTCTGCCGTCGCCGGAGAATAACTGTAGGTGTGTGTGAGTAGAGGGATGGCTAGGCCAGCGATGGGAGTACGGTGGGGCAGTGAGGCCTGCGCGGCAGCAGAGCCGGCCGCGGGGAGGAGGGAGCAGACAGTCCTGCCGGCGCTTGTTTGAGCGGCTGGAACAGGAAGAGCAGAGATTGAAGAAGCACGACGGCCGTTGGATGGACATCGTACGGTCACTGGAGCTAGAATCGTTCATATTGACTAAGTTGACAAAGCCCTCCGTCCCCGTCAACTTAGTAGGCCCACAAGTCAGCCTCCCACCATGGTGGGTCCCAGCTAGCAGGGGGAGTATTCATTTTTCTGTGCGTAATAAGGAGGCACTTCCGGTGGGTCCGAGCTGACAGTGAGGGGAACGTTTTTTTTGCGAAATACGGTGGTCTGTCCAGTGGGTCCCAGCAGTCAGGGGCAAACGTTTTTTTTGCAAAATACGGTGGCCCGTCTGGTGGGTCCCAGCAGTCAGGGGGGAAACATTTTTTCTCCGAAATACTGGTGGCCCGTCCGGTGGTTCCCTGCTATCAGGTGGAGGAATAATTATTTTGCACGTAATAAGGAGGCACTTCCTTGCGGCTGCAGTGGACCCAGCTGCCAGCCTCTCCATGTACAGTACTCTTCCGATGGAAGCCAGTCGTTGACCACATTGACCACGCCACGCTGAGAGCACCACGGCGGTGGACGACGGTGAGGCCTAGGAAGGGGATGACGCGGAGCCAAGGAAGATGCGGCAGTGGATGCCCACGTGGAGAGGAGTACGAGGGTTCACTGGTTCGGCTGTGGTGTGAGGCTGCCGTCGCCGTAGAATAACAGGGGGTGTGGGTGAGTGGAGGGATAGTCTGGCCAGCGGTGGGAGTAGTATGGGGACGGTGAGGCCTCTGCGGCAGCATAGCCGGCCACGGGAGGCAGGAGCATGCGGCACGACTGGCGCTGCTTTGGGGGGGTGATTAGACACTAAGTACCAAAAGTTGCAGTTTTTAATATCTTTAAAGTTTAGGTGGAGTTTTAACACAAGTTTAACAAACACAATACATATCAAGCAAGAATGCAAGAGTATATGAGCAGCGGAAAGTAAAGCATGCAACTTGCAAGAATGTAAAGTGAAGGGTTTGGAGAATTCAAACGCAATTGGAGACACGAATGTTTTTGTCGTGGCTCCGATAGGTGGTGGTATTGTACATCCATGTTGATGGAGCCTTCAACCCACGAAGGGTAACGGTTGCACGAGTCCACGGAGGGCTCCACCCACGAAGGGTCCACCAAGAAGCAACCTTGTCTATCCCATCATGGCCATCGCCCATGAAGGACTTGCCTCACTAGCGGTAGATCTTCACGAAATAGGCGATCTCCCTGCCCTTACAATCTCCTTGGTTCAACTCCACAATCTTGTCGGAGGCTCCCAAGTGACACCTAGACAATCTAGGAGACACCACTCTCCAAGAAGTAACAAATGGTGTGTTGATGATGAACTCCTTGCTCTTGTGCTTCAAATGATAGTCTCCCCAACACTCAACTCTCTCTCACAGGATTTGGATTTGGTGGAAAGAAGATTTGAGTGGAAAGCAACTTGGGGAAGGCTAGAGATCAAGGTTCATATGGTTGGAATGGAATATCTTGAGCTCAACACAAGTGTAGGTGGTTCTCTCTCAGAAAATATGTATTGGAAGTGTAGGCATGTTCTGATGGCTCTCTCCATGAATGAAGAGTTGGTGGAGGGGTATATATAGCCTCCACACAAAATCTAACCGTTACACACAATTTGCCAAACTCGGTGGGACCGAATAGTTAAACTCGGTCGGACCGATTCAGCAAACCTAGTGACCGTTAGGATTTTTGGTGGGACCGACATGCAACTCGGTAGGACCGATATGGTTAGGGTTAGGGCATAACGTAATCTCGGTGTGACCGATTACACAAACTCGATGGGACCGATTTTGGTAATAAGCTAACCAGAGAGTTGGTCATGCAAACTCGGTGTGACCGATTACACAAACTCGATGGGACCGATTTTGGTAATAAGCTAACCAGAGAGTTGGTCATGCAAACTCGGTGAGCCCGATTACACAAACTCGGTGGGACCGATTTTGGTAATAAGCTAACCGGAAAGTTTGCATTGTAATCTCGGTAGTATCGATTGCTCAATCTCGGTGAGACCGATTTTGGAAATGGACATACACAGAGAGATCACAATCCCATCTCGGTGAGACCGAGATCCCTATTGGTGAGACCGATTTGCCTAGGTTTTGTGGCAGTGGCTATGACATCTGAACTCGGTGGCGCCAGATAGAAGAATCGGTGGGGCCGAGTTTGACTTTTGGTTTAGGTCATATGTGAAGTGGGAAAGTAGTTGAGGGTTTTGGAGCATATCACTAAGCACTTTGAGCAAGCAAGCTATTAAGCAACACCTCATCCCCTCTTGCTTTTCCTATAGACTCAATGTGATCTTGGATCACTAAAAATAGAAAAAGTAGAGTCTTGACCTTGAAGCTTGAGCTAATCCTTTGTCCTTAGCATCTTGAAGGGGTTCCACATCCTCTAGTCCATGCCACTCCATTGTTGAACTTATCTGAAACATACTAGGTAAAAGTGTTAGTCCAACAAGAGATATGTTGATATTAATTACCAAAACCACCTAGGGAGCACTGGGATGACATGTAGAGTGAGTACTAAGTACCACATTGGATATAGACATGTCCCCAAAGGTAAAGATATGCAAAGAAATCAGAGATTTTCTTCCCTTAAATGTCTTGCTCCCCCTGAATCTAACATGGGATATTGGGAGAAGATAGGGAACAAAAAATCAGAGCAACAGAAAAAAAACAACAGAGGTTGAGCTAACGCAAGCAAACAAATATGTCTTTCCCCTCTTAAAGACATGTGACTTATCTCCTCTTGAACACCAAGCATCTGGGGCCTTTGATGATATCACTTTCTCCTTGTTGAGAAACTCTCTCCCCCTGAGTATTCTCCCTTTCTCCCCCTATAGGAAGGATTAAGCTTTGATGTGATCTCTCTCTCCCCCTTTGACATCAATTTCCAAGAAGGGTTGTTCTGGACATGTGATACAAGTGGGTTGGTCCTTGAGTCTCAGAGCAAAGCAGCATGTCTAATACGATGCTGGTAGAGGACAGGAATCATTGAGTGGAGCTGGAGCAAACAGAAAGCAGGAATAAGTGGCAAGCTGGTTTTCCTGTGGTGGAATCGGTGACACCGAGTTGTGTGCTTTGGTGGCACCGAAGGATTTCGGTTGGGCCGAAGAGAACAAACCGGTGTGACCGAGTTCATCAGAGTGAAACTACTTGTCACCTCAGCTCACTAGACGAATAAGATCTCACAAGAAAATGCAAGGAATTAACTGAAAGATTTGCAATGAATTGGATGCAGAAAATGCAGAAAAAAAAAGAAAAAAAAGATCTAGATGAAGTTTTTTTTGAAGGGGAAACAATTATGCAAATGCAAAAGCACGGAGAAACACAAGAGAACTTCATCTAGAAATGGTCGGTGACTAAGTCACATATGTTAGAGTATATTGACTTAGGAGTCAAGTGAAAGCACTTGATCATAGGTCATACTCATCGTTTAAGCTCAAAATGGGGTTACCATTTTTCGTTTAAGCATTTTGATGTATTCACATCTTGTCGAGTTGCTTTGACTCATGACTTGGAGTAAAGCTTCTCTAAGATGGAATAACATACCTTGGGTGGTGGTGTAGATCTTGATCATGTAGTTGAACTTGTGTGGGTTGCTCAAGGTTGATGTAGTTCATCAAGAGTTGGGAGCACCACTTGGAGTTTGAGTTCATGTACCTACATGGGTTAGTCTTGCAAGGAAGAGCACTTGTGTATCCAAAATGACAATTATAAGATTCAATCATGGAATTTGTCAAAGGATATGTTTGAATGGTTTCGTGCTTCTTGTCTTCAACCACCATTGTGTAGAGACTTGGTGATGTAGAGATCGCTCTAGATGTGAGTGAGTTGCAGTCTCATAGATTTAGATTCATCCAAGTACCTACACGGGTTAGATAACATGCAAGGTGCAAATATATCCATGACATATTAATAGCATCATAAGAGAAATATCAAGGATTAGTCATAGGCTCATGCCTTGCATGTATCAAATGGAGTTTCTACTCCAAGTTTGAAGCGTCGATGATGTTCAATTCACATCTTAACCCGCAAAACACTTTCTCAACAAGTGGTTTAGTGAATATATCCGCCAATTTCTTATCGGTGCGAACATGCTTAAGATTAATGTCCCCTTTGGCAACATGATCTTGAATGAAATGATGATGAACTTCAATATGCTTAGTTCGAGAATGTTGCACAGGATTATGAGCGATCTTAATGGCACTTTCATTGTCACATAGCAATGGAACATGTTTCACATATATCCCATAATCTTTAAGAGTTTGGGTCATCCAAAGTAATTGAGCACAACATGAACCAGCGGCAATGTATTCTGCTTCGGCGGTGGATAAGGATACCGAGTTTTGTTTCTTGGAGGACCAAGACACAAGAGATCTACCAAAGAATTGAAAAGTACCCGAAGTGAACTTTCTATCAACCTTGTCTCCGGCATAGTCCGAATCGGAGTAGCCAACAAGATCAAAAGAGGACCTCTTGGGATACCAAATGCCAAAATTTGGTGTATGGATTAAGTATCTCACTATCCTTTTCACAGCCTTAAGATGACATTCTTTAGGAGCAGCTTGATATCGTGCACACATGCACACACTTAGCATAATATCGGGACGAGAGGCACATAGATATAACAATGAACCAATCATAGAGCGATAAACCTTTTGATCAACCGGTTCACCATCTTTGGTCAAATCAAGATGTCCACTAGTAGGCATGGGTGTAGTCATACCTTTGCATTCTTGCATATTGAACTTCTTGAATAAGTCCTTGGTGTACTTTGTTTGAGAGACAAAGGTAACTTCCTTAGTTTGCTTGATTTGCAAACCGAGAAAGAACTTGATTTCACTCATCATAGACATCTCAAACTTCTCCGACATTAGTTTTCCAAACTTCTCACTAAAATGAGGGTTAGTAGAACCAAATATAATATCATCAACATAAATTTGGCATACAAATAGTTCTCCATTAACCCTTTTAGTAAAAAGAGTAGAATCAATTTTACCAATGTCAAAGCCTTTTTCAATAAGGAACTTGGTTAAGCATTTATACCATGCTCTAGGAGCTTGTTTAAGACCATAAAGGGCTTTGTGAAGTTTGTAGACATGATTAGGTTTCTTAGGATTGACAAAGCCGGGAGGTTGCTTAACATAAACTTCCTCCTCAATTTCACCATTTAGAAAAGCACTTTTGATATCCATTTGGTACAAGGTGATATCATGGTGATTAGCATAAGCAAGTAAGATGCGAATGGACTCAAGTCTAGCAACGGGAGCATATGTCTCACCATAGTCCATACCTTCGACTTGTGTGTAGCCTTGGGCGACGAGACATGCTTTGATGCGAACCACTTGGCCATCTTCATCTTGCTTGTTGCGAAACACCCATTTGGTACCGATGATGTTGTGGTTGTTGTCGGGCTTCTCGACCATTGTCCACACTTGATTTCTCTCGAAGTTGTGTAGCTCTTCATGCATAGCGTTTATCTAATCCGGATCTTCCAATGCTTCTTCAGCCTTCATTGGTTCAATGCTAGAGATGAATGAGTAACGTTCAAAAAAGTTAGCTAAACGTGTTTTAGAGCGAGTGATTCTCCCGGTTTGGATATCATTGTAGATTTGCTCCACGAGATGATCTTTAGCAATTCTTGCTCGAACTCGTGAAAGCTTTTGTTTGGGTCTTGGTTGAACATCTTCTTCATCTTGATCTTCTTCTTGGCCTTCTTCATTGTTGACATTGTTGTTCTCTTGTTGTGGTGGAGAGGGAGGTTGTTGATGTTCATCTTGGTGCACTTCCTCATTTTCTTCATCTTGGCGTGTCCCACTTGTGGATGCTTGCATATCAACTCTTGGTTCACCTTGTCGTGAGGTAGAAGCTTCCACTTGGACGGACGAGGTACTCTCCTTCACCTCCGTTGGATGAATCTTGCCAATGGACAAGTCTTGAATTGCTTCTGAAGGGTCTTTGTCTCCTACATCAATTGGCAATTCCTCTACTTGCAAGCCGTTAGATTCATCAAACTTCACATCTACTGTCTCTTCAACCTTTTGGGTGAAATTGTTGTAGACACGGTAAGTGTGAGAGTTTGAGCCATAACCAAGTAGGAAACCTTCATGAGATTTAGAACGATGATGCTTATCAAGAATGTAGCACTTTGAGTCGAATACTCGAAAGTATCCAACTTGGGGTTTGTTACCAGTGAGGAGCTCGTAAGCCGTCTTGCCGAGTAGCTTGTGAAGATATAAGCGATTTGTTGCATGACAAGCTGTCTCAACCGCTTCCGCCCAAAAGTGCTTTGGCATCTTGTACTCATCAAGCATCGTTCTTGCCATCTCGATAAGAGTCCTGTTCTTCCTCTCAACGACTCCATTTTGTTGAGGTGTGTACATAGACGAGAACTCATGTGAAATCCATTCTTCGTCAAGAAATGTGTCCACATTTGCGTTCTTGAACTCCGTTCCGGTGTCGCTCCGAACCTTCTTGATCTTCACGTCAAATTGATTTTGGGCCTTCCTAGCGAAGTTTTTGAAGATCTTTTGGACCTGCGATTTGTCATCAAGAAAGAACACCCACGTAAATCTTGAAAAATCATCAACTATGACTAGACCAAATGAGTTACCACTGAGACTCTTGTAGACATTTGGACCAAAGAGATCCATGTGAAGTAGCTCGAGTGGTCTTCTCGTGGTCATGATGTTCTTCGCGCGGTGACTTCCTCCAACTTGTTTCCCTACTTGACAAGCACTACAAAGTCTATCCTTGTCAAATATGACATCTTTTATTCCAAGGATATGATCACCTTTAATAAGCTTATCAAGATTTTATGATTGTCTCTATGAAACACTTGGCAATCTACTTCAGTGAATAGGACATTGAAACCGAAATCAGCTAGTCTAGAAACTGAAAGTAAACTGTATCCAAGGGATTCAATGAGCATGACATTTTGTATGGAGCTATCATGTGAGATGGCCACCTTACCAAGGCCAACCACCTTACCCTTTGAATTATCACCAAAAGTGACATATTTTCGAGGGTCGTCGTTTTTAGCAAGCTCACGGAACATGTCTTTATCTTCGGTCATATGATCAGTACATCCACTATCAAGGACCCATTACTTTCCTCCAGCCATGTAGCCGTGAAGATTAGCCATAAGACCAAAGTGTCTCATTGCATTATCAAGATCATAGTCACTATCATCATCCTCATCATAGTATCCATGTTCAACATCATCTTGTGATTGATCAATTCCTAGAGTGGGTAATTCATTAGATAAATGATCATCACAATGGTCACCTTTATGAATTCTTATAGCTTCGGATATGATGTCGCTAATGATTCCAACATTTCCTATGGCACGCATGAGATTGGTAAGCTCAAATAGACAATCACCAAAGCTAGGATCACTAGAGTTCATCTTACTCAAAGCAATAGATTTATGGAGAATTTCGTCTAAATTTTTCAAGGAATAATCTGGAAATCGTTCCTCAAGAAATCTCCATATGGTGTAGGCACACTTGAGAGTAGGCAAACATCTAATCAAGTTTCTAGGCAAGCCTCTAATGATGAGCTCAGCAGTTCTAAGATTGCGAATCATGTCAATATCTTCATCTAGGGTAGGGTGCAAAGGATCAACATGAGGTGCACAAGGGCTAGCAATGTACTTGTTCAAATGATATTCATTGAAAATCTCAAGCATCTCATTTTTCCATTCATGAAAATACTCTACATCGAGAATAGGCACTCTATGTCTAAGACTCCCCAAAGTAGACACATTCATCTTCCTCCAAAGGTGTTTAAACCAAGGCAATGGAGACCAAACCTCTGATACCAATTGAAAGGATCAAGAAGAGGTGTATAGAGGGGGGGTGATTAGACACTAAGTACCAAAAGTTGCAGTTTTTAATATCTTTAAAGTTTAGGTGGAGTTTTAGCACAAGTTGAACAAACACAATACATATCAAGCAAGCATGCAAGAGTATATGAGCAGCGGAAAGTAAAACATGCAACTTGCAAGAATGTAAAGGGAAGGGTTTGGAGAATTCAAACGCAATTGGAGACACGGATGTTTTTGTCATGCTTCCGATAGGTGGTGCTATCGTACATCCACGTTGATGGAGACTTCAACCCACGAAGGGTAACGGTTGCGCGGGTCCACGGAGGGCTCCACCCACGAAGGGTCCACGAAGAAGGAAACTTGTCTATTGCATCATGGCCATCGCCCATGAAGGACATGCCTCACTAGCGGTAGATCTTCACGAAGTAGGCGATCTCCTTGCCCTTACAAACTCCTTGGTTCAACTCCAGAATCTTGTCGGCGCCTCCCAAGTGACACCTTGCCAATCTAGGAGACACCACTCTCCAAGAAGTAACAAACTATGTGTTGATGATGAACTCCTTGCTCTTGTGCTTCAAATGATAGTCTCCCCAACACTCAACTCTCTCTCACAGGATTTGGATTTGGTGGAAAGAAGATTTGACTAGAAAGCAACTTGGGGAAGGCTAGAGATCAAGATTCATATGGTTGGAATGGAATATCTTGAGCTCAACACAAGGGTAGGTGGTTCTCTCTCAGAAAATGTGTATTGGAAGTGTAGGCATGTTTTGATGGCTCTCTCCACGAATGAAGAGTGGGTGGAGGGGCATATATAGCCTCCACACAAATTCTAACCGTTACACACAATTTGCCAAACTCGGTTGGACCGATTCAGCAAACCTAGTGACCGTTAGGATTTTCGCTGGGACCGACATGCAACTCGGTAGGACCGATATGGTTAGGGTTAGGGCATAATGTAATCTCGGTGTGTCCGATTACACAAACTCGATGGGACCGATTTTGGTGATAAGCTAACCCGAGAGTTGGTCAGGCAAACTCGGTGAGCCCGATTACACAAACTCGGTGGGACCGATTTTGGTAATAACCTAACCAGAAAGTTTGCATTGTAATCTCGATAGTATCGATTGCTCAATCTCGGTGAGACCGATTTTGGCAATGGACATACATAGAGAGATCACAATCCCATCTCGGTGAGACCGAGATACCTATCGGTGAGACCGATTTGCCTAGGGTTTGTGGCAGTGGCTATGACATCTGAACTCGGTGGCGCCAGATAGAAGAATCGGTGGGGCCGAGTTTGACAATTGGTTTAGGTCATATGTGGAAGTGGGAAAGTAGTTGAGGGTTTTGGAGCATATCACTAAGCACTTTGAGCAAGCAAGCCATTAAGCAACACCTCATACCCTCTTGATAGTATTGGCTTTTCCTATAGACTCAATGTGATCTTGGATCACTAAAATAGAAAAAGTAGAGTCTTGATCTTGAAGCTTGAGCCAATCCTTTGTCCTTAGCATCTTCAAGGGGTTCCACATCCTCTAGTCCATGCCACTCCATTGTTGAACTTATCTGAAACATACTAGGTAAAAGTGTTAGTCCAACAAGAGATATGTTGACATTAATTATCAAAACCATCTAGGGAGCACTTGTGCTTTCACCGTTAGATTGACACTTAACAGTCTGACGCTGGTAGAGTCGATTGTTGACTAAGATTCTTTTTTGAGAAACCTTGTGTATGCATGAACTTAGTAGGCCCACAAGTCAGCCTCCAAATCTGTGGCAGACAACATAAAGCCCATTTGCTATCTTTTATAATTTGCAGCCCATTTGCTAATTCTTAAGTAATTTATTACAGCCCATTTTCTGCCCAGGACCACCGTCAAAAAGTTCAACCTTATTTTGCATATTTCGGTGGAGTTCGAACTATTGTAATCCCGAAATGATAAACATTTTTTTAAGAACTTATTGATTTGCCAAAAAATTTGTTTTGTTTTTGTAAGCAAATAAGACATGGGACAATTGAGTTGGTTTAAGGGAAAACCAGCGGTAAAAAAGTCAGCGCTGGGTGGGAAAAAACAACAAAAATAAGGATGTAAATATGAAAAGGAATCTTATGTGTTTTCAATATAATGATACGTGTATATGAACTAGTAAAACTATAGGTAGAGATTAGAAAACGGATGTAGGACATGCATTTCAAGAGGAAAATAGAACTGGGCTGTGTGTTTGATTCAGTAAAAAAACTGCATGCGGATGTTGTAAAACAAAATATAACTAACGCTGGCGGGCCAGAGGCCAGTAGATACCTACTAGATCTTTGTGCCCCGTTGTCTTCATGGGTTGGGCCTGTTAAAAAAAACCAACCCTGGGCAGTCTACAGCCCAGTTGAAATTTGCTCGACCAGAAAAAACAATATACGTGCTCAATAAATGAGAGAATTCTGCAAGTACAGACTGATAATTGGGATGCAGCACGGATATTATTTTTTTATCGTGATAATAAGTGCATGCACTTGTTTCGAAAAAATTGGAGAACTGGGAATTTGAACGGCGGGTGCTTATGCTACCCATCAAATAAAAATCAGGTGCCTGAAAATTTGTTTCGAAACAAATGATTAAGCTTTATATCCACGTCGACCCTCGGCATGATGGTTGGAAGCAAATGCAAGTTCATACCAAAAGATCGTTAACAACAGTACCAACTTGCGGGCGACAAGGTAGTACAACTACCAATACCAAACTAACTTATAATCGTTTTACTCCTGGCCCTAGTGTTCGTCTGGTAGAAAATCTTGCAGAGGACCAGCTCCTGCTCCTTCTCTTGCTCCAGGTCCCCGAGGTGGTACTGGTGCATCACCCAGTTGGTCCTCTGCTGGTCGAAGTTCTTGTTGGTGTGCAGCACCAGAACCTTTTTTGCTACCCGTCTGCCGGCCGTTGACCATCACCGTCAAGGTATTGCCGGTCTTGTGCCACATCGCGTGCATGCCGCACTCCGACTGAATCTTGCGACGCGTCCACGTGCCCCTTTTGAACACACTAGAATGGCGCTGGAAGAAATGCTTCCTTAGGCCACTCAGTGTGATACCTGCAGTATTGTGGAATACATGTTTTAGTGTACCTAGTTGGCATTTTCATAACATCTTTGGCATGTTGCAGTCACTTGTTTCACTTTTTATTAACTGTCAAATTGTCATTTCTTCACCAGGTCTGCGTCTAAAAAGAAAAATAGAGCCATAAACAAAGGAATATGTTTGTGCAAGTAGACGGCCGTTCGGTGTCTTACATGGAAGTTTCTCAGGTTGGGTGTAGCATACGCAGTGCTCGTTGTAGATGGTTGGTATGAACAAATCAATGAGAGACTGAAATCTCGCGCTGTCAGCACTCACTTTGGCCTCAAGGTGCTCGATCAGCTCCTGATCCGTGGGATCGAACTTGACGCCAGCTGGCATCACGGGCCAATCCTTCTTCGACTTGCATCGGTAATTCCAGTTATATGGTACTCAATGTATGATCAATCGACTATTTTAAGTGAATGATGAAAGATTTCGACAGATAAGTGGTACCCCAAATCTGAAGTACGGAATACCCGAACACGCCACCGGGATTCTTGTGTCACCTCACGCGCAGCGTGTTGTCAAGTCAATTCAATGTGTGGACATGATGAATAATTTGAACGACGTATACTAGTACTGCTACTGTACTACTTACTAGTCGTAGTTAGTGTCACAATTTATACATAACAAGTACGCACTTGAAGCCTAACTGATATATATATATATATATAGCTTCTGCACAGCATCTCCATCATCATTATCAGTACATCTTACACAGGTGAGTTAGGATGCACTTGATCCCAGGAAGGTATCTATCCTTCAAACCAGAGGAGTGCTTCAAACTAACAACAATACATAATATCCAGCAAAAGAGGGTCGTGCTATAGCAGCAAAATACATGGCTCAGTCTAGATATCAGCACAGATCAAGTTCTGCATATTTGTTGTTGGCATGAACCACATCGCCGCATGTCGGGTTTGCAAAAGCCATCCATCGCATGGAAGTTTGATGCCTTTCACACCCTGAAGATTATCTGGCTACAAGATGTGTCGACGAATCTCTGGATATGGTGATTCATGAAACCCATGGTATGATGTGTAAACACAGCCCCCCTCATGAATGGAAGTTGCATAGCACAATAATCATCGCTGGTGATATGACCGATGATTGGTTGGATGATCGGATAATTGAGCCCGAGGAACAAGGAGTTGTTGTCGAGGCTGTAAACCCGCCTCCAGTTGAATACGCCCGGCCCAACGGAGCTGGAATCTTTCTCGAACACGAAGCAGCCATAGACATCAATGTCACGAACGCCCCACGCATTGTACTGCATGTGGTTTGATGTAATGGTTTGGTTAATTTGGTACGTGTGAATGAGCATCAAATGACCGCCATCAGCTGAACTAGCGATAAACCACCACCCATCGGCTGGTATGATTCCAGGTCCTGGAATCATGAAGGCCAGCGCATTTGCGTCTGCTGCAACAATTCAAATTGGAGACCAAGAGGATAAAAATAAACAATCATGTTCAGAGTATGTGTGGAATTAAAATTATTATAAAAGTGACACATATCATAGACAGAGAATTGCAATGCCGTGGTCATAATCATACCCCAAGTTAAAAAAATAAGCCAATGGCTTTCATATTCTAGCAATATGTCATGGTTCAAACATCATGTAACAATGAGAGGAAAACAACTATGACAGTGCCTACGCATATTCTACCATAGCACTTACTACTACTGTTCTCATATCAACTGTAAGCAATAACATGCGTTTTTATAAAAATCTTGTAAACGAGAGTAACATATAGCAATCATGATGTTAAGCTCATAATATGTATTCTAACAATCATTAGATGCCAATTGTTCTCATATCAACTCTAACAAGAACATGTGTGGTCATAAAAATCTAGGAAATGAGAGGAACATATAGCAATGATGTGGTTATAGACATGCTATGCATTCTAAATTTGTAACAAATGAACAGGCAGTCGTATTCATAAGGTAAAGATGAGATGAGATAGAACAATTACACGATGATAGATTCCACCAGTATAGGCAGCCAATCTGTGTGTCGACCGCCTAAACAATGCCATCGTGCACTATAGCATCAGACAAAAATGTTGCCTCGACAGGATTGATGATGAGCCATAACCATGTATGGCGATCGGATTCCAGATAGACTAATCCCATGTTGAACATGGCAATGAGCTTGTAATACATGTAGTCTTCTGATGGTGTGGGCACTTCGCAGATTACAACTTTCTGCAAATAGCGGTCGAGCCAAAAGCTTGACGCGTCTCATGCATAGTAGGCAGGAGTGTCCAGCGGGCCGCGAGGCTCGATGGAGGTGGTATCCAACGATGGAAGGGTGATCTCTCGCTGTGTGTAGATTTCCACGAGACGCCATAGAGTATCGGTGTGGTGGATGAGGACGATCCAGTTTGCCTTCATGCCCGCCCAGTAGTGGCCGCGCATGAACGACAGGTGGACGGGTAGTGGTAGCTTGTCGAGGGGCACCACAGAAACCTCTGTAGGATCGTCAAGTCGGTGTCTGGGCCACCTACGAGGATCGAGCATCAGCAAGGAGGGTGTCTTGAAAAGAGCCGGCCGGTTGCAGACGAGTAGATTGTACAAACACACTGAGCATGTGGCTAGACGGACGGTGCTGAGTAGGTCCATACGACTACAGATCTGCTTCAAGAGAACATTGGGGAGGGAATTCCAATCGCGGCTCTGCGTGTCAGTCGGTTCTAGCATTGGGGTTTTCGGTGCCTGCGAGCCAGCGGGGAAGTGGATTCGGGCGGGCGAGCGAAGAAGCTTCTCCTCATGTAGCCGAGCAGTGAGCGGGGGGATATGGTACTCGCGAGCTAGCAAGGAAGATGGCGCGGGCGAGCGAGCAGTGAGTGGGGGTAAATGGTGTGTGGCCGATGATGGGGAAGAGAGGAGGAAGAAGAAGAGAGGAGGTAGAAGAGTGGAAGACGGGGAAGAGAGTGCATTCAATCTCAATTCTAGTAGTACTACTACCAGGATATACTGTCCTTCGGAGTGTAAATAGTTACACCGATGACATGTGGGTCTACCATAACCGGGTCCATATGTCAGTTAATGGAGGACAGAGGTGCGTAGGCGTATTTGCGGAAGCGTGCTCTACTGGCAAACATGATGGCAGTACTGGGTAAGGCTGATTTAGTAACACCAACACGCTGGTTCAGCTGATTAATTACGTGTCCCATCTGTTGCAGTGTGTATTGTCACTTCACTGTGAAGACTAGTTGAATAGTTCTATCTGACCGAGATGGGGAATAATGGATCACGAGGACTTCCTTTCTACAGTATCCCTATGCCTCTACGCTCACTTCACTCATTTTGCTCCGTACCTAGTCACTTGTTGAAATCTGTAGAAAGACAAATACTCCGTATTTGGGAACGGAGGGAGTCTTTTACTCCGTACTATTTGGGAATAGAGGGAGTATCACCATATGGAGGGAACATAGGAAGCTTGAAATATGAACATGTCAATGGGAGGGAGTAAGCCCCATGCATGCATGCATGCATGCAACATGCAACACTCACACATACACATGGACGCACGCAACACTCATGCACCCATGCGGCACACAGCACACGACGCAACACACATGCTCACGCTCAAGTGCTCAACCTACTCCCTACGTCCGTGAAAGACTGTACATTTAGAGATTTACACATTGACCAGGGCATAATTAACGCCCAAAAGTAGAAGACTTAGGTGTGCATGCGACCATTGAGATAAGAAGATTAAATGAAGGCCGTTGCATTAGTCAATCAATATCAATTTAGATTAAAGGCTAAATGCATTGGAAATGTAGATGTACATCATGTACTACACTCTTTGTTTTATAGCCGATGTACACTCTTTGTTAAAAGACCGAGGGAGGACACGTGCATGCACTCACATACACTGCCAGGGCGGTTCGTGCGCAAGGATTGGACTCGTGTCGCGCCTGCGTAAAGTTTTGTTTAGCTGATTTCTTTGCTCTGCCAACTGAAAGGTGGGACCTAGAAACCAGGTGACAATTTAATCAGTCAACAAAAGTACCACGTCGACTATGTGGCCGGTCAGTAGGGTGCAATACGGTGCTCTACGATGAGCTAGTGATCGTATAATCACCGCAAAACTATATATAGTGGCCGTAAAGAGCGTATTGTTACATACGTTGACCGCCAGTGTATTTTTCTCATTTCAAATTAAGCCATATTAATCGGAAAGGACACAGTATGGACTACTACTACTACTACTAGTACTAGTACTACTTTGATGTGTCCCGTCAACTCGCCGAACGAGGAGAAACTTGCTTACTACGCCTCTCCCTCGCCCACACGCGCGGTGGTTCGCAGGACGAGGAGAGAGTTTTAACTATATCGCCCTCTCCCTCTCCCTCTCCCTCTCCCTCGCCCTCGCCCTCGCCCTCGCGGTGGACGTGCAGTAGTTCAATCGGTGTCAGATTGCCAGAAGCATATTGTACTGTAGTATCATCATTGTTGGACCTTCCGAAGAGGCAAAGAGGCGAAGAGCCAAGTGCAAGGTTCACACGAGTACAAACTGTTGAACCTCCCGAAGAGGCAAAGAGCCAAGCGCAAGGTTTTATAGGAGTCGTCGTCCTAGTAGGAGTGTACTACAACTATAGAGAACTATGCTACTGTATGATGCCGCCACGTCACGTATATCCAAAGCTGTGCCACCTTTTTTTTCTCAAAGAGCATGTTGGAGCCCGTGCAACAACCACACAAGTTGCATGTACACATAACACATTTACTAGTAATAAATTGCAAAGGACAAATGCCAGTATGCCACACAAGTTCATCTCCAATTCATGTGATAAATTTGTGCACGGCTAGTCTACATATATTCATAGCGCTACCATTCACAATTACTGTACTCCACTTACACGTTATAGATGGGCTACATGTCCTCCTCCAGGTTCCAGACCCAGGTGTTCTTCATGGATGGCACGATCCATATCGGTGGGCAACAGGAATCATTGTCGCAGCTTTCTAGTCTGGTTCCACATGATGGAGACTCATCCAAGCTGAAGCGGCATAAATCAGGGATAGCATGTCCCAGCATGTCGTTCATCCGGCGGTGCACACTGAAGACACAACCATGCTTCATGGATGGTAGGCCTTCCGTGTTGTGCACGGAAGGTGGCATCCGCTTCACAATGGGGTAGCTGTCCCCGATGAAAAGCGAGTACTCTCCAAGAGTGTTCCTCGGAAGCCACGTAGCATCATGGGGGTCGAACTCGGCGCCGTTCATCTGGTACACGCGGCATCCCAGATCTGGACACATGGTGACGTACATAGTCAAGGTCCATGCCTAATAATGTTGTGCTCAAATATGGCAGTCGGTAATATTGTGCAGCAAATTGTACTACTCTGGTATAGAGGAAGTAAAATAACCGACTTATTATATATAGCCACTCTTGGCTACATGGATGAGATAGTAAGACATGGAAAAACAAAAATGGTGGAAGCTAGTGGGTTCAAGTCTTCAAGGGCCTAGCTAGCTATACGCGTCCTCCAAGGTAAAAAGTACTCCTACTAGTACTACAAAGTATACTACTAGTACAACAACGAAAGAGAAGGCGAGAGGGTTAAAAAATGGAATACCTGGGTAGATGGTGACGGTCCGATCGTGGTAGATTGTGTGACCATGTTGCACATGAGTGGTACCATGGGTAACGACTGCTAAGATAGTTGATCCCAATATGCCAAAGTCAGCTACAAGGTTCCAGGTTAGACCGAATCGCGGATGCAAATGCACATCCAGGATCGACGATCTTATTTTGATCAGGGGATGACTGGTCCCTGCAAAATAATGGAGTACCGTTAGGGATGCAAATGATGGTTTGTGCATTCCGTTTGTAATCTCCCGTACCGTAGGATGGCAACCAAATGAAACAAGTCCCCTGGCTTGTCACCGCGAAGATGCAGACTAGATGGCGCATGGCGTCTTCGAACGTGTAGGGGTACAAATCTGCCGACGCCAACATGCGCTAGCCTCTGCCGTGACTGCCTCTTGCATTGATGGCAATCCTTATGTCGAACACCGCGATGAGATAGTAATCGTTGTAGCCGCGTCACTTTGTCGGCGGGTCCGCAATTGCTATCTTCTTCAATCTCATGTAGGCATCATCATACGTATTCAAGCCCAGCCAGTCCGGAAGGCCGATCACAATGGTGGAGAAGGGGTCTACCGGAACGGCCGCACTGCTGTGGATGTTGTGCAAAATGATGGTGGTATCAGGCCGGAGGTATGCAAGCCAATCTTCGTTGGCACCAATCCAGACCTATATGTAAGACGGTGGGAAGCGGTGAAATTATGGGATGGAAATGGAATAACTAAGTACTACATGATCAAACTCCATTACTGACCTGCTCATCGGACAAAATCTGACTACCTCTCAACGTCGGCAACTCTAGCGGAGTCAACGTGCAACCATGGCCAGGGAGCGGTGGACTATTCGAAGGATTGTCCCATAGAAGAACCTTCTCCTCGAGGACGCATGGAAGACCAACAAGCATCGCCTTTTCCCAAGCCAGTTTAAGCAGCGTCTTGGAAAAGTTGGTGCAGGAAGCACCGAGTCTTGCGGCGGTGAGGACATCGGAGCGGCGTGCGATTTCTCCTAAAGGATCGTCTTCCAAGGTCTCCCAGCCCCGATGAGGAGGATAACCGCCTGGCGAATCCATGGGAGCAGTGACAAACTGCCTTCTCTTCGAGGGGAGGGGAACTGGCGAGGAGGAGATAAGAGCGTAGTAACCGCAGGGCCTCGTCCCTTCCAACTATAGATCGTTCCTCAGCGAAGGGGTGAGGCTATTATTTACTACTAGTACTAGCATTATGGAACTTTATGGGATTGCATTATACTGTAAATAATAGCACTAGTAAAAAAATTGGCACTAGGTAGTAGTTTTTGGCGTGGATTAAGAAATTTTGGGTATGTTTTTGCCATTTTTTGTACACGCCAACTAGTGTCAAAAAACGTCTTACATTATGTGATGGAGGAGTACGTACTCGTACTATAGCAGTACTAGTACTACTTTTCTCAACTAGTAGTGCGATGTACCGTACTTCTAGTCTAGTCTAGTATAGTGCACCAGTTTTGAACTCTTGAATCTCAGGGCCAAGGAGCTACAATTGGAAGTGGAGGGTACTACTATTCTCTAGAACCTTCGTTGTACCATCAATGCAGGGGAAGTACACCTGCGTAGTGGCCTAGTGGGTACTCTCGGTTCTCTATTCAGCCGCTCCTCTCACGTAGCTGGCCTACTCAGCCTCTCCTCTCATGCACACACTAGCAGTCTGTTTATCAGCGACGGTTACTGCGGGGGCAGAACATTTGAGTTATTTGATACAGCGAGACTAGGCTTTTCGCTTCCATTTGTGGAGATGTAATGGATCTCGTCGAACTTTGTTAGTAGTTCCTTCTTTATGAATGAGATGAGCAAAGCTTTTGCCTCCGTTTCAAAAAAAACACGTCAAGAGGAATTTCTTTTATAGTAGAGCCAATAATGGAGTGAAGTCCATGCGTGCAACACCACAAGCTACAGAGTAGTAGTAGAGCACTGTACGTACAGAGCCATATTGCACAGTTCCGAATGCCCCGCCAGGCTTTTCCGGCTACTCGGGCTTAATTGGGAGGCGCTAGTTTAAATATGCTACTAGCTGATGAGGAAGCTCCAAGCGAGGTGCGGCTAGGGAGAGCACGCGAGCCACGGGATGCTGGGAAGGAAAATCCGTTCACGTGGCTAGGCTGTCCAGTTCATCTAGATTGTGGGGCCGCACGTCCGTTTGACTTCAAAACTCAAACTACCCATGTAAAATATTGGCTCGCAGCGAAGTGTAGTAGTACTATTTTTTTTTAAAAGGCCGCCATGCGTTCGGCCGGGATCGAACCCACAAAACGAGGTATACACTCCCGCGACCACTAGTAGTACTCGTTGGAGTACAACGCCAACCTAGAATCGCCTTTTGTCGCTAGTATCCGTACATTGTTCCTTACAAGTAACCCCTAAGAGCATGGTTAATAGTATAGCCAGCTGCTGGCTATAAGCCAGTGCCATGTCATCTACAGCCCATCTTATAGGCAACATGTACAATAATAGATCAAAAGAGTGTACTACTTTTTTATTATGTGGCCCACTTCTCATTCTCAAAAAGTGCCTAGGAGCACGTGCTAGAGCTGGCTCTTCACGAAGAGCCCGCTTACCTTCTCTCTCCTCTTCTCTTTTCTCCAACTAAGCAGAAATATACTAGTTTATTTCTTATAGCCCGCTGACTCAGCTCTATTGTACTTGCTCTAATAATGCAAGAAACAACTAAAATGCCAAGAAACTACTACCACGTCCATACATGGCAGACTTAACATAAGACTACCTTATCAACCATTGTACATGCTCTTACCAACAAAAATCCTCGAGTGACCTCCTACCTCCGGCCCGTCCACCTAGTCATCCTCGGCCATGGGACGCAGCTACCGCCGCCGACAGAAGGCGAGGTCAAAACCGCCGGCGATGCGGATCCCATGTTGCGGAAGCGTGGATGCCATCTCCGTCCGGCACTCGCGGCCGCTAGCTAGCCTAGATAGCTCCGTCCAGCTGCTTGTCTGCAAGGTTTGCTAGCTAGATTGAGACGGCAGCGCGGCGGCTTGCTCGCGCGTGCCGCGCTAAGGCCAGCCATCTGGCTCGAGCGAAGGCCAGCGTGGCGGCTTGCGCGCTCGTGAGTCACGCTCGGGCCAGCCTGCCAACCCGTGCGGAGGCCAGCGCGGCGTCCAGCTCATCCGGCAGAGCAGCGGCCAACTCGCTCATCACCGGCGCCACCAACGAACATGCATCACTACTGTTTGAAGTAATGTTCAGGAAAAATAATGATTTGAGGGGGAATAATAGGATAGAAGGTCAGATGTGGGTCCCTCGTGTCAACGGTCAAACAGAATGTGTTGGTTTAAGCTGCCTCGTCAACACGGAAGTGTGGGCCAACCCTCTCATAAATGGGTTTAAATGAACCCAATCTGTAGGAGTACTAGGTAGTTTTTGGCGTGGATTAAGAAATTTTGGGTATGTTTTTGCTATTTTTTGTACAATAGATTCTTCCTAGGGCTGTTTGAAAGTGGTAGTTTTTTGTTAAATACCCTACATATTGTAAGTAGGAGTGAAAGTTAAGCTTTGGAAGCCAATAAGCAAGGCTAGTTACATAGTGCATATGTGTACATGATTGAAAGTAAATATCAACCATGAGTGACTAATATCTTGATGGAAAACTCGAAACTATGGAATACTAGGAAAAAATGCATGGTTGGAAATACTAGCAATGTTCATGTCCGTTGCAACGAATCATAATTAGAATAATACTTATTCACAAACTTGGTACAAACACTCTAATTTTGATATACATATGTCACTAGCGATATATTATGTTTCAACTAGAATATATTCCTTGGGCTGTTTTGGTGAGGTCAGGGAGGGATGTGGTTGGTTTTAAGATACTAATTATGGGTTTTTCTGTAAATTGGTAGACAAGTGGGATGTTTGTGAGAAAAGGAAACAACTTACCTCACAATCGTTAGATTTAGATCTAATGGTCAGAAACGATGGATGGCAGACACACCAGCATCACCAACTTAGTCTTGTGTTGGAGTACTAGCAAGATCCGTGCACTGCATGGAACATCAAGATGCATTTTTTTATAAAACACTTGTTGTGATTGACCCTTCGGGAGTAATCCCATGTGTAAAAACTAATGATATCTCGAGAAATATGAGATAAGGTGAAGAGGAGTGGGGTGTGGTGGTGGTTGGTGGTCGGTCTGAGCGGAGGCATGGGGATTGACGACACCGGCAGCGGCCACCAGGCCAGTTTGTTCCAGAGGCTTCCTTTTTTAATTGCTCAACAATGAGGTTTGTTGGAGATAAGGATGAACGAAGGAAGGCCTTGTCTGCAAATGTGGAGAGGTGTGCGGGTATCTTTTAGTTTAATTTCCATCCATCAGATATAGATCAGACGGTCAATATTGCAAGATGGCACACGTACCATCATCACCAACTCAGTTTTTTATAAGAGAAAAAATATAAATATGGAGATACAGACGTATTATCGATACTTGCTTCCGTATACTAGCATCTACATTCTATTCAACGCCTCGGCATGTGGGGCCTTAGCACAATGACTTCTCGACTGTGTAAAACAAAGGTTTTCCCGTCGCCGACAAGGAGGGGGTGACGGCGGCGCGCTTTTTGGCTTGCTCTAGTCCTAGTAGTCATACTAGGTGGTCTAAGCACGTGTAGATTTATTCTTTTTCACGTCTCGTGTTCGCCGTACTAACACGACTGTTGATGAATAGACGGTAAGTTATTCACGGGGAAACCCTTGTTCAGCGTGTTTGCGAGAGAGAGAGAGAGAGAGAGAGAGAGAGAGAGTGATATGTTAGAGACTGAGGCAATGATAACAGATTCTATGTGTCTATGTGTGTGGAGGATAGGGAGAGACATGTACATGGGGCTTTGTGTTGTGTAACATGGAGACACATATACATAATTAGAGAGTGAGTGCGTGAGATACACATGCGGACATGAGGAGATATGAGGATCCAGATAAATGGGTGTTTGTGCGTGTCTGTGTGTGTTTGCTCACGTGTTTGTGTGTGAGAGGGAGAGAGTGTATGTGGAGTAGAGAGACCACTGATGCTGCAAACCTAGTATAAGGGAAGGGGGAATGGTGTGACATGTGTAGTAGCGAGATAGCACGGGTGCGGGTGGCGGGAGCAGACTATTTGGAAGAGACATCGAGTGTGTGTGTGGGAGAGGGGTGTGAGAGTGAGAGAAAGAGAGAGCTAGCGACGGAGAGAGAGAGAGAGAGA
>NC_041383.1:81420791-81459611 GCF_002162155.2 Triticum dicoccoides | reverse complement strand
TTTGTGTCCATAAATGGCGTATAGATAGGGAGACAATGTTGAGGTTGTCCGAAATTGGCCTATGAACGGAGACGCAAGGGAAGCGAGTCATCGTGTGTGTGATAGGTACTTCATGAGAGATCTAGAATAGATGGTGTAGAGAACAATGTGCGAAATCGAGAACGATTATACATTAGGGAGCTATGCAAAGATTCACGACATATATGTATACATGGAAGGAGCTGGGGGGGGGGTCCGCATGTGGGAGAGATAGAAAGAGGAGAGTCGTGCAGAAGGAGACAAAGTGTGCTTGTTTGCAGTGGGGGTGGTGTGTGAGGTGAGTGCGCGAGAACCACATAACTAGGGAGATAGACGTTTGGGGCGACATTTTGTGTGTATCGGAAATATACACTCTACATAGTGCATGTGCTTGGGTAAGCGAGATAGCGGGAGACCTAGAGAGTGAGGGAAGAGATGTGTGCATGCCCGAGAGACAAAGTGATAGAGACCTATGTTGGGGTCCGGACTTTGCAAGAGAGAGGGGTGTTAATGTGCTCGTGTGTTGGTGTTTGGGGGAGAGAACGACTTCTCTATGTGTGAGTGTGTGTGGTGGTGGTGGGGGGGGGGTTGACTTCAGATAAAGAGTGAGGTGTATATATTTGAGGGACTTTAGCGTAATTGAGATATTGTGCACTCATGGTTGATCAATTTGTTTCACTGTTTGTACTATGAGATAACGATACTTTTGAACATGTGTGATATACCTTGATGTACCAGAATTACAAACCTAAGATTGGAATTTTGGAATTCGACTCCATCATTAGCTTTTGTAATTCATTTAAATGAAGGTACATTTTTTAAGCCGGGATTTCGTGATTTCAAATTCATACGGGCATGTTCAAACTTTATAATCATCCACTTTATTCATACACATACACATTTTTGCTTTTGTCATCATATTTAGGATAAACACATTTGGAATTTCATTTGAATTGGACCGTATGATGGTATTTTCTTGTAGTAGCTCAATGATCCATATTTGAATTGAATGGACAATCTAAGTTTCGAGTTGGAGACATTGATTTTCAAAACTTGCACATTATTTTTTTGCGTGCAAAACAAACAAATTGTCGGCCATGATATCATAGTCGGACGTACGAGAGAAGAATACTTATAATTTTAGGCGCCAAAAGCTTTCAATCTTCCCGCTCACATCGAAATATCACGCGCCCAAAAGTTTAGCCCTATTATATTCCTGTTTTACCCCTGCCACATGAATGGAAAAGGGCTGCTTTAGTAACTCCATCGTTTTCCCCTCTTTGCCCCCAACATTCTTCCCCAGAGACCCTCCCCTTCCCCTCCCCGACCCCCCCAACCACGGCAAGCCGCGGAATCTAGTCCTCCGTCGCAGGAGTGGACCTCACACCCCGCCGGATCTACCTTCCGCACCTTGGAACCCCCAACTGCCAACTCACCACTTCACCGGAGCCGCTTCAGCGACTGGCTTGTCCACCGCTCTAGATCTCCTTGACCGCCATCATGGTCCACCGCACCGGATCTGCTTAACTGACACCCGCGTCCACCACATCGTAGGCCCTTTACTGACTCCCTCGTCCGCCCCTTCGCTGGCCCTTCATACAAGCCATCGTCCGCCGCAACAGATCCGCCTCACCGAAAGCACTGTGCAACGCGCCCCCCGAAGCCTTCGTCCACTGCACCAGACCCGCTCCACGGACGCCATATTCAACTCCACGACCCTGCTTTACCAATGCCGCAGCCTCATCAGGTTATTTCGATTTGTACTCCTTCGATTTTTCTCTTTATCGTCCAACTGTTCACTTACCACAGATGAGCTTTCTTGTATGTCGACAGGCACCGCAACCATAGCACCGGAGCCACTTCAGCGACGGCGACAGCCGGCCCAAACTCAACCGCAACACGAGCACCATCGACGATCCTTAGCTATCAAGTATGACAACGATACCCATACGCCGTCGAGAATCATGTACTATTATCCAATGGTCGACGCCTATGTTCACTTTCCTAGCATAAGCACCGCACCTTTCAATTTCTTTAGGGCATCATTCCATTTTTCATGAGACACGTTATTCTGCTTGCACCTGTAGGGCCATACTTCAAGAAGTGAACATGTTACATGTGCTAAATTACATACCAGTACACATAGAGTTAATATGCTTTAGTTTTGTTCTGATGCCACCTGTTGGTTCCATCAGACTGCTTAATGTTCTCTATGCTTAATTACACATCAGCAAACCAGCATGTGGTTTCGCTGCTTTTTGTTCGTTTTACCCTACATTTTCTGATGCTAGCTATTACATCCTTGCTCCGAGCCTCTGTTCATTACTTGTTTGTGTGTTGTTGATCTTCCCAAGTTGCATGACTAATTTGATGCTTCTATTAATTATGGAGCTGCCAACCCCATCAAGCAAAATATTTGTTCTTTTGGGGCTGGCACCTCGAACAAGCATAAAAATAGAGGGAAGTAGATATATTGTCGTGTATGCACACACCCTTCTTTTATTAGTTTAGATGAACCATTGATGATCAATTCAGACCAGTGCATGCGATTAAAATTAATTTTACCTAAATAGATGGTGCAAAATAAACTACAACAACTAGATTTGCAACCACGGGTTGCTGACGATATCTTCAAAGAACATTGCAACAGCAGCTAGGCTTCACAGCAACATATGGTAAGCTAGTGTGTTTTAGTACATGTAAAACGTAATGCGAGTGGGCTGCTTTCTTGGCTTCTACCCTCAACGTGTAATCCTACCGAATTACAAATAGTTCAGTTGTCTGCTTTGCTGTATTGCCTGATTCGAATGGTTATTTGTTGTTACGCTATACCTGAGTTGGCCAATATGTCAGCAGTGCATGTTGTACTATCGTAAAGAAATGCATGCCTATTTAATTTGAGTCCTTCACTTTTCCTCTCAACTTCATCACAAGACTATCTTCGAGGTTTATATGAGGCCACACTGTTAAGTGCTTTCTCAGATTATTTCAACTGCTTAGATGCCTTGGCAACTTAAATATAGCGGTTGTACACTCCCTTTCAACTAGGGATGTCAACTGGGTCCCGTTTAATCCCGATTAAAGTCCACTAGTGGTATGATAATTCAAAAGAGTTTTTGCTTTTTGAGGCAAATGAACTAGGGAGGTAGCAAAACCTAACTAGATGGGACTGGCGGATGTCGTTTATTTTCCACTTACATCCCTACTTTCATCTTACCATTATGATTTCTTTTCGGCTGATGCTGCTTCGAACCATTTAAATATAGTTTGCCATGCTCGGCAATAATTCGTCCGCCGTTTACCATGTAAGCTTACTGCCTGGATCATATGATAACTATCTCTTACTAATGTCCAACGGAAACCTTTCAGGATGCCGTTCACACTAGGACACAATGTACAACCCAAGAATCTATTTGTGGAACCAGTGCGCCATCCATGTTACCAGATGGTAGCAGTTCAGAGGCAACACCGACGGAGAGCAGTTTGAGCACAGATATTATAGTGCTTGAGGCTCTACTAGAGGCAGAAAGAGATGGTGTGGCTACCATGAATGAGGTAATCTTTATCTTGAGGCTGGAAATTACGGAATTAGCGGCACGCATTATGCAAGCAACCCAACAATTGGAGGAAGTAAGAATGTTGCATTTGAAGACGGAGGAGGTCCTGTTGTTTCTGCTATCTGAAGCCCAAGGTAATCCCGGTTCTTCTTTAGATACCAGTTGAAATTGTCATTAGATTATTGTACTTGCATGTTGTGTCATGTCTCTGAATGGATTATGTTGCAAGACCCCAAATGTTGTCCATGTGTTGTAATGATCCGAATTTTTTAGGCGAGGTAATCCTCAGTACTTGTATGTTTGACATAAGGTGAACTGTTTTTCGTGTGAGCATATTGTATTGGATGACATAACTGTTTGACTCAGAGTGTATCCAACCTACTGAATTCGAAGATCACGGCATTTCTACATCATAATCATATATAAAGGTGGAATAAATCTTTGTTGTGGTTTTGAAGAAATAAATAACAAAACTTATAATTATCTCTGGATATTCGTAATCGAATACAAATTGGATTTCAATTTAGTTTGCCAGGTCCCAGGGCAAACGTGAATGCTAATTCTCCCAAGTTTTGAACGAAGCTGCTAAACACCCACTATAATTTGTGGGCTGCCTGAAGCAAGTGTTTGCGAGATGGAAATTACTGTCTACCCCTGACACTTACATCCTTATCGACCGGATTTACACTACTGTCGATAGGGGTAGACTAGTAACTTCAATCAGACGTGACACGACGGCCTCTAAGCCCATTCAGACACGGTGGGCGCCAAACGTGGGCGGCAAAACACATTTGATTCAAGATCGTCCGAAAGACATGTGTCTCTTCCTCCATTTGCCCATTCATACACGGTGGGCGGCGAAACAAACTCTCCTCGTCCAAAATCGATGTAGGCTAATATTTTAAATAGGGGCAGATGTGTAACTTCCATCAGACGTGACAGAACCGCCCTACCTGTCAGCCCCGTTCATACACCGTGGGCGCCAACCGTGGGCGGCAAAACACCCTCTCCTCGCCCTAAATAGTTACCGGCAAATGTTTGGGAGATGCGAGATTACCATCCTATCCCCAACCGATGCGATGTCCGAAATTTTAAACAGGGGATAAGTTCGTAACTTTCCCCCATTTCAGAGAAGCGTGTCCCAAAGTTTGAGATCCCCCCTCCCCTCCATTTCCCCATTCATACACCATCGGCGGCACGACAACCTCCGCACTGCGGCCAGCCTCCTCCGTCCTCCACCCCATCCTCCACCTTGCCGGAGCCGCTACCCCTACCCCGTCGTCCACTACAAAAGATGGACGTCTCTCATCGACGGCGCTGGACCAGGATCCTTTCATTGCCTCCTCTCGCTTCATCGGAGCCGTCGTCCACCTTGCCGTTGCCGCTCCTACGACCGTCTCGTCAACAGCAACATGATATATCCCCGGACCCGGCCATCAGTTGTCTAAAGTTTTCTTCCCCGCCGCCGACAGCCATCGCACCCGCAGCACCCTCAACGTATCAGCATAAGCCTACATGGCGTTGCAAAAGAGGTGGTACTCTTCCATATGTGCTTAAGTTATTGATCTCACCCGGAAAATAGATCGTAATTTGTTTAATGTACTTTTCTTGTCCGTACCAAATCGTAGTGGTTAGTTGAATGCAAACATTGGTTGCGAAGTAGCTTTGTCCGGTTTGCACCTTCAGATCTGCCATGGCACGGGCACTATACTCGTAAAGCTTATGGTTTCCCCCTTTATATTCACTACCATCATCGTAGGTGCTTCGTGTCGTGCTAGCACTGCTCCTCAAGACCTCAACCCAAAGCTTACATGTTGAAATACGAATCTGACATGATGCTCATATCACTAAAACAGAGAACATTTAATTGGTCACCTAATGTTCCTATATTCGTTTCAAAAAGCATGTGCGCCACCCACTGGTCCAGCTAGTTCCACTTTCCTAATTTTTCTCTTGATGCTTAGGGTTTCCCCTTTTATCTACTCTACTATGATCAACGTAGGTGCTTTCTGTCGTACTAGCATTACTCCACCCTTCAAGAAAAACAACACAATACTCAGAATTCGAAAGCTTAGTTGTTCAAATATGATTGTGATATGATACTGATATTAGTTAACCGGCACATTTAATTGGTTAGCTAAAGGTCCCACTTGAGTTTCCAAATGCATGTCGTGACATATAGAGAGACAACATAATTGCATTTCTTTGTCACTTGTTGACCGTACTTTCTTGTCCATAACAAATCTTAGTTGTTATTTCAAAGAAAATATCGGTTGCTAACTACCGTTTGCGTGGTTTGCAGCTTCAGATCTACCATCCCACTGCCACGGTCAACACTGTACTCATCATGCTTATGTTTTCCCCATTTTATGATGACCACAATCAGCCTACGCGGTTCGTGTCGTAATAGCACAGCTCCACCCATGGAGCTAAACAAGCTTAGTTGTACACATTCATATCTGATATTATTGCTGATATTAGTAAAACTGAGAGATGTTTAATTGGTTAGCTAAATGTTCCTACTTTAGTTTTCAAATGCATGTGAGCCACATATGGAGAGACCGGAAAGAAAAGTATTTCTCTGTGCGCTCTAGTTCATCATGGGTGGCCAACCGACATTGTATTGAAAGACTTGTAATATCTTCAATCTGCTTGCTCTTCTGCTCTTCTTTAAGATGATACTCTTCTCTTGCGGTCGACTGGTCAGGTCGAGTTGTTCTCCCTTAGTATATTTTGAATCTGTCAGGTTAGGTCGACTTGTTCTTCTTTACTATATGTTGAAGCTATCATCTGCGAAGTGTCATCACTTCTGGAGCTCTCATATTTTGAATAGTAGGCCAGATTATATTAATGCACACGACAAATTACGTCATGCATGACATCTTTTAAAATAATTGCAGAGATAGCACAAAGGGGTTTACAGGGAGGCAGTATTGGATTAGAATCACTTCTGCATTACAAAGAAAATCTCACTTGTTTTTATGTTTTCATGCATGTCAGATATTGAACATTATCAAAATGAATATGAGAATGGGCGCACGAGAGGAATATTGCGGAACAATCCACTGGCTAACAAACTTGGCATGGTGGAGGATGGCCTATCTTATTCACCCATCAAGGTGCTTGCTCTAACTTTGTAAAGTTGTATCGGTCGCACATATTTTGCATCTGACCTCTTGCATTACTTCTACTTTGTTACACCATCTGCTTAGTTTAAGCATCATATATGAGTATATGCCATACCTATCCATTTTCTGTACCTATTCCATGTGTCGTCACACTATGTTTTTCCAGTCAAATATTGTTCTTTCATAATAGATGTCCAAAAGGAAGAGGGTGAGTGCAGATCCTCAAGGAGTACAAACTAGGTATTTGGAAAAGGTAGTGATACCTGTTAAATCAAATAGATCAGCAGCCACAGAAAACACAGGCCCAACTGTACCACACTTTACCCCTACTCCAGTGGCCAAACCACTATTAGAACTGGTGGGAGCCCAGCGTCAGGTACTGTCTATGATATCAATTCAAAATTTGAACTCCTAAATTTCTGCTTGTGCCTTACATTCTCTCTTGTATGAAAACTAATTTTAGATGAATTTCCTTGCTCAAAGGATCATACGATATCAAAACAATAATGGGCTCTGCATTTCTCTTTTAAGTACCTCTCTTCCTTTTGCCTTGTAATGCTATACTTAATTAATTGCTATTTGATTATGTATCATCAGTCTGCACCTGAGCTTCATTATCCTCTGTTTCTTCCAATATTATTTTATCTATATTTACTCTTTGCAAAATGTAGAATAATGGCAACGCTTATAAAGAATTTTCTTTGGGGAATTTATTGAATTATCCTTCCATCAACATGGAGAAGGGCTTTGTCCAGCCCATGTTAACATGTAATGTAAGTTCATCCTTCTCAAGCCTTCAAACTTTGTTCTAGTATAGATTTGGATAGGCATCATTTCCTCCACTGCTGTTTGCTTTGCTGTTTACATCTAATTGGATGTTTGCAACAACAACCAGTTTCAAATTGTAGTTGTAAAAACATGTTCCTTATGCAGAACAAATCAATTTATTTGCTTATATAATTGTGAAACCTGTTACATGTCTCCTTGTTTATCTTTCAGACTTGTATCTCTTACGCCAGGGAGAGCTTTAGGGAAGATAGTGAGCCAAACCATCTTGAGGACAGCGAGATGACCCCAAGGTCCCATATTGATGAAGATAGTGAGTTGAACCTACTCACCAGCAGGTGTGAGACAACCTCTGTGTAGTCGCTGCCTCAATCAGTTCGACTTATTCAGTCTCAACTTAAAGCGGAAAGGCTTGCTTCAGCTCAGCTCTGACTTGACGTCAAAGATGCAATGAAGATGTCAGAGGACTGTCGTGCCTAGTGTTGATGCATCTATCGTTCACACAACTGAGGTCTACTAAGCTTCTTCAGCTATTTGGGGGGCCTGACCTGGCCAGGCCTAGTGCCTTCTGAAGTGCTCTCAGTTTTGTATATTCTTTTGTCGGCGCGTTTATTTGCACTGGTGGCGAACTTTGATGCCCAGTGGATGTAATATGTGTGATAGCCGTGATAGCCTAGCATAAGTTGCTTGCTTATTTATTTCCTTGTTGTCTTGTTTATTTGTTTGCTTGTAGTCATTGCAGTTAATTTTCCGCGGTTTACTAGTGGCTGCAATAACCTATTTTTTAAAACTAGGCCACAATAACCATGGGCTAATATTTACTGTAGTGACACTGGGCCTCCTACGGGACGTAGAAACAGTGGGCCTTCTACGGGCCGTAGAAACAACGGGCCTTCTACGGGCCGTAGAAACAATGGGCCTTCTACGGGTCGTATCATCAATGGGCCTTATACGGGCAGTATGATCGATTGGCCAAACATGGGCCAATAACAGGCCGCATTATGGCCATAAACGGGCTAGAGTTGGAATCGTCCGTTCATGGCCGACCATAACGGGCCATCGTTAATAGGCCATATTTTATGACGCTATGAAAACGACCCAACGTATTAACAGACCACAAACGGGCCGACTGTAACCACGGGCTGAATTTGGCCCACAAGCAGAAAATGACAGTAACGGGTCGTAAGTAAATGAATGCTGGAAATGAGCCCAAGAATAAATGGGCTCTGAGAAGGCCGAAAGATAACATGGGCTGGAAACGGCCCAACGGAATAACGGGCCATTAATGGGTATAAAATGATACACTGTTCATTGCAGGCCAGTTTCACCACGGGCCGTTAATGGGTGTAAAGTGATACACTGTTCATTATGGGCCAGTTTCACCATGGGCCGTTAATAGGCCAAGAGTTACATAGGGCCTCATATGGGTTGGAAGACGTCATGGGCCATACATGGGCCAGAAGTGAAAACGGGCTGGAATCATATTGGGTGGCCCAGATGACGCTACTGGGCCTAATTCGGATAGGGCGTAATGGGCCTTGGGTTAGCGGGCTTTAAATGGGCTATATGCAAACAAGCCGTTAACAGGCTTTACATGGGCCAGCCCTCCACCTTTTGACCAAGTCAAACGGCCGGCCTTTTAATAGGAATGGGCCTCTGTTGGGCCGTGCCACGTGTCGACGTATCATAGGCGCCTTCTGTCCAATGAGTGGATGACATCTGTCCCAACGATGAGCCGACACGTGCTTCCTCCAGCCAAAGATGATTTTACACGTGGAAAATCCCCATTGGTCGGGGCTGTTAACGGGCTATCGGATCCAAAACCCAACCCGATAGCGTAACGGCGTTCCGTTATGGTGGATGCCACGTGTCGGTCACCCTTGACGAAAGCACTGCTGTGATGCGGGATTTATCCTCATGGAATACTTCTACGACATCACAGGTATCACTATCTTGATTCTGTCATAAAATCGTCATGGATGTACATGCATGACAGAAAATGCGACCTACTGTGACAAACATGTATCATCACGGAAGTGTTTTTTTTTGTAGTGCATCCTTGCTGATGACCGCTCCATGCGCCTCCATCAAGGCAGTGTTGAGCGTGTTCTTCTCCTAGGACAGCTTCAGGGCCTGCTCCTTCAGCCCATCCCATTCCACCTCCAGCTCCTTCGACTTGCCGGCGTGAACCAGAGACTGGGCATCGAGTTCCTCTTGGTGCCTCTGCTCCAGCGCTTGAGTCCGTTCCATGAATAGGGTCTCGAGCTCCTCATCCTTGCCACGGTGCGTTGCAGCAAGTTTCTCCTCACACGCGGCGAGGTCCTCCTCCTGGGAGTCCAGCACGGCCTGATGCTGAGCCCGAGCGGCCTCGGCTGCGGCGGCCGAATTCGCCGCCGCCTCCTGGGCCTTCTCGACGTCGGCCTGCTTCATGATGAGATCCACGTTACGCTTGGCCATCTCGTCCTGGAAGACATTCAGCTCCTCGTGAGTCTGGCAGAACCAAGTCTGTGTCTCAGCAACACGTGCCCTGAAGTCCACCTCCGCCTTGTCCACTGTGGCCATCCTGGACTTGGCCTTGTCTAGACGGGCGCGGTGGAGCGCCTGGAGCTTCCGGAAATTGGCCCCCATGGCGTGGAGAAGTCGCTCTTCCTGGGAGCCGTCACCACCAGTGCTCGCTTCATCAACGTCCTCGAGCCCGGTGGTGGTGAGCACCTCCTCGTCGAAAATCTCCCCCTCGTCGGGCGCCCTAGAACTTGACGCCCCTGGAAGGTGGAAGAAAATGTCATCGCCCACCTTCAGATACCTGTCGGAGCCAGAGGTAGTGGAGGAGGAAGGTTGATCATCGACCGCCTCCTCCTCAGCCACTGCCTTGTCGGCCTCCCCGGCAGGCCCCACACTGGCTTCTTAGGCAGTGGCCTCACCGGTCGCCCCGGAGGCCCCCTTGGCGGCGTCCTCGGCAGCATCCTTGGCGGCCTCCTTGGCGGCAATCTTGTCGGCCTCTACCGCGGCCACCTCGGCGATGTTCCCGATGATGGGGTCCACATCCTCCGTGTCTACCGAAGGAGGATCTAGGCAACAAGAGAGGCAATGAAACAAAGAAAAAGAGCAAGAGAAGAACAAAGACAGAGGACGGCCGACTCACCAGTGCCTGGCTGGAAAGCAGAAGTTCCCTCCCCGCCTATGTTTGGTGCCGAGGAAAATTCACCAGCGCACAAGTTCTCCTACTCCATGTGCGTGGGCTCGGTACTTGGCGCCCTTGTCAGGGACGCCCCTCGGGGCGGCGTAGTCGATGGGGGCGGCGTGTTGGGAGTAGCCCTCTGCGGCTCCTCCTGCTGCCGCTCTCCTCCTACAAACCCGGTAAGGTCAACACCAGGGTATCGTACCCCCAACACATGTCAACGAGAGGAAAGTGATGAACTTACGCTGGGGGTTGTGCCGGGGGCTGCTGTCCGGGCTGCTCAACAGTACCAGTGGTGCCCTCTAAGCACCCGCCAGGGGCTGGCCACCCACCAAGGCCTTGGCCCTCTTCAGCCTTTGGGCCAGCATCTCTGCGTCCCTGCAAAGACAAAGATAGATCAAGATAAGTGGCAAGATTCAGGGGTAAAGTGAGCAGCGCGCCCGCGGTTATCCCTTTTTACGGGGAAGGTGCGGGCCGCCTCCTTTCCCATTAACTGCGACATGACGCATGCGTGCAGGGACCGCCCCACGCATGCCTCCCACGTCACGCGCGCTTCTCCATGACGCGCGTTCAACGCAGGTCGTGGGGAAGCGCAGCGGACAGAAAAGTTACTATGGTGAAAATCAGTCCCACCTGCACGCGCACCATTCTGGGCCTGGCCTAACAATGCGTCGCGCTTATGTGTGGCCCAGGATCGGGGGCTCCTGTCGCTGTACAAAAGTAGGGCTCACCTTTGTACCCCTTCACTTGTGCACGGACAGTCAAAGCCATCGCGCCATGGCCATACTAGGAAGGGCAGAAGGAGGAAGCAAGAGCACCAGGTGGCCAAAGGCGACGCCAAGGCCAGAGAATAGAGAGACGAAACGGGTTCCCTCGGCAAAACCCTTGCCAGGACGGCCTCAGCGGCCCCGGCAAGTGCCTTGCCGGGGCAGCTCATCCAAATAACATTGAAATGCACCACCCTTGAGCCCACGGCCCCTGACATGGTCAAACACGTTGAGGCAAGGACTCGAGAGGCACCTCCTAGATGGCATGCAGATCTTTGTCAAGACCATGAACACGCAAGGTCAGATGAAAACCAGAAGACGGCGAACCTTGGCGGGATTCTAGCCAAGAAGATCCACAAGACCCCCGGCAAGCACCTTGCCGGGGACGACAGCAACACCGCGGCAAAACCCTTGCCGGATCCCGGCAAGGCCCTTACCGAAGGCATCTGCGAGGCCACAGCCAGGCCCACGTTGATCAAGATTCCTCCAACCGTCCACAAGCAGCTGCTAGCTCAAACCAATGGGCATGCACCTACGTGACGACGGGCGGCTTCTACGCCAACTCAGCGAGCACCTGCGTGGTGACATGCAAATATTAATGAAGGCTCCACCACCGCGCCACCTCAGCTACCTGCCTGCCTACATGGCGCCACACGCACCGCTGGCCTGGGCGCGTGTCATAGCCAGGCGAGGCGGCAACGGACACCTAAGCTAGGGGACACCTAAGCGATGCATTAAATGCATCTTGTCCTGTAATACGAGGGATAATCTTGTAATACTATAGACCTTTCCACCTCCTGTGTGCCACCGTGGCAACCCCTTTTTCCTATAAAAGGAGGCCCGAGGCGACCAGGAGAAGGATTCGGCTTTTCTGAGCTTGTTACACCCCGTATCTAGCTCAAGAACACTTTATACAACCACAAAAGCAGGACTAGGGTTTGACGCATCCTCGTGGCCCGAACATGGATAAACGAACCGCATACTTTCTGTTAGATCCGCTCTTCTCTCAACCCCGCGCCCCGCCAACCATAGTAGGGATTCTTAGGTGTCGTTTTCCCGACACTAGGCAACCCGACCTGATTTGTCTGAAATGACCCTGGGTCACTAAGGAACTAACACATGTTCCAACGGTCAGATTTCAAACACACACGGCAGCTTGACTTGGGCTACAAGTAAAGCTGACTCATCCGCCTCTGGATAAGATTTTCTCTCATTGTCTTCGCTCGAAGACATACGATTTGGTTGAGCATCACTTTAGTCACTCTGACTTTGTTCACTTGTACCCCGCTTAACAGTACGGTGGTTCCTATGACTCCAACAATGAATAAAATGAAACTACATAACAACTATGTCTTCGTATTCCAAAGTCTTCACGCCACGTCTTCTCATGTCATAGTCTTCGATGTGAATATCTTCACACACCACCATTGTCTTCAATGTCTTCACACATTTTTAGGGGTCATCTTCGATAGGTAAACCGAATCAATGAGCGACTACTACTTGTGTTATCCTGCAATTCTCACAAACACATTAGTCCCTCAACCAGGTTTGTCATCAATACTCTAAAACCAACTAGGGATGGCACTAGATGCACTTACAATCTCCCCCTTTTTGGTGATTGATGAGAAACTGGTTAAAGTTTTCGACGGGGATGAGAAGTATGTGAAATTGTAAAGGATTAAGGTATTGTCTTCATAAGTAGCAAAAGGCTCCCCCTGAAGATGTGCATATATGTATTTTGCTTTTGGAATGCAAATGCACATGGCAAGTTGTACTTGTGGAGATCCTCTTCAACTTATGAAGGCAATTCATCATGCATGAAAAGATATAACAAAGATACTGACATGCATAATGAAAAATGGATGTCTGCAATATGACTCCGTGCGGGATTTATCATCGCATCACAGAATAGCCGAAAAAGTAGCAGACGACCATCAAGTTTATGTGTTACAACTCAAAGAACCAACTATATCAAAAGAGAGAGTTGTAAACACTTGGCAAAAGTATAAAGCAACCACCCATATGGAGCCGTTTGAAGACTATCAACTCATATGCTTCTCCCCCTTTTGTCAGTAAGGACCAAAAAGGTTTGAAGACATAGAGCCTCTACTCATTCCCATTAGGAGTAGGTGAAGGAGCAGGGTCGTCGTTGAGGTTTGGTGGTGCAGAAGAACTTCGTGCAATGTCGATACACGCCGAAATTGGAGGTGGTGAAGTAGCATCATCTTGGTCATCAATGACTCTGGCATTAACAGTTGCAGCTGAGGAGGAATAGTAAGAGTCTTCAAGTGAGGGGGTCCAACGCAAGACAACATTCATGGGAGGAGTGGAATTAAACTTGAATCTTTCGGTGAAGCCATCGTCTTGAAGATGCACTTCAGCACTGAGCAAAGTCAGACTCTCCCATGACCTCTGATATGTTTCATGAGTGACAAAGGCATTCTTCGTGGCAAAGTTGCGAATGTGATTGACATCCACCAAGAGGCTTTGCATATGTCATTTCAGCCAATAGTGATGCTTATCCTATTTTTGATGCAGGGCGACAGAAGCTCTCGGTCATTGAGAACACGAGATTGCTTCCGAGGCCTTTGTGCAATTGTGCTTTCAGTGGCTTCAGTATGGGCACGATGAGGTGCACGTTTATTGCCAGCCAAAGCATAAACACGAGTGACGGCCTGAACTCCTTCAATGGGCTGTGTGAAACTTTGGTGATAAACATTGTGAAGATAAACAGGCTCCTTGGTAGGCTGTGGGTAGATGGCTTCAATAGACATGTCAACATCTGGCAAGAATATCAAATGGTTGCGAGCAGAAGGCTGATAGTTGACAGCAGAATGAAGCTTGATAAGGCGCATAACCCATGGAGCGTAGAATTTCAGACCATAGAGGTCAGAGCCAGATGCAGCTAATTACCTGATGAAGAAGTCTTGAGTGTTGAAGCTGATGCCATTGAAGATATAAAAGACCAATGTCTTCATTGCTCCTTCAATCTTCACTACAGAAAAATGTCCTTTGACAGGCCATAGAGTTCGCCTGATGATATGATAAATAGTGTGGGGCAGATGCTCTAGGTCTTCAACAAAGAATTCTCTTGGGTATTCAGCGTCGCGTGGCAGTGGCTTCATCATGCTCAGCATTTGGCTCATGTTGGGCTCTGGCTTCTGAAAGATGCTCTCCAAAGCATTGCGGTGAAGCTGACAACAGGCTCGAAGAGTTCTCCTAGAGTGGGCAGGCCAGTTAGCTCAATGATATCAAGAGCCTTGGCTTCGTGATGGACATTGCTAGTCATCCTCTCAAGGATCCATTTCTTCGGATCCCTGTTGTAGCCGCGAATGTGGAGGGTTGCATAGAATTGTAGCAGAAGCTCTTCACTCCAATGCTCTTTATCAGTCACAAAGTTCACAAGACCAGCATCATGGAAGCAGTCAAGGGATTCTTCTAAGCAGGGCAGTCCAGCAATAGCTTCACAGTCTAGACGCATATGCGGAAAGATGCGCCCTAGATCATACAGAACATAAGAATAGTAACTGTGCTGCTGATAGCTCCAGAACCGATCAGATGAAATTCTTGGCTTGGAGTAGGGTTTCTTGGCGCTATTGTCACATCCCTAGCTTCTGGTAATGCTCTAGGCTAGCTTCATGTGTGCATCATGTTTAAATTCTGAAATTTGAACTGAGGAATTTTGGAAGCCTCAAAAACTTAAATAAAAGAGGGGCAAAAACCCTAGAAATCTCATCCATTGCTCCAAAATGCTCTTCTTAAATGTTTGATAATTTTTGGTAAGGGTTCTGGTCCCAACCAAAATATTGAACATTTTTTAAGGAATTATTTTTGGGACTTTGGATTTAATTCATTAGCTATTTGAATTTGAATTATATTCATATAATTAGAATATAATTTCAAATACCCCCTGAAATATTTTATAAGTTTTTGGAAAAGTCCATCTAGCAATATAAAATATTCAGAGGAGCTTTGGCATTGTTTGAATTATTATTTTAATTCAAAACAGTGGCAAAAGAATTAAATAAAAGAAAAACAGAACAGAAAATAAAGACAGAGAGAGAGAAGGCCACCTGGGCCACTTACCTGGCGCCACTTACCTGGCCCAGCTGGCCAGCCCATCTGGCCGGCCCAGCCCACCTCCTCCCCCTTGTCCTCTTCCTCCTCTGCCAGGAGGACGAACAGAGGTGAGGCGTGGCGCGCGCCCAAGAGGCCTCGGCCACCTCCTGCTTCCCCCCTGGCCACCTCCTGCCTGGTTGCCTCCCTCCTTGATGCCCGGAGACGCCACGCACTCCCCCTCGCCCCTGCACCTCTCCTCTCTCCCCCTGGACCCCATTCCCTCCTCTGCTTCCCTCTCGCGCACACCACCGAGCGGAGCTCGCCGTCATCGTCGCCGTACCCATGGCCACCGGCCACCCCTAGCCTCGCCGATGCGCTCAAAGGCTCCGCCTCGACCCCCTCCTTCCTCCCCACCGACCCACGGCCCTCCGGAAGCCCTGCAACGCCGCCACCATCGCCGTTCCGTCGCCGGCCACCGAAGCTCACCGCCGTCGATTCGCCGCCTCCGACGCCTCCCCGAGCTCCCCGAGGCCACCATCGCAACCCCTGTGAGCTCCTCTATGTTTCCCCTCTGACCCCCTGCTCGTTCTCGTGACGTAGCTGCCGTCCCCGCAAGCACCGAGCTCCGGCCATCGCCATGGCCGGCGAACCTCGCGCCCCGGAGCTCTTCCGCTCGCTCCAGTAGCTCCCGCGTGCTCTCCAGGTTCCCAGGGTCCCGACGCGCTCCTCTGCTCTCCGGCTAACACGCTGCAGCCACCGCGTCGTGCTGGCCCGAGCTCCGGCCGCCGCCTCGCTCGCCGTAGTTGCTGCTACCGGCCACCCCAGCCGCGGCCACAGCCACCGCTGGATGCGCCGCGTCGCGGACGTTCCAATGAGCGAAACCGCGCGCCAAACCATCGCCCCTAGCTCGAATCCGAGCCGCGCCACCATGCGGAATGGTCGCCGCCGGCAATACTCCGGTGACTGCCGACGTGGCACGCTTAATTAGCACTAATGACGCCCTAATCAACCCCCTAGGCCACTGACTGTGGGCCCCACCCCTGGTCAAACCTCAGTTAGCGCTGGGTTTGACCGGGATTAGCTCCTGTGTCACTGACGTGTGGCCCCCACACGTCAGGTTTGACCTGGGGCGCCCAGTTGACCCTGCTGACGTCACTATGACGTGGGGCTGACGCAATAAGTATTTTCTGGATTTAAAGATAATCAGGAAATTACAGAAAATTGTATAAAATTCTAAAATTCATAGAAATTCAGCCGTAACTCCAAATTAAATAATTTATATATGAAAAATTATCAGAAAAATTCAAGGAATCCATCTGTACCATTTTCATGCATGTTAGAACAACTTATCACTACTGTTTAGGACAAATGAAGTGAATGACATTTAAATAACCACATATGGAGTTTGAATTTGAATTTTGTATTCAAACCAACTTCATTTAATCTGTTGCTAGTTGCATTAGCCCAAAACACATTCATTTTGCCATGTCATGATCATGCATCATATTGTGCATTGCATTGATTGTGTTCCCTTCTGTGTTGCCGGTATTTGTCCCCTCTCGATAGACGTGATACCGAGGATGTGATCGTTGACACTGATGAAGACTCAATGTTATCTTCAGAAGTGCCAGGCAAGCAAAACCCCCTTGTTCATTCCGATACAATCCTACTCTCTCGCTCCTGCTCTCTTTTACTGCATTAGGACAACACCGATTCACCTGTTACATGCTGCGGTAGCTGAACCCCTTTATCCTTTGCATGACCTGTCATTGCCACAGTAAATAGATGAAACCCACTAGCATGAGTAGGAGTTGTTTGAGCCCTGATGTGCCTACTCATTCATGCTTGTTTGTCATGCCTGCTACTGCTTAGAGTTGAGTCAGGTCTAATTCATCGGGGATGAATCAGAGGCGTGTGAACATGTCCTACTGTGTGTGAGCTAAGTGTGTGAACACGATTTGGTAAAGGTAGCGGTGAGAGGCCATGTAGGAGTACATGGTGGGTTGTCTCATTGCAGCCGTCCTTAGGAACTGAGTTCTGTGTCTGTGATCCATGACCAGTTACTACCACACATTGGGTTCCGGTAACTCGACCCCTCTCGACTTATTAATCAACATGATCTCTGTCCAGGAGTTGCAGCTAGTTTCTGGTGTTTGTAGGTAGTGTTAGTAGTCTACCAAGTGGCACCCGGTACAGGTGGGCTTGGGACAGACTAGGCACAGTGGCACGGTGTACCAAGTGGCACCCGGATGGAGGGCTTGGGAACCCTGCACACATCGTTTGGGGCCGTAAGCGACACCCCGGCCGGATCTCCTTGCGGATGGAACCCGAATAGGCGATAAACCTGGACTAGAGACTTGTTCGGTTAGTCAGGTCGTGGCCGACTCCCTCGCCCGGCTTCCGCTTGAAGGTTGCCGAGGTACATGACGTGTACAGGGCGATAAGTGGCGAAAGCGTGTGTGAAGAAGTACACCCCTGCAGGGTTATCATCATCTATTCGAATAGCCGAATTCCTCGGATATGGAAACTTGGACCCCTTGCATAGTTCATAGACAAGTGAAAGTGGATACTCTAAAATACGCAAGATAAGCGTGAGTGCTATGGATGGCGTTCTCGTAGGGAGACGGGAGCGGATCCATAGTGGTGTATTGATATGGTGAATATGTGGACTCGTGTGCGCCACCTCAAAAGAGTTGCTTGCAGTCGTAGTTCAGGATAGCCACCGAGTCAAAGCTGGCTTGCTGCAGTCAAACTCCACCATCCCCTTTGTTGATAATGATGCATATGTAGTTAGTTCTGATGTAAGTCTTGCTGGGTACATTTGTACTCACATTTGCCTATTTTATGTTTTTGCAGAGAGACTTCAGTCTCACTAGTAGTTCCGCTTGGACTTCGACGTTTAGCTTGATACCTCAGCTACGATCTTGTGCCCTCGGCAGGATCTGGTAGATAGTCAGGCTTCTCAGCCTTTTTCATTTATAGATGTCTGTACCCAGACATGATAGCTTCCGCTTGTGCTTTGACTTGTATGCTCTGATTGTTGGGTCATGAGATCCATGTTTGTAATATCTCGCTCCTCGGAGCCTATTGAGTAAAATACTTGAGTTGTAGAGTCATGTTGTGATTCCATGTTGTATTTACACATATCAAGCATATTGTGTGTATGTTATTGAAATGCTTGGTATGTGTGGGATCTGACTATCTAGTTGTTTATCTTTAGTAGCCTCTCTTACCGGGAAATGTCTCCTAGTGTTTCCACCGAGCCATGGTAGCTTGCTACTGCTCCGGAACACTTAGGCTGGCCGGCATGTGTCCTTCTTCGTTCCTGTGTCTGTCCCTTCGGGGAAATGTCACACGATGAATACCGGAGTCCTGTTAGCCCGCTGCAGCCCGGTTCACCGGAGTCCTGCTAGTCCAGTGCTACAGCCTGGATTCACTCGCTGATGACCGACACGTTCGATGCTGGGTCATGGATGCCTGTCCCTGTAAGTTTGTGCCACTTGGGTTTACGACTAGCCATGTCAGCCCGGGCTCCTTATCATATGGATGCTAGCGACACTGTCATATACGTGTGCCAAAAGGCGCAAACGGTCCCGGGCAAAGGTAAGGCGACACCCGTGGGAATACCGTGCGTGAGGCCGCAAAGTGATATGAGGTGTTACATGCTAGATCAATATGGCATTGAGTCGGGGGCCTGACAGCGTTGGTATCAGAGCTTGACTGCCTGTAGGACTACCAAGCCAAACTGGTCGAAGTTGAGTCTAGAAATGCTTTAGTTATATGTAAGGGAATTGATTGTGGGATGGGAACGTAAGGCTCTTTTACTCCTTATACTTTATGCCTTCTGATCTGAGTCATCTTATCTTTTCTACGGGGTTAAGGAATTAGGCTATCTCTTCTTTCTATCAGGATCACGTGTTACTAATCCGTAGACTTGTAAGATTGTTGGATTTAAGCCTCAGTCCAGTTCCTATTATTTCGGTATGTCTCTGATGATCTCGAAACCCTGATATTGTGCTTCTGAGTGGTTATGCCACCATTTTTGTGAATGTCTCAAATCTTTTCTGAGCATTTACAGCCGTTATGCTGTCCGAGTCATCCCAGGTTTCTAAAGAGTCTGATGCATTTGCAAATCCTTTACCTCTGGTTTCGATGTTCCTTTATGCCAGCTCAATCACACTAATTGTTGAGTTGAGGTATTCTATTGCCTTGACAATTATGTTGGAGTTATTATTATGACCCTAGGTGTCTCAGGGGATTATCTAGTGGTCTAGCTATGATTTGTGTCCCAGTGTGATGATTCTGGCCGTCATTATCGAAAGCATCCCGTGATGCTACTTAGTAGTAGGTATTCTATTCCTGGGTTCTGAACCCGAGATCCACTCTACTTACTTCATGTTGATAGTAATTGCTAGCTCCCTTAGGTTATTAGTAACCTTTGCGATAGTCCTTGAAGTCTGTGGTATCTTCTTCTTCCAAATACCATGAACTACTTATGGCAGAAGTTCCTCGTTGAACTGAACGATCACAACCAGAGTGCTCTTGATGAGTTCTCCATTATATATTGTGGCTCTGCCAGTTCTACCTTTCTGCATGGATTGTCCGGAAGAAATATGTTGAACTCGTTCGACATGCTAATCTATTTATTCACAACGCAGAAAATTATATGTTCCTTTGAGTTGTTCGCCTTAGTTGCATTCTGACCCTCGTCTATCAATTGATAGTCAAGAGTATGCGTGCGTTCGTTTATCGATGCCTATTACTCTTGTGGTCCGTCAAGCCATTCTATCGCGGAATGACTTGGAGAAACAAACTCCAGTACCTCATCCATATCTAGGATTGGGTCAAAGCAGTTGTATTCCGCAGATCAAATGCCAATCCAGCTTTTGGTTCTGTTCTACCTTGGAGTATTACCCCCTTTATGTCAGAATTGTCATGAGAACTGCACCAACTCTCATGAATTTTGACGTAGTGATACTTCTCACCATCATTAGTCATTCCTCGGCCCTCGTGTTGATGCAACCGGAATACCGACAAATGAATTGTGATGTGTGAAATCAATACTCCCAGCAACCTCGTTGCTTGGTAGTTAAAGGATAATAATTTCATTCGTAGCGTGTTGGTTTTTGAATCATCCTTCTAAGACTGATCGTGCTACCTAGTCCTTATTTTGGTGCACCCTTCGATTGATGAGTTAGGATCTTGTCAAGTCCTCGCTCATTTGATCATATCATCTTGCCCTGAAAAGCAAGATTGTTCTCGAGCTTAGTAACATATCGATGGTTTGTGATTTTTCGAATATCTTCTCGGTAGTATCACCAGATTGTCACCTGACCGCTATGTTGAGCTCGTGATCAAGTTGGTTCCTTGTAAACCACCCTTTCTCCAAGAATCGGTGTTAGATATCCCTGAGCTAGTTGGTTAAGCTAGACAACAACTTGGAGAGTTGGAAGATAAAAGCTTGCCTGACTTAGTTCGTTCCAAAGGGATATTCTTGTGTAGTGTGTGTTGAAGAAATATGATATCTTCATCGATTGGTCCCAGTGATCAGTTGCTGGACCTATTGCCTTATCAATCCCTTGATTTGAGTGTGGGCTATCGTCAAATCAAATCAGTACCAATGATGCTCAGAATGTTGTCTTACTCGTGGTTGATCCCTCGAGCATACACCATTACATCTTTGGTATGACCAATACTATCACCGTGTTCACATGGTGGTGGAAGTCCAGTGATATGGAAATTCCGATGAGTTGTTGTTGAGCCCATTGACAACATTCTTATCTCCCCCCATGATTCATGTTGAACATCAACCTAGTGTTGGAAACTTTTATAGGCATTTTCTTCATGCCCCGTTCATGAAGTATATGTTTGGATGAAAGAAGTGACTTCCTTTGATTGACGTGCATTTGATGTAAGTTGCCGCCGTGAATTCGAGAAAGCATGTTTTTAGCTCCTTTGGAATCATCCCAAGTCGGTCATGCACGTGCGAAGAATTCTATGGGCTGTTAGACTGATCATCTTCATTCCATATGTATATCCTAGCACACCAAGCCACTGGTTGACTCGTTCAAGGAAAAGAAGTCTATGCTTGGGATCTAATCCATGGACTTGCGTAAAGACTTCGATATCCTCGATGATGGCTCCCAACCAGAACTCGGTAGTGTTTTATTGTAAGACTACCATGTGGGCATGCTTGTCTGGAACAACGTGTTCACATGTTTGTAGCAGAACCAGCTCATGTTTTGGAGCTTGCTATCGTAGTTCATTTCCCGAGAATCTCGCAACATCATTTCGTCGATTTGTGTTGCAAACTTTCATTTTTCTTCCTAGACTCGATGAGTCTGGAATATCCTGACACCAACCAGATCTGAGTCTCAAGCAGATATGATGGTTGGAATATTTCCCAAGAACTATAATATTGGTCCCTCGATAACCGGTAAAGTGGATGTCGTGGCCAACACACCCAGCCGGAAGACCTATTATTGTAGTATCTTGTTTGAGGAAGTTGGCCACCTCCCCATAAGGATTTCGTAGGAATTACCTCCGTAACTGTTCCTTATGGATTCTATTGCTCCCGAAGTCCGACCTTTACTTGATGTTCTAGTTATCAAACCATATCTATGAATGGGTTACACTAGCACGTCAAGGAGAACATTAGAAGCGGAGTGCTAAATGTCTCTCGGTTGATCATCCAGATTTTGTTTCCTTGGCCTCGCTAGGGTGAAACCTGAGTTGATGTTATCTTCCTATGCATCTGCATCGTCCATCGTTGTTCATCATGGTGGTATGTTGTGTTGCCAGGATCCTTGACACGGATGTTGGTAAAACCTTGATGAATATGGAAATGCTCAAGTTCTTGAGAGCACGCACAAGCGCTAGGTGTTACCATCGGCACTAACTGGGTTTGCTCTCAGTTTTCCTCGACAATGCTATGATCTTTTCAAACAGTGAATTCACTCTCTATTGTTGGGTTCTTCCCCAGTTACCAGAATCATTCCCAGCATTTGCATTTTGTTCCCAACTTTCACCGCCAATGTGCCATTCTACCATGGGTCTCTTCCATTTCCGGTGATAAGCAAATTCATCCATTACGTTGTCTTCAACAAGGTAATCCACATCATCCAAGTTCGAGTATGCCATTCTACCGACCCCCTCCAAACGATCGTTGTGAATTGCCTTAGGCTGGTATGAAGAGTTTCAATGATCTCTGAATCAAAGGTAATTCTTTTTGCCACTTAAGGGGATATTTCTACGAGTCACCTTCCCTAAGGTGCCTCGTTGTGGCTCCATGGCAACTCAACTTCTCGCTACGTGACAATCGTTTACCACATTCTTGAGTCTGGAATTGTTGTCTACCTAGTGAACCTTCGTCATCCGTTTGTTTCCATCCCTCTTGATGTGTATCTCGTGTCTCAACCCGAGAGATGGTCCTATGTCTCATTTCGTGAGTTGTTCGATCTTCGAGAAGGTCGACCCTTCTAGAGTCTCCTTCTTCCCTCCATGTCATGTTGACAGGATTTCTCAAGGCAAGACTTCAAGACAAAGATGGTGTTCAAATCAACGTTCATTTAAGTGCAACCTGGATCATGAAGATTGTACTAGTTTGCGTTTCCCTTTCATCCTTACCCTACGCTTGAATCTCGAGACGAGATTCTTGTTTAGTGGGGGTGAGTTGTCACATCCCTAGCTTCTGGTAATGCTCTAGGCTAGCTTCATGTGTGCATCATGTTTAAATTCTGAAATTTGAACTGAGGAATTTTGGAAGCCTCAAAAACTTAAATAAAAGAGGGGCAAAAACCCTAGAAATCTCATCCATTGCTCCAAAATGCTCTTCTTAAATGTTTGATAATTTTTGGTAAGGGTTCTGGTCCCAACCAAAATATTGAACATTTTTTAAGGAATTATTTTTGGGACTTTGGATTTAATTCATTAGCTATTTGAATTTGAATTATATTCATATAATTAGAATATAATTTCAAATACCCCCTGAAATATTTTATAAGTTTTTGGAAAAGTCCATCTAGCAATATAAAATATTCAGAGGAGCTTTGGCATTGTTTGAATTATTATTTTAATTCAAAACAGTGGCAAAAGAATTAAATAAAAGAAAAACAGAACAGAAAATAAAGACAGAGAGAGAGAAGGCCACCTGGGCCACTTACCTGGCGCCACTTACCTGGCCCAGCTGGCCAGCCCATCTGGCCGGCCCAGCCCACCTCCTCCCCCTTGTCCTCTTCCTCCTCTGCCAGGAGGACGAACAGAGGCGAGGCGTGGCGCGCGCCCGAGAGGCCTCGGCCACCTCCTGCTTCCCCCCTGGCCACCTCCTGCCTGGTTGCCTCCCTCCTCGACGCCCGGAGACGCCACGCACTCCCCCTCGCCCCTGCACCTCTCCTCTCTCCCCCTGGACCCCATTCCCTCCTCTGCTTCCCTCTCGCGCACACCACCGAGCGGAGCTCGCCGTCATCGTCGCCGTACCCATGGCCACCGGCCACCCCTAGCCTCGCTGATGCGCTCAAAGGCTCCGCCTCGACCCCCTCCTTCCTCCCCACCGACCCACGGCCCTCCGGAAGCCCTGCAACGCCGCCACCATCGCCGTTCCGTCGCCGGCCACCGAAGCTCACCGCCGTCGATTCGCCGCCTCCGACGCCTCCCCGAGCTCCCCGAGGCCACCATCGCAACCCCTGTGAGCTCCTCTATGTTTCCCCTCTGACCCCCTGCTCGTTCTCGTGACGTAGCTGCCGTCCCCGCAAGCACCGAGCTCCGGCCATCGCCATGGCCGGCGAACCTCACGCCCTGGAGCTCTTCCGCTCGCTCCAGTAGCTCCCGCGTGCTCTCCAGGTTCCCAGGGTCCCGACGCGCTCCTCTGCTCTCCGGCTAACGCGCTGCAGCCACCGCGTCGTGCTGGCCCGAGCTCCGGCCGCCGCCTCGCTCGCCGTAGTTGCTGCTACCGGCCACCCCAGCCGCGGCCACAGCCACCGCTGGATGCGCCGCGTCGCGGACGTTCCAATGAGCGAAACCGCGTGCCAAACCATCGCCCCTAGCTCGAATCCGAGCCGCGCCACCGTGCGGAATGGTCGCCGCCGGCGATACTCCGGCGACTGCCGACGTGGCACGCTTAATTAGCGCTAATGACGCCCTAATCAACCCCCTAGGCCACTGACTGTGGGCCCCACCCCTGGTCAAACCTCAGTTAGCGCTGGGTTTGACCGGGATTAGCTCCTGTGTCACTGACGTGTGGCCCCCACACGTCAGGTTTGACCTGGGGCGCCAGTTGACCCTGCTGACGTCACTATGACGTGGGGCTGACGCAATAAGTATTTTCTGGATTTAAAAATAATCAGGAAATTCCAGAAAATTGTATAAACTTCTAAAATTCATAGAAATTCAACCGTAACTCCAAATTAAATAATTTATATATGAAAAATTATCAGAAAAATTCAAGGAATCCATCTGTACCATTTTCATGCATGTTAGAACAACTTATCACTACTGTTTAGGACAAATGAAGTGAATGACATTTAAATAACCACATATGGAGTTTGAATTTGAATTTTGTATTCAAACCAACTTCATTTAATCTGTTGCTAGTTGCATTAGCCCAAAACACATTCATTTTGCCATGTCATGATCATGCATCATATTGTGCATTGCATTGATTGTGTTCCCTTCTGTGTTGCCGGTATTTGTCCCCTCTCGATAGACGTGATACCGAGGATGTGATCGTTGACACTGATGAAGACTCAATGTTATCTTCAGAAGTGCTAGGCAAGCAAAAAACCCTTGTTCATTCCGATACAATCCTACTCTCTCGCTCCTGCTCTCTTTTACTGCATTAGGACAACACCGATTCACCTGTTACATGCTGCGGTAGCTGAACCCCTTTATCCTTTGCATGACCTGTCATTGCCACAGTAAATAGATGAAACCCAGTAGCATGAGTAGGAGTTGTTTGAGCCCTGATGTGCCTACTCATTCATGCTTGTTTGTCATGCCTGCTACTGCTTAGAGTTGAGTCAGGTCTGATTCATCGGGGATGAATCAGAGGCGTGTGAACATGTCCTACTGTGTGTGAGCTAAGTGTGTGAACACGATTTGGTAAAGGTAGCGGTGAGAGGCCATGTAGGAGTACATGGTGGGTTGTCTCATTGCATCCGTCCTTAGGAACTGAGTTCTGTGTCTGTGATCCATGACCAGTTACTACCACACATTGGGTTCCGGTAACTCGACCCCTCTCGACTTATTAATCAACATGATCTCTGTCCAGGAGTTGCAACTAGTTTCTGGTGTTTGTAGGTAGTGTTAGTAGTCTACCAAGTGGCACCCGGTACAGGTGGGCTTGGGACAGACTAGGCACAGTGGCACGGTGTACCAAGTGGCACCCGGATGGTGGGCTTGGGAACCCTGCACACATCGTTTGGGGCCGTAAGCGACACCCCGGCCGGATCTCCTTGCGGATGGAACCCGAATAGGAGATAAACCTGGACTAGAGACTTGTTCGGTTAGTCAGGTCGTGGCCGACTCCCTCGCCCGGCTTCCGCTTGAAGGTTGCCGAGGTACATGACGTGTACAGGGTGATAAGTGGCGAAAGCGTGTGTGAAGAAGTACACCCCTGCAGGGTTATCATCATCTATTCGAATAGCCGAATTCCTCGGATATGGAAACTTGGACCCCTTGCATAGTTCATAGACAAGTGAAAGTGGATACTCTAAAATACGCAAGATAAGCGTGAGTGCTATGGATGGCGTTCTCGTAGGGAGACGGGAGCGGATCCATAGTGGTGTATTGATATGGTGAATATGTGGACTCGTGTGCGCCACCTCAAAAGAGTTGCTTGCAGTCGTAGTTCAGGATAGCCACCGAGTCAAAGCTGGCTTGCTGCAGTCAAACTCCACCATCCCCTTTGTTGATAATGATGCATATGTAGTTAGTTCTGATGTAAGTCTTGCTGGGTACATTTGTACTCACGTTTGCCTATTTTATGTTTTTGCAGAGAGACTTCAGTCTCACTAGTAGTTCCGCTTGGACTTCGACGTTTAGCTTGATACCTCAGCTACGATCTTGTGCCCTCGGCAGGATCTGGTAGATAGTCAGGCTTCTCAGCCTTTTTCATTTATAGATGTCTGTACCCAGACATGATAGCTTCCGCTTGTGCTTTGACTTGTATGCTCTGATTGTTGGGTCATGAGATCCATGTTTGTAATATCTCGCTCCTCGGAGCCTATTGAGTAAAATACTTGAGTTGTAGAGTCATGTTGTGATGCCATGTTGTATTTACACATATCAAGCATATTGTGTGTATGTTATTGAAATGCTTGGTATGTGTGGGATTTGACTATCTAGTTGTTTATCTTTAGTAGCCTCTCTTACCGGGAAATGTCTCCTAGTGTTTCCACCGAGCCATGGTAGCTTGCTACTGCTCCGGAACACTTAGGCTGGCCGGCATGTGTCCTTCTTCGTTCCTGTGTCTGTCCCTTCGGGGAAATGTCACGCGATGAATACCGGAGTCCTGTTAGCCCGCTGCAGCCCGGTTCACCGGAGTCCTGCTAGTCCAGTGCTACAGCCTGGATTCACTCGCTGATGACCGACACGTTCGATGCTGGGTCATGGATGCCTGTCCCTGTAAGTTTGTGCCACTTGGGTTTACGACTAGCCATGTCAGCCCGGGCTCCTTATCATATGGATGCTAGCGACACTGTCATATACGTGTGCCAAAAGGCGCAAACGGTCCCGGGCAAAGGTAAGGCGACACCCGTGGGAATACCGTGCGTGAGGCCGCAAAGTGATATGAGGTGTTACATGCTAGATCAATATGGCATTGAGTCGGGGGCCTGACAGCTATCAAAGAAGGTATTGTGTGCAATGAAGCCATTTGCATTGAAAGATCCTGGTGAAGTTGCAGTACCTGGAAACCTTGGCAACCATGGCTTAGGCTTCTGGACCTGAGGACCAGCAGCAGGTGGAGCAACCAGAATGGGCCATCTGACAGTAACCAACTAACCTCGATCGAATGCTTGCTCAATGGTGTATGGCCTTGGAGGCGGTACATGAGCAGTGGCATTGGCATTAACGTCAGGCTGCAGATTTGCTTCAGGTGCAGCATTGGCTTCAGGTGCAACTACTTCTGGCACATTAACTTCTGCTGCCACATCTGCTTCAGCCATAAAAATGTCATCGGCTTCAGTAGTGTTGTTTGTGGCCGCCTCAGTATTGTTAACCTCCACTTGAGTAGCTGGAGGGTAGGACACATTCGCCTCGAGAACAACTTCAGGGTTGGATGGGGGTGTAGCAACACGTTCTTCTTGTTCATCGGCTGATGCAGCCGGAATGTCTTCAGCAACTTTGGCTTCAGACTCGGAGATGTTCACAGTTGGAGAGGCTTCAGGAAATACTTGGTGAGATACTGATTGGTGCTCTTCTCCTTCTGGAACACTCGAAAGAGTGACTTGCGTCCTTGCTCCTTTGCGAAGCTTGCGAAACACTGGCGACGCTTGTGGAGATGGAGTTGTCTGGGCCACAAAGTCTTCATCTTCAAGTACCGGAGTGGTGACTTAAGTTGGGGGAGTAGTTGGTGTTTCTTCATCACAGGAGGAGTCTTGAGGGTGATCAGCCCATGAATCATCCTGAGCAATTGGTGTCAGAGGATGACCAATGCTGATGAGTTGGTTGTTCGTGAGAATAGGCGATAATACCACGTTGTGCTTGATCTGAGGAAGGACTTCATCATCTTCTACATTGTCTTGGTGACCAATGTCTTCAGCTGCGGTGGGGTTAACACCTAGAATCTCTTCAGTTTCAGGAGCCTCTGTGGTAGCAGGCTCATGAACTATCAACTGACGCTCTTGGTGAGCAGACGTAGGATGAGCAACTGAGACTGGCTCAACGACAAGGGGCTCTGTGGGAGCAGCCCGATCTGTATTCTTGGTTTTTCTCTTCTAGGTTGGTGGACCTTCATCAGTGGTGTTCTTGGTCTTGCGCTTTCTAGCTTTAGCTGCCCTTGTTTTCTTGAGCTCTGAAGCCACTGTGCGGACCTTAGGCTTCACGCCTGTCATACTAGCATGGAAGACAATGCGAGATTCTTCCCGCCTGGATGCTTCAACTGGGGCCACAGTAGGCTTGTTCTTCTTGGCAGCCATCTCAGGGTCAATGCCAGGATGCCCAAGTGCCTTGCGCTTCTCAGCTTCATTGTAGGCTTGAACACATTTGGCAGCCAGGAGTTTCATGCGCTCTCGAGAACCTTTAGCTTCGTCACATTTCTTGTGGAACGCCTCCTTGAGCTCATGCATCATTTGCTTTAACTTCTGAACATCAGTCACACTGAGCTTGGCCATATGCTTCTTGAACTGATCCTTCTCATAGTCAATTTGGTGGTTCAGTTCAACAATTTTCTGAGCTAGAGCCAGCTCAGGAGCAATGGTTCCATGGAATGAAATGCTGAGGCCAACAGGAAGCTGAAGATCAACAAAGCTGAGGTTTGGGCTATCAAACTATTCATCAATGAACTTTTTTAGGATGTCCACATCGAAAAGGGGAAGATCATTGAAGATTTCCGCCTCTTGCTTGCTCCTTATCAGCAGCTCAAGAGCATCATCACCAAGATCGTCGTCCCTAGATAGATCAATGGCTTCGTTCTCATTCCTCAGAACGGCAGCTAGGGTCAGTGCTTGACCAGTAGTTTGCATGGGCTTATTCTTCTTCTCTGTCTTGGAGATGCGAGAGAGATCTTCAGAATGCACACTAGGTGCAGGAGGAGCAGTGGCCAGAGGCTTTGCACGCGAAGCTCTTGGTGCAGAGGAGGGCTTTGAAGCCTTGGGTTTCTTCTACTTCAGTGGTTTTGGCAGAGCTGGCGCTTCATCAGAGTCAGCGTCATCAGTGGAGTGCTCCACTTCTTCCCCTTGAACCATAATGTGAGTGATGAGACCTTCAAGGTTGTAGAAGGGCCTGACGATATTGGGTTCAACATCGCGTGTGCCATCGGCATGAGGAGCAGAGGGACCGGGGTTGAAGTATAATCCTAGCGACTTCTTGTTCTTCGCAGCAGAGTCCTTGGCAAACTTGTAGTTGCGCTTGAACAGATTGTCGTCACGACACCATAGCAGAGAAGATGGGTCAGCATTCTCTGGCTGTGGTCCGCGAACCATGCAAGGATAGAAGCCTTGACCAATGGCTTCAGTTCTGGACCTGGGTGGAAGATTTTTGTACAAGATGTCTCCCCAGGGTTGCTTGATGGCATTCTTCTCAGCATACTCCTGGGTCACGAACCTATATTTGAACCATTGCTCTGCCCAATTTCTTCAAATCCATTGGATTCGTGTTTTGCGCTAATTGTAATCCTCTTCTGGATTTGTCTTGTACAGCTCATAGAGGTCAGGTGGCAAATCTCTTGATGTCCCCCCACGATGCTGTCTGCCTCCCTCCCTAGCTGATTTTTCTATGGCCATGAAGTTTAAATTGAAAGGCTTCAACGCTGTCAAAGTCTTCCATCTGCTGATCAGACAGGAACTAACTTCGGGAGTATTGATGTGATGCTGTAAGAATTCTGCAAATGAATGCAGACTATGAGAACCAAGGGATTCTCCCACAGACATGTACCTATGACAGCATTAGAGATGAGAGGGAAGGGGAAGAGGTCATATGCATTCTCAGAAGATTTTGATGATAAATCAATTTAGAAGACATTGACCTCATAGCGCGAAGACATTCACTTATATGTTGAGAGTTGGTTCCAAATTTGTACGAATCCAAGAATAGGTACAAGTGAGGAATCTAACTATGTGTGAAGCATAAGTGAATATACTAGGCACATTATGAGATGCAGAACAGGGTAGATCCAACTTGTTGAGGCAGAAACTACTTTAGGTAAGGAAAGATGAATCCATCGAATCAAAAAGACAGTAAAAAGAGAGTTTTAATTTACCACATGATGAACTGCTAGACGAAGTAGAAGATGAGGCCGAGCAGTTCGATCTTCCGGGCCCTAACTTGGTGACAGAGAACACCTACGGAGGCGACGGGAAGACGATGTCCGCGGCCGGCATGAAGACGGTGTCGATGAGGTCTTGGCAGCTAAGCGCTTCATCATCGGCGTCATCGAGAGCTAGCGGTGGCGCTAGGGTTTTTCTAAGGTGGAGAGGTGGAAGAAATATTTTGACCGTGATGTGATGTGTATTTATAAGGAGAGGGACGGCACAACGCAATTATGCAGGTGCCCCTGGCGGTTCACATCTGAGGGACACGTGGCGAACATGCAACACATTGGAAGTTGTTCCATGTTCCAACGGACGCCTGAACTGTTGGGTGGTCATTCTGGCTTCTCCGGGTTTCAGGCAATAAGGACTGAGTATTTAAAATAGATTTAATTATTGTCTCTGTATCTTCTGCTAACAAGGACGCAGAGAAGACATTCGACAGTTTCAACAGAATGTATATGATTTGGATAGATAGAGTTTGAGGTAGAAGCATAGAGAGGTTAGGGTCCGATCACATTCACTTAGTCCAAAAGATTCAAATGAGAAGACATAGCTATAAGTGAATGTTGTAGAGGACAGAACACAAGTATAAGTATATATATCTTAGTAAACTAAATCAACAAGGTGAAAATCATCAAGAAGACAAATCTACGTTGAAGATAAAACAAATGCGAAGACTTAGCAAATGTAACGCCAAGAGAAACACTTAAAACAAGAATTTCGTGGTGGCGTTACCCACCGTATAGGAAGTATTAGACCCAGACACGGCGCACAATTACCGTGGCGCTCCGAAGTCAAATTCTGTATTAATGTATTCACACTCAAAGTGTAAGTCTTCATTGATTGAAGATATACATTACTTCATGTGTTGCACATCTAAGTCATCTACATGCATAAGTGTTAGGATGTGTGCCTGATCACAGGACATTCGAGGATTCCAGGATATTTAGCTCACACCGCAACTTGCAAAACCTTTTCTCATCCAAGGGCTTTGTGAAGATATCTGCCAATTGCTCTTCAGTGTTGACGTGAATGATATCAATATCTTCCTTCATAACATGATCTTTGAGAAAGTGATGAAGAATTTCAATGTGGTTTGTCTTCGAGTGCTGAACTGGGTTGTTGGCAATCTTGATGGCGCATTCATTGTCGCAGTAGAGTGGTACTTGCTTCAGATGGATGACATATTCCTTGAGTGTTTGCTTCATCTATAGAAGCTGAATGCAGCAAGATCCAGCAGCAATGTATTCAGATTCAGCAGTGGAGAGTGATACACAGTTCTGCTTCTTTGAAGACCAACAGACAAGTGATCGTCCCAGAAAGTGACATGTGCCTGATGTAGACTTGTGATCCACCATGTCACCAGCATAATCAGCATATGAGAATCCAACTAGATCAGAGTCTGAGCCCTTTGGATACCATAATCCTAGTGTTGGGGTTTAAGCCAAATATCGAAGAATTCGCTTCACAGCTAAGTGATGTGATTCCTTTGGTGCCGCTTGGAATCGGGCACACATGCAAACATAAATTAAAGAACCAATCATGGAGTAGTAATCCTTTTGATCGAACTCTTTACCATTGGTGTCAGGACCCAGATGACTTTTAGTTGGCATTGGCGTCGTGTAAACTTTGCAGTCTTGCATTCCAAACTTCTTCAGGAAGTGTTTGAGGTATTTCTCTTGAGATATGAAGATGTCATTGCTTTGCTGACGAATTGGAAGACCAAGGAAGAACTTCAGCTCACCCATCATGGACATTTGATATTGCTCTTACATCATGTCTCCAAACTCATCACTGTATTTCTGGTTAGTGCAGCTCAAGATAATGTCATCCACATATATTTGGCACACAAACAGTTCACCATCATATGTCTTCGTGAAGAGTGTGGGACCCAGGGAACCAGGTTTGAAGCCTTTGCTCTTCAGGAAGTCTTTGAGTGTGTCATACCAAGCGCGAGGGGCTTGTTTTAGGCCATAAAATGCTTTGTTGAGCTTGTATACTATATCAGGATGTTTTGGATCTTCAAAGCCAGGTGGTTGTGCAACATACACTTCTTCTTCAATCTTGCCATTGAGAAAATCACCCTTAACATCCATTTGATACAGAAGGATGTTGTGATAATTTGCATAGGCCAACAGTATGCGAATGGCTTCAAGCCTAGCCACTAGAGCAAATGTTTCATCGAAGTCAATCCCTTCAACTTGAGTGTATCCTTGGGTAACGAGACGAGCCTTGTTTCTGACAACTTGACCATGCTCATCTTGTTTGTTGCAATATATCCATTTGGTGCCTATTATGTTGTGCTTGCGAGGGTCAGGATGCTTCACTAGTTCCCACACATTGTTCAGCTTGAACTGTTGAAGCTCTTCTTGCATAGCTTTAATCCATTCAGGTTCCATGAAGGCTTTAGCAACTTACTTGGGTTCTGATATTGAGACAAATGCAAAGTGCCCACAAAAATTTGCTAGCTGTGTTGCTCTTGAACGAGTGAGTGGATCAGGTGCATTGATGCTATCAATTATCTTCTCAATCTGTACTTCATTTGTAGCACGAGGATGAACTGGACGAAGATTTTGCACTTGCTGGTCATTGTCGTCATTAGGAGGATTGTCTTCAGGCTGAGCATTGTCTTCATGCTGATTAGGTGCAGAAATGATAAGTTCCTCTTCAGCTTGAGCTTCAGATGGTATGATTTCTCCAGTTCCCATAAGCTTGATGTATTCACTAGGTAGAACTTCGTCTATCACATTTGGCAGGCGCTCTCTTTGCGAGCCGTTAGTCTCATCGAACCGCACATCCAAAGTTTCAACCACTTTATAGTGAAAGAGGTTGAAGACACTATAGGAGTGCAAATCCTTTCCGTAACCAAGCATAAAACCTTCTTGTGCTTTCGGTGCAAATTTTGAAGTGTGATGTGGATCCTTGATCCAACACCTAGCACCAAATACTCTGGAGTAACTTACATTTGGCTTTTTACCAGTTAGGAGCTCATAGGATGTCTTCTTCAGAAGGTTGTGAAGATAAACTCGGTTGATGACATGGCGTGCAGTATCAATAGCTTCAGGCCAGAACTTTCTTGGAGTCTTGTATTCATCAAGCATCGTCCGAGCCATCTCAATGAGTGTTTTGTTCTTGCGCTCCATGATGCCATTTTGCTGAGGTGTGTATGGAGCTGAGAACTCATGAGTGATGCCCATTGTATCCAGGTAAAGGTCGAGGCCTGTGTTCTTGAACTCTATGCCGTTGTCACTTCTGATATGATTGATCTTGACGCCATAGTTGTTCATGGCACAGTTGGTGAAGCGTCTGAATACATCCTGCACTTCAGTCTTGTAGAGGATTATGTGAACCCAAGTATATCTTGAATAATCATCAACAATGACGAAACCATAGAGACAAGCAGTAGTACTGAGAGTAGAGTAGTGAGTATGGCCAAATAGGTCCATGTGTAGCAGCTCGAAGGGTTGAGATGTCGTCATGACTGTCTTTGAGGGATGCTTGGCCCTTGTCATCTTTCCAGCTTCACAGGCACCGCACAAGTGATCCTTCTTGAACTTGACGCCCTCAATGCCTATGACGTGCTTCTTCTTTGAGAGAGTGTGCAAGTTCCTCATGCCTGCATGCCCTAGCCTCCGATGCCAGAGCCAGCACTCTGAAGCTTTTGCTAGAAGACATACGACAAGATGTGGTCTTGTTGAGATATCTACCATGTACAAGTCATCCTTTCGATACCCTTCAAAGACTAGAGACTTGTCAGATTCCATTAGTACAAGGCAACAATATTTTCCAAATATCACAATCATGTTCAAGTCACAGAGCATTGAGACAGACATTAAGTTGAAACCAAGCGATTCAAGAAGCATCACTTTATCCATGTGCTGATCCTTTGAGATTGCAACTCTACCTAGACCGAATACCTTGCTTTTACCAGTGTCAGCAATTTTGATGTGACCCTTTTCAGATGGACATAAGGTTGAGTCCATGAGAAGACTTCGATCACCAGTCATATGATTAGTGCACCCGTTGTCCATAATCCATTCTGAAGCATGAGGTGTCATACCCTGCAGTACAGTTAGGGGGATAGGCTTCACCATGAGTATTGTGAAGCATAAACATTTGACGGACAAGAGGATTATCAAAGCTCAGATCAAGGTTAGGACTGATAGGATGATTGGCAAGCGATTCAGGAACAAAATACATAGTGAGACCATTTGGGCATTTTATCTTGCGCCCTACGAGATGTTTTAGGTCCCCAGCATTAGCATCAGACGCCTTTGATTTCCTGCTGGAGACCTTTCCTTGCAAAAGAAAGTTAATTCTTCTTAACCACCCACATCTTCATGGGTGGCTTAGAAGCAATGAGTCTATGTGCAGCATCTGAGAACTTCGGCTTTGGAGCCCTAGCAAATAGCCTTGCAGGAGATGAATGATACTTATATGAATAAGCAGAAAAGTTCTTAGTTTTATGAACATAGCGGTTTGAAGAAACACGCTCATATTCATAAGTTTGAGTATGATTTCCCTACAAAACATTGGCGTTAGGGTGACTCGGGTGAGTCTTGTGTCTGTATGAAGCCTTTGGATCATATGAAGCCTTTGGTCTGGGATTTGTCATCTTCCCAGGCGGTGTGATGATGACATTCACAGGAAGATTCTCAAGACAACTTTTGGGAACCCAGATCTTCTTCATAGGTGGCCCATTCTTGCAGTTAGTACCAATATACCTGGCAAACACTTCACCATTCTGATTTTTAAACAGTTTATAGTTTGCATCAGAGGATTCATCAATGACATCTGGGTTAGCACAAGTGAAGCCAGATAAAGTGGATGGATCCACTTAAGGTCCCTTTGCAGCAACCCATGTGGTTTTGGGTATTGCTCAGGCTTCCAGTAGGAACCATCAACATTCATTTTCCTCTCGAACACAACACCCTCTTTCCTAGGGTTTCGGTTCAGAATCTGCTTTTTGAGGACATCACACAGTGTCTGATTCCGTTTGAGACTTTTGTACATCCATGTTTCAAGCAATGTCTTCAACCTAGCATTTTCATCAGCAATAATAGTGGTATCCTCAGTAGAGGGGTTAGTTACCACATCAGTAGTTGAAGATATTGCAACAGTAGCAACAGTAGAACATTCAGCAATAGAAGTAGCATTATCACGCTCAAGGCATTTTAGACATGGTGGTTCAAATCCTTCCTGAGCGGGACTGAACTGTTGAGCGCGAAGTGACTCATTCTCCTTTTGAAGATCTTCATGAGCCGCTCTCAATGTCTCAAGTTCTTGCTTCCTTTGAAGATAATCATAGGAAAGCTTTTCTTGAGTCGTTGAGAGCATTTTATAACGACTTTCAAGTTCCTGGTACTTAACATGAAGATTTTTTATGTCTTCAATTAAGGACTGAGATCGGGTCATTTCCACGTCCAATAGGTCATCGCTTTTGTCTAACAGTTTTTTAGTATGTTCCATAGCTTTCTGTTGTTCAGTTGCAATTTTAGCAAGTGTTTTGTAGCTGGGTTTGGATTCACAATCAGAGTCATCTTCACTTGATGTTTGAAAGTAAGCATCGCATGATTTTACCTTGGCATCATGTGCCATGAAGCAGTAGGTGGGAGCAGAGTCGTCCTTGTCATTAGCATCAGCGTTGGTGACGGGGCCATTGTCTTCAGTGTTGAAGATGGACTTGGCAATGTAGGTTGTAGCTAGAGCCAGACTTGCAACGCCAGAGTCGGACTCCTCCTCAGACTCCACCTCCGCCTCCTTAGAAGCAGACTCCTCCTCTGAATCCATCTCCTTGCCAACAAAATCACGAGCCTTGCCAGATGAGCTCTTCTTGTGTGATGAAGACTTGGACGAAGACTTGGAAGAAGACTTGGAGGATTTCTTCTTCTTCTTGTCATCAGAATCATATTCCTTGATCTTCTTCTTCTTGTTGTTCTCATTATCCCACTGTGGACACTTAGAGATGTAGTGTCCAGGTTTCTTGCACTTGTGACATGTTCTCTTCTTGTAATCATGAGTGGAAGCTTCATCATTTCTAGAGCTGGATCGTGAATACTTTTTGAAGCCCTTCTTCTTAGTAAACTTCTGGAACTTCTTCACAAGCATAGCAAGCTCCTTTCCAATGTCTTTAAGATCACCAGAACTGCAGTCAGATTCTTCTTCATATGAGGAAACAGCTTTTGCCTTCAAAGCGCGAGTTCGGCCATAGTTTGGACCATAGATATCTCTTTTCTCAGATAGCTGGAACTCATGTGTGTTGAGCCTCTCAAGTATGTCGGACGGATCGAGTGTCTTGAAGTCAGGGTGTTCTTGTATCATAAGGGCAAGGGTGTCGAACAAGCTGTGAAGTGATCTCAGGAGTGTCTGGACGATTTCATGCTAGGTGATCTCAGTGGCGCCGAGAGCACAAAGCTCATTTGTGATGTCAGTGAGGCGATCAAACATGAGCTGGACATTCTCATTGTCGTTTCCCTTGAAGCGGTTGAAGAGGTTGCAAAGAACACTGATCCTTTGATCTCTTTGGGTTGAGACTCCTTCGTTGACCTTGGAGAGCCAGTCCCAGACTAGCTTCGACCTTTCTAGAGCACTCACACGGCGATACTGTCCTTTGGTCAGATGACCACAGATGATGTTCTTGGCAGTAGAATCCAGTTAAATGAACTTCTTGGTATTAGCAGGGGTGACACCTTCACCAATCTTGGGAACGCCATTCTTGACGACATACCAGAGGTCGACATCAATGGCTTCAAGATGCATGCACATCTTATTCTTTGAGTAGGGATATTCAGTTCCATCGAAGACGGGGCACGCAACGGAGACTTTGGATATCCCTGCAGTCAACATAGCTAAAACTCCAGGTGGTTAAACCGAATCACATAGAACAAGGGAGTACCTTGCTCTGATACCAATTGAAAGGGCTGGTTATCGACTAGAGGGGGGTGAATAGGCGATTTTTATGAATGTCTTCAATACATGGGAGTTTCAAAGACAAACAATAGAAATGAACCTATTGACATGCAGCGGAAGGTAAACTACACTAGGCAAGCCATAGTCAAGTATTCAATGAAGTGAAAGCACGAAGACTAATAGCAGCTAGGTAGTAATGATCAGGATGGAAGATAGTATGAAGCCAAACAACAATAGAAGTCTCATAGTGAAGTCAAACAGGTAACGCATGCAGGCAATGACTTCATGAAGAAAAACTATAAATAAAGAGAGGGAGAAGATAGAATCAGTCGCATGATGAGGACAAGGATTTGTTGGACTAGTTCCAGTTGCTGTGACTACTGTACGTCTGGTTAGGGAGGCTGAGATTTAACTCAGAAGACCGTGTCTTCACCTTATTACCCTTGAGCAAAGGACACCCATTCCTCGCCCAATCACTTTGGTAAGTCTTCAAGGTAGACTTCCAAACCTTCACAGACTTCGTTCACCGGCGATCCAGAATGACTCTTCGATGCTCAGAACGCGATGCCTAACCGGCTAGAGGATTCACAGTCCTCAAGTGTAACAAGTCTTCAGGTTACGCAGACAGAAATACTTCAGTGATGACTAACACTCTATGGCTCTAGGTGTTTGGGCTTTGTCCTTGCAAGGATTTCTCTCTCTCAAAAGCTTCGGAGGTGGGTTGCTCTCAAACGACAAAAGCCGTGTACTAACTCTGAGCAGCGACCAATTTATGGTGTAGGGGGTGGGCTATTTATAGCCACTAGGCAACCCGACCTGATTTGTCCAAAATGACCCTCGGTCACTAAGGAAGTGACACGTGTTCCAACGGTTAGATTTCAAACACACGCGGAAACTTGACTTGGGCTACAAGTAAAGCTGACTCATGTGCCTGAGGATAAGATTTTCTCTCATTGTCTTAGCTCGAAGACATAGGATTTGGTTGAGCATCAATTCAGTCACTCTGACTTTGTTCACTTGGACCCCACTTAATAGTACGGTGGTTCCTATGACTCCAACAAAGAAGAAAATGAAACTACGAAACAACTATGTCTTCGCATTCCAAAGTGTACACGCCATGTCTTCTCATGTCATAGTCTTCGATGTGAATATCTTCACATACCACCATTGTCTTCAATGTCTTCACACATTTTTAGGGGTCATCTCCAGTAGGTAAAGCGAATCAATGAGGGACTACTACCTATGTTATCCTGCAATTCTCACAAACACATTAGTCCATCAACCAGGTTTGTCGTCAATACTCCAAAACCAACTAGGGGTGGCACTAGATGCACTTACAGGCTCCGTCTCGTGGATCGCGATAATTCTTTCTCCCTGTTTTTTTTGGAAAAATAGGATTTTATAGCATCGGTTTCATGGTCTGCGGGGCCACCAGGTGGGGACAACCCACCT